>NC_065412.1:2624585-2955239 GCF_024362695.1 Pectinophora gossypiella | reverse complement strand
TCAACCACAGATAGTAATAAAAACATGAGTATATTTTTGTCTGGGTGTAATTTTGTACCTATTTCTGTTAACATTGTTATAATACAGCTATTGGTACATGTTAATAGGTGGGTTGCTTGAAGACTTTGATAAAAGAACCTGGACTGTCACAGCCTGGACACTCCATTAAAAAATTTAGTTCCTACTGTGTGCCGGATAACGCATAGGTCCTAGAATTGGTTCCACGGCGGAGAGTGTCCATTCTATTATGTAGTATTCTTTTTTATTCTATGCTTAGCCGACACACATTCACCAACATCCGAAGGAGAGGGCAGTTCAAGTATACTCCAAAGCTTTCCTCTTGTTGAAAGAGGAGAGGCATGTACCAAGCTGACGGATGAATGTAGGCTGTATATGTATGTAAATGTAAACCATATTTACCGTAAAGTATAGAGCACACTGTTGAGGAAGCAAGTGTTGCCAAGGTTGGAGAGTGTGGCAATAGGAGTCTTGCGTGGCGGGCCCCCATACTGACTGTCGGAGGTGTGGTGGCCATTCAACATCGCAGTGCTGGCTTGGCTTGCCGGCTCCTCCACTATTAGCACTTCCGGCTCAAATAACTTTTCTAAAAAGTACATTAATTGTTTAATAGCCTACCTTGTATAGTGATTAATTATTGTATCCTGTGCAATATACACGATACTGTCACATAATTTTTCTTTTGCTTTTATCTCAAAGTGTGTGTACCCTCTGATGTAAAATATAATTATGTAAGTGCATTTTTTGTTAAACATTAAGTAGGTGGGTAGGAATATTAATAATGCTAGATTATACTGCTTTATTGGTCCTTTTATGTAGTGTTTATAGTCATATAAATCTATAAACAGTAAAATAAATATCGAAAAACATTTATATTGCAGTAACCAAATATATATGAGTCTTGCTTTTAATACACTAATACATACTGAATACTAGGCTACTGAAGCATCTAACAGCCTGATTTGATTTACTATGACTCAGCTTCCAACTGTTTATGTTGCTCAGTGGTCTAATAGTAAAACCAGTAATACATATTTATGTAACAATTAATGCTAAACAGATTGCAACAGTAGTACATAGCATTGCAGCAAGAACTGACCCATAAATAGTAGTTTATAAGCTTGAAGGAAACTAAGAACTGTTATTATAATGAAATTTTCTGTTGTATATAATGTAAGGTTATGTGTACCTGTTAGTTTTGGTGTCTCAGTTAAAGGCTTTAACTTCTTCGCGGCGTGTAAAGTATTGAAGTACGTGCTAGCAAACGGCCGCTTCAAGGGTTTATTTTCTTTATTATCCTTAGTTAGTTTACAAAGCTGAGAATTTTCCTTAGAGTCCGCTAGTTTGGTGTTTCCGTTGATCAAATATGTCGCATTATTTCTATTGAGGGACAACGAAAATTTAGGTTTTTCGACTCCTTTTTTCTTAGCAGACACAGGGTTAACTGGCATCTTCAGGATACCTGTAAGGTGAACGTATAATTAAGAAACATCCATCAAAAATTAGGGAGGGAGGCCACTTTGCAACTTTCTCAAGACATGTCAAGGATCTTAAGTAAAATGTAAAATTTTAATAATATACTTACAGGAAAGGTTTCAATAGATACATTGACTTACATTATACAGTAAGGCAATGTAATCTAATAACAAAATACTCAATTACACAGAAATTTCGGTAAAATCAACCGCGAATATCTCCATTCGCAACTGTCGGCCATATTGAACTATTTGATTGATGGATGAATGAATGACGGCCGTGATTGATATGAAGTTCGTGCAAGCCAATTTTTTAGTTTTTTGTCGCACCGTTGGCGTGTGTGTTAGGAGAGATAGAGATAAATTATCACGATTTTGGTAGTGGTTTTGACGTTTGCGACGTGAGCTATTTCTGTCAACCTTTTTAAAAGTAGCCATAAATGAATCTACAAAACGGACGGAGTTCAGTGTTGCTAGTAAGAAATATTTGCCAAAGCATAAGGTATTTTATAGTACCTACGTAGAAGCTATTACTTTACTAGTTGTTTTGCAAGGATTATTATTTTTTTTTATAATTTATTGCGACTCGGGTTACTATAGGTACTACAAGGACCAAGTATTTGAACTATACTATGATTATATTTTGTATGGATATAATATTGCGTATTTTTATCATTATTTGCGCGTGACTGATTGAAGTTTTGATTTGAAGTCAGATGACGTGATGTGGCATGTATCGTATAATACTATATAATAATACGAGTGGTATTATACATTTTGTATCTGAGACCCGTGGTTCTCTATTAATTATATTATTATTATTTTACACGTATTAGTCCATACGAAATAAATACCTAGGCACCTCATTTTTTATTGAAATAGAGGTAGCTTATATAAAATCGATGCTCAGCGTATTGTTTTAGCATTTGTTGGCCAGTCTATCAAGAACAAAAAAAAATGGAGCAAACACTGTCTGAAAAACATTACATACGATTTTTGTTGTTCACAGTGAACAAAAGCTCACAATTTGAAAACTTTTTGCAACTACTTACGATAAAACTTTGTTATTTGTTCTGTTTTGTTCAAACTTCCCAGCGACATGTTTTATGCGGGGCTATGATAGTTCGAATCGAAAGTTATTTTGGTATTTTTCAAGTTTTACGGTACTATGACTCGAGCATTCTGGCGACAATATTTCCAATAAATTCCTCAAGCTATAATTGTTCAATTTGTTTGGAAACTACTTAGAAAATGGTAACTGCTTGTTATTATTAAGAGAAAAAAATAATTACGTACCTGTCTCATTTCTGTACCTAATGATAATGAGAACAATATCTAATGAGGGACTTTCCAGGCTTCGTTCCTCAAAAACAATATAGATGGCGCTGTAAGGGTTTTCCTTCGTTTAATATTATAGAGCAGATTTGTTTAAGGTACCGGTAGCTAGGACTAACATGCTTAAGTTTAGTTCATTAACAAGGCCCATTGAAATACTAAATGAAATATCACATAATCTAGATCTGTTCACATGCTCATTGACTGAGTTCCAGAGAGTAGCGTTTGAACTACTATGTCGCAAGTAAGATTGTTGTGATTAGTGTTGGGTTCTTACCCGGAAAATTCCCGCGTTTTGGGAATTTTCCCAATTCTGAGGGAAAAAACCCGAAAAATTCCCATTTCAAGGGAAAATATTTTTTATCGCATATATTTGTATTAAAAGTAAGGATTTCCAACAAAGACCATTTAAATATAATGTATGCCTACAAATGCCCAATTTATCTTCTGTCGTAGTGTCGTATGAACTCTTAAAAAACTTAAAGGAGATCATCGGATTTCGGCCCAGAAGTCAAAGTGCCGGGCAAAAAATAATTTTGCTATATTCCGTTAGATCTTATCCATATGAGCATTTATTACTATGGCACCAAAGCTGTAGGGTCAATATCTTCGGTTTTATTCGATTTAAAAAACTGAATTTTCATACATTTTTGGTGAAAATGTGAAGTGCCGGCCATGAAACAATATTTGTATATCCCGTTAGAACTTATCCATTTGACCATTTATTATTAGGGCACCAAACGTCTATGACCATTATTTTGACTTTTGTTGGACTTTACGTTATAGTTTCTGTGTGAAAAGTGCCGGTCAGCAAAAAACACATGTCAAAGCTATCGAGAAGATACCTGTAAACATTATTCACTATGACAAAAACGTGTATGACCATTTATTAGTTTGGCTTTTGTTGGATTTAAAAAAAAACTTGATTTTTGATTCATTTTGTATAAAAATAAAATATAACAGGCGCGTTATTTAAGGGATCGTCAAAATGTTTATTACTATGGCATTAAACGACTATGACCAATATTTTGAACTTAATTCCATTTTCCAAAAATCAAAAAAATGTTTTATCTAGTGATAATGGAACTATCTTGCTAAAGGCGTAATATGGTGGTCGTCTTTTGAAAAATAGGTTTGCGTTTGACCACTACCTTACCTGATAGTGATACATGCTTAAGAAACTACTTTTTTTAAAGAAAAGTGTATACAAGGAATAAACAGTGGGGTGATAGAGGGACCTACTATGTTATCGGCCGAGTAGCACCAGGACATTGTGATAGGCATACTTGCAAAGTACAACTACCCGACTCCTGTTTTCCCTAACAGATACTTCAGACGTCATGCCAATATACGAGTTTCGTCACTAGATGGCAAGCTTATCTTTGGAGGGTGGTAACCATTTACGGTCAAGGTGAATCAATACCATAATTCAACCTAAACTTAGGCCGTAACGTTGAGTCGAATGCAAAAACTACAGCCAACGTCATATCTAAAATCAGATAGTATTAATATAGAAGTTCACCTAACAACACACAAAACAAAAACACAAAGTATTTATCTGACTAATAACTAGTCATTGGGAAAGCTCTGCTTGTTGTCATTGTTAAAATTTATAAAAAAAAGTTTTTTTTAAAAGTCCAATAAAAGCCAAAGTCGACATTTGGTAGTATAGTAAAAATACATCGTTCAAGTCGTTTACCAAAAGATTTGACTTATTTTGTTTCGCTGGCTGACATTTTCCCATTTGAACCAAAACGGAAAGAGAGACGAATAAAAAGTCAAGATAACGGTCAAAAATGTTTTGCGCCAGATTATTAAATGTTTTAAAGGTCCTTTGTAATCCGCCGTACCGCATTTTTTACCCAAAGCACTTTATTTTCATACAAAACAAATAAGAAATCAAGATTTTTAAAATACTTACACTAAAAGCCAAACTAATGGTCATACAAGTTTGGCGCTATAGAAAAAAATGTTAACAGACATCTACTCGATACTCTCAACATGATATTTTTGCTGGTCGGCATTTTTCATATTTAAAATAAAACGTAAATTCCAATAAAAGTCAAAATAATGGTCATAGATGTTTGGTGTTATTAAAAAATATTGAGAAGCAACTATTAGACAGATTCGACGTATTTTTTTCGATGGCCGGCATTTTAACATATTAACCAAAACTGAAAGTCCAAATAATGATCATAGAAGTTTGGCGCCATACTAATAAATGTTCTAACGGTCCTTTGTAATACGCCTGTATACCTTTTTTTCCAACGGACATAATATTATTTTTTACAAAATGTATGAAAAGTCGAGATTTTTAAAATCCAATTACAGCCAAACTAATGGTCATACACGTCTGGTGTCATAGTAAAAAATGTTCAGAACAATCTACTCGAAAGGTTTGACACATTTTTTTTCTCTGACCGGCACTTTCAAATTTGGGCCGGCCAAAGTATGGAAAGCCGATGATCTCCTTTGTAATATATTTTGAATGGAATGTTCGATTTTAATAATTCCATGCAAAGATATCTACATATTATAGGATATATAGGATGCTTTTGGCACGAGAGAATGTCATCATCGAGGAGCAACATGGTTTTGTGCAAGAAATTGGGAGGCACGAATACCTACAGATATTATTTACTTGGACTATGAAAAAGCTTTTGATCGAGTTCCTGTCACACGATTGATTGCTAAATTAGAGCCCTTTGGAATCAGAGGCAATGTCGTGAAGTGGATTGAAGACTTCCTGTCAAATCGCACATTCTCTGTGCGCATCGGAGAATCATACTCTGTTCCCAGAAAAGTCCTCAGCGGTGTGCCGCAGGGATCGGTGTTAAGACCTATTTTATTCAGTATCTACCTTACAGATCTTAAACATGGTATCATGTCTGATATATCACTCTTTGCAGATGACACGAAAATAACGGGGAATCCACTTATTAGCCATAATATAATCCAAGATGATCTTGATAGAGTAATTGCTTGGACCCGAGATTGGCTAATCACATTAAACGTAGACAAATGCACTGTGTTGCATATTGGCAGTAACCACCCCACGTTGAGTTACACCATTGACTCAAAACCTCTCGAGTGTGTTAAAAAATAAAAGGACCTTGGCATAACGATAACACATAATCTAAAGTGGGACGAACACATTATTGGAATCACTAAGAAGGATAACTCCCTTTTATACATAATTAGAAAAGCTTTTTATCATATAGATACGGAATTGTTTCTTAGGCTTTACAAAACTTACTTACGTCAGACTGCTGTTAGAACATGGGTTTCAAATATGGAGACTTTACTATCGGAAGGACATTGCACTACTAGAGAGAGTCCAAAGAAGAGCAACAAAGATGGTGACAGTACTGGCTGGCCGGAGTGGACCTTAGCGGGGGCCGCAGGACTCTCACCTCTGGCTTGCCTTCATTGGCCAGCCAGAGTGGGGCGTTAGAGCTATACGCTCGCAGGGTGGAAGTGAAAGATGCACAAGTCGCGAGTTGGTAAGGCGGGTAAACCGCCTCGCAGAAAGCGGTGTACACCTCTTGACACCCTGAGATGCTCACAACCATGTTGCTGCCTTGCCGTCCAGTCGCGTCGGCTAGATAGGTGGCCCAACCAGTGAGTGACGAGTCACCGCCTGCCCAATGTATCTCTGTTATTAACATTGGTCGAGCAGGCGCCATAGTCCCCCATAGCCCCAGTATATAGGTTCACTAACCCCCAACCTAATAGCCCAGTTACTTTTGTTCCCATAATCTGCAATAGTCCTACACGAACCAGGGATAGTCTTTGGGTGCACTCCCATAGTGCATACAGGGATAATCGCCGGTTGGTGTCACAACACATTTAGAGTAAATTGTCTTAAGGGGCCTCTACGTGTTGGCTTCGGCCCCACGCACGCCTTCCAAAAGTCAGGGACTCCATGACAGACCCGACCCGAGACATGGAAACGACATACAAATAATAATAAGATTAAAAATAATTAAATAAAAAATATTTTCCCATGATTCGGGAATTTTTCGGGTGTTTATTTTATTTTCCCATATTTTCCCGATATTTTTTCTTTCCCACCCAATTTTTTCTTTCCCTGCCCATCACTAGTTGTGATTGATTGTTGTTGTTGTGATTGTTTTTTATGATAATTGTTCTTTCTTTCTAATATCGCTATCATTATCGCATTAGGTTAAGTGAAACCTGTAATGATGATGTTTTTAGCTAATAGTAATAAATAAATAAATATTCTATCATGGATAGCAGACATAATGCATCTTTTATCTTTGTTTTTAGGTATAAATCCTTTTTATTTCTTTTCCTTCTTTTTTTTCGGTGTTTAGGCACAATCACATCTTCCATTCATTATTATTCTGATCAAAATAAAGAGAAGCAACATAATATTTCTAATGTGATCTCATAATGTGATTAATATCAAGCAACAATTATTTTCATGTATTCTTCTGCCATTGCATTTTTGAATAATTATGTAATTACTCTAGTAATAAGAAAATAGGTAATTATCACGAGATTTATCTCGACTGCGCCATCTATATAAATTTTCGGGATCGTAGTCTGGAAAGCTCCTCATTGTAAATAAAATTAATTCCAATCATTGCTTAAATCAAAGTAGGTATAAATAAAGCATTGGATTTAAAGATAATACATTCTCGGCCGTCGTTTAACTCAACACCAAGAATAATTTCGAGTTATATCTCATAACATCGGAGCTTTTGTGAGAATTTACGTTTTCTTAATTTTCGACCAATGTACTTACAACTGAAACACGGATTTGAGTAGGTACCTATCGTGATATGTTAAATAAATTTAACTATCTACTTAGTTACTTAGTTTGAAACCTGACAGATAAGTAAGCAAGTAAAATGTTTATTTTTCATAAAAAATACAGAAAATATTGGTATAATAAAAACGCCACAAAACCAATTCCTCGGTTTGTCTGTGGGAGTGGAGTTCGCTTAATGTTATTATGTTTTAAAATACTTACAGTTATAACTTACAGCTAAGAGATCTTTTATATTGCACAATTTATTTATATTGCACTCCTGACGTATGTCGACCGGCAGCATAATGTACAGATACGGTTTATAGATAGGTGCCTACCAACTTTTAAAAAGTCTATCTTGTTCGTACTGAACATTTTCTAAATTGGAGTTGTCCTTAGAAAAGGTTTAGTACGATCTACTCTGAACCGGCGTGCGTGTATGAAACGATTGATGAATGTGGAGGAAGCAAGAGAAGTGTGTCAGGATCGAAACAAATGGAATTCCTTTGTCTCTGGTTACCCCTTGGGAAATAGGCGTGAGTTTATGTATGTTAGACTTGGCATCGCCACCATTCTGGTGGGTTTACGTTCTTACATTCGGGTCGGAGATTTACCACTCTATTCGTATGTTTTATTATTTATTCTATGAGTTAAGGGTTACCTACCTACCTAAGATTCTTAAGACTTGATATTTTATTTTGGGGATAAAAGAATTAGAAGAAGTAGTAAAAATATAAATATTTTTGAAAAGTATGGTAGGTACCTAATAATTGTACAAGTTTGATTCCAATGCAACATCACTTTGACAAAATTACACCTACAAGAAGAGTAGTCGGAACATTTCAGAGCTCTTCCTAAAATGGTTCACAGACAAGGCTACTAAAGAGAGTGTGCAATTAAAAAGAGATTTCCGGGTTATGCGGCCTATCACTGAAATTACGGAAATTCACTGAAATATTACGGGACTAAAGTCCCTGGTCGGCAAACTGATGATACCTCCTGGGTAAACTTTTACAAACTGGTTTATCTGGGGAGTATTTTAATTTGCATTAGCTACTTAATTCTAAATGGATACAACAGGAAACAATAAATGCTAGGACCTGTGTAATTGTATGTATGACACTTTTATACAAATTTTGACTTTTTTGGTAATTACATACATATGTAGTAAAAAAGCAAAAATCCCTCGTGGCGCCCATTTTGAGCCTAGCCACAGAGGCCCCACGTTGGGCGCCACTGCTAAAATGTCATATTGGCGGTGTTTATGAATTTTGGGCTTCAATTTCGCCAAAAAAGTGTAATTATGTTACCATCTTCATCCTCCTGCCTTTATCCCACTCTAGGTGTGGTCGACACAACATGTATTCCTCTTCCATTCATTTCTGTCAGTCGTCACCTTGGTACTCACACCTTTCATACACATATCCTTCTTTGCACAATCCATCCACACTTTCTTGAATCGTCTCCTACCCCTATATCCATCCACATTCATACCCATATAACTTTTCTCCTTATATACAGGGTGTTAGTGACATCGTAACGAAAACTTTGAAGGATGATTCAGGCCATGATTCTGAGTTGACATCAAGTGGAATTTTCCGTCGCAAAAGTATGGAACGGAAAATAATTTAATAAAACACAAAAATTGTCATGAATTTTCCGATAGGAAATTCCACTTAATATCAACTCAGAATCCTGGTCTGAATCATCCCCCTCAGTATTCGTTACGGTGTCTCTAACACCCATACCTACTTGTATGGCTACCTGTATGTACTGGTTCGGGGTGTAAGTGACATCGTAAGGAATACTGAGGGGGCTGATTTACCTTATTTTTCTGTGTTAATATCAAGTGGAATTTTCGATCGCTAAAGTATAGAATTGAAAATAATAAAAAAAAAAAACATGAAATTTGCGACGAAAAATTCCACTTGATATCAGCTCAGAATCATGGTCTGAATCATCCCCCTCAGTATTCGTTACGATGTCACTAACACCCTGTATGCTCATACCATGCTAACTTGTCATTACTCATTGAATAAATATATTTTTGAGTTTAATAGTTTAAAAGTAAATGCCATAGTTAGGGACTAAAAAGTGCTCTATAATAATAAGACATCTACCTCAGGCATGCTAAAAATAGCTATAGCTACTTATATCCGTTTACTGTTATTATTCCTAAAACAAAAATATGATCTGTAAGAAAATCTCATTGTCATGTTAAGAGGTAATTTTTCGTCAATGTCTCCGGGAGATAGATATGTTGTAGGCAATTTCTTGTCATTTGAATATATTTCGCGAATGCAAGCGACATGACTTCGTTATGTTGATATACGGGCTTCCCTATATTGTGTTACATATGCCGCGCCTTCATGATAAAGCTATGATTATATTTTCTAACAACCCTGAGACGGTCCCTGTACATAATTCTTTACTTTTCGAACATTACGAACCCATCTACATAACATTTTTGACAGCGAAATATACTTACTTGGATATACCTACTTCTCTCGTGTGGGTTGTGAGGTGAATTACCAACCTCATCAACTCTGGCGTGAGGGTATTGAGCCGCCAAAGGCCCTTGACTTGACTCATGTAACGAGTACTTACATCAGTATGTAATAACCGGGACCAACGGCTTAACGTGCCTACCGAAGCACGGATCATCTTACTTTTGGACCATCAGGTGATCAGCCTGTAATGTCGTAACCAACCAGGGATTAAAAAGTTATTTTTGTGATATTTCCCCACCGGGATTCGAACCCGGAACCTCCGGATCGTGAGCCTAACGCTCAGCCACTGGACCATGGAGGCCGATATACCTATTTTATACTGATATTTTTTCAGAAAATTTGTCCAAATAACTTTCAAATATTTTCTGAACAGGTCCGAGATTGGAGCAAACTTCTTTTTTACACTCCTCCATTACTTCGTCTATGCAGTTTCTTACTATATTTGGCGTACATGTGTGCTTAGCCTCTTTAACAATATTGTTTTTTATGTCCAAAGTAATTGACGAATTACATTCATTTTTTTGGTTACATCGGAAATTGGATGTTCCCGACTAGTTTTTTTTTACAAAATTGTATCTGTAACCTGCGTGTAGAAGTGACACCTTACCTTTTTGACTTGTTATAAATTTTATTTCAGAAACACCACTACTCGGTCCAGCCGGCTGTGAATCCATATTTTCCACATTTTCTTTTTAGCTAACGACTGTACAAAATCCGTCGTTCAAAGAATCTGCCATTTATAGAATCTGCCATTTACAGAATCTGCCGTTTCCAGAATCTGCCATTTAACGAAAAAGGGTTTTTTTTTACAAAACGTATGAAAAATCGTGATTTTTAAAATCCAATTAAAGCCAAACTAATGGTCAAACACGTTTGGTGTCATAGTAAAAAATGTTCAGAGCAATCTACTCAAAAGGTTCGACCCATTTTTTTTCTCTGGCCGGCACTTTCAAATTTGGGCCGGCCAAAGTATGGAGAGCCGATGATCTCCTTTATGCACAATAAAAATCTTTATCTTAAAATTAAAATTAAATTAAATTAAAAATTAAAATTTCTTTATTTCAGATAACAATGATCCATAATTTACATAATAAAACATTCATTCAAATAACTTAAAATAATAAATAAAATAAAATAGAATCAGATAAAACAATTAAAATCAATTAATATCTTTATCTGTAAATATTATTGCCGACCACTTCTCCGCCAACCTCAATCTATTTTTTTGCTTTTTGGACGTGACTTATTGTAGATTTGCCGCAGATGGCATTAACTACTCTCACCCGGTAACCAACCGCAACCGCATCAGTTTTGTATGATATATGTATGAGTTTAGAAGGAAATAAAACAGCCATCAAAAGATTTATTCCTTTTATTTGTTTACGTTTCACATATAGTTCCTTAGTTACAGTTTATTAAGATATGAATACATTTTTCACATAAAAATACTATGTAGGTATTTACAAGTCAATATTTAAGTATGTACAACAAATTCGTATTTTATATCCGTTTAGGCCGTGGCCAGGGAGTGAGCGGAGATCGCGACAACAATTAAATAAGAAAACGCTAATGCACTCAAATACAGTCAAATTCAGTTGGTGACACAGTTGGCTTAAATTAACTCATTGTTTTCTATGGCTTCTTCTTATGAAAGATAGGCAAGCATTCGACCACAATCTCACCTGATGGTAAGTTGTGATGGTACAAGCTTACCTAGAAACTGCCTATTTATGCTGGGCATAGGAAATATACTCCACCACGTTGCTCCACTGCGTGGTAGCGTAGTTTAATAATACAAAACCTTAATAAGACAATGAATTGTTGGAATAAAATATTGCACCATTTTCGTTTAAAACCACAGAATCAGCCTTTTGCTAATTAAAATTAATTACAATGTACACGCACGGGCACGTTAAGCTATTAGCCGTAAAAAAACACCTCCACCAACCCGCATTTGAGCAGCGTGGTGGAGTATGCTCCATATCCCCTCCGGTTGATTGAGGGGAGGCCTGTGCCCAGCAGTGGAACGTATATTTATGTTATGTATGTACAATGTAGGAATTCTAAAATAAGTTATCCATTTTACTAATGTAAGACTGGCATAATATCTATTTTGTTACCTGTAAACCTTAAACTTTTCTCAATCTGTCAAAAACAGTTATGTAACACGTTGGTTATCCTTTATATAAATAAACAAATAAAGCATAAATCTCAAGTAGGGATGTTATGGATATGAAGTTTCGGTTTCGGATATTAAATAATTTCGGATTATCCGCTCAATTTCCCTTACACATATAATAGATTTTTCTGGTATTATAAACATCACATGCAAATAAGTACCTAAATGATTCGACTTTATTTATTAAAATGAAATAAGTAAAATGTAAAATTGCACTGTAAGTAATTATCAATTATTTACTAGTTTCTTTTTTTATTTAAAGTAATAATAAACATTTTACAATAAAAAACGGTGTCTCATAAACCTATCGACAGGTTTTTCTGTACACCGCAACTCATCGTCTGTTACGAAGCAATAGAGAAAATAAATAAAGCAAGAGCCGTGTGGCGGAGTCGCTTTAGTTGGTCAGAAACAAAAAAGTTGTCATAATCATAACGCATTGACTCTGCCCCTATCTGAAATTATCCGAAACTTTTAACGGTTTCGGCTACGGCTAGTTTTTATTTCGGATATCTTACAGTTTCAGTTTATCGACAGTAAACATCCCTGCTTTAATCCAGCCCGTAGTAAATAATTTATAACTCCCTGGTCATGATAAATATTTTTATTTATACAAATAAATAACTTAAACAACTAAATATAATTGTTACTACTTACTGAAACTGTACAATATACTTTATCAATTAGTTGTTCTGTAGTTATGGTAATTATAGGTACTCAAGTAGTTTAATATACAAAAATAATAATTTACGTATATGTAGCTGTCTGTACGAGATGTAGAGAAATATCTTCGAAGTTATTATCAATTAAACACTTAAATACATTTTCAGAGAAATATTATACAATTTTAATTAATGCTGAATTGAAGCTCCTTTTAAGACAGGACACACTTTGAAATACTTTTTCAATCTGTTCATAATTTTAATAAAGCTTTGGTCCGCTCTTCTGACATTTCAAGATGAAATAAGATGTTATTATAAAATTGGAATACGTATAACTTCTGAGCGTAATATTAAAACCTCGAGCACTTATATCTACAATGCACTACTCACTACACAGTTGTCGACAGTATTAAAAGTTGCGGTACATTTAAACACGAAAACTTTATTTAAATTTGAAACACAACGGTTGCGAAGCACTGATTGGCGGTCACAGAATCATCTTCCCCAATAAGGTTAGGCATAGAGTTCTTGTGGAGTGAGTGTGGGGCGCGGGAGACGGGACGCGCGTCATATCCACGTGCGCTCGACGTTCGGCGGGTCATTCGGCGCGCAATCGCCGTGCGTGGCGGACGTTCCCGTCCCGCGTCTATGTCAGGCACTACTCACCAATGTGTTGTTGTACGTGCTGTGCATCGAGATGCGGATTGTGCCTAGATGAAGAACAGTTCAGTTTTCAAAACAATAATTTGTTACATGTATTAAGCAACAATAACTGTCAGACATTTAAAAATCAGTGAGTTATTCGTCGCCAAAGTATGTTTAACCAGTAATGTTGGCACGGAGCCAGAAACAAGATTTTGTTTAATAGCGTTTTTATTAAGTAGTTTTAGTTGACAGTAATAGTTGCTTGTTACTAAATGTTTTATTAAGACATGGTGATATAATCACATAAGGCGTGCCTCCGGCTTTTAACGGAATGCCACGTTATGAGGTGAACGATATCAGTTGTTAATGGAAACTGAGGAAGCAGCCACCAAAACAAAATGCGAATTTATAAAGCTGGTGTGTGTTAAGCTGAAAATGAAAGATACAACGCAACTGTGGCCAAAGCTGAATTGAACGAGGATTCCGGATTTAGTATGTTTTTAAAACAGTTGTTTTAAAAGATAAGCGTCTTGAGATACAGTTAATGGGGGACGACTGGTATAAAGGGAATACTTTGACGCTCTCAATGTTCTTGTTGAATTTGTATAAAATTTAGACGCTTTTGAAGATATTTTTTTCTTTACCTTGAACAATCTAAACAATAAATAGAGCGTCAAAATTTTGAGTGTATGAACGTCCCCGCATTGACTATATTATTAAGCAATATTTACAGATAATGAAGGCAAAGCGATGATAGACTGTACCTATGGTGTATTATTAAAATTCAGCTTGGACCTTGCTTAGCCTGCACCTGCATCACGAACCTAAGAAACGAAACTAACTACCGAACTCAGTACGAAAGCTCAACGTGAAATGCCAATAAGGTATCCATAACCGAAACGACTAACTACAGACAAAGCCATCCCTGCTGCCAATGTCTGGCGTAATATTGATGTAAATATTACCGAATCTCGAAATTGGGCCGCTGCTATTTGTGAATTTTGTTTGCATGTAGTAAGTGGGGCGAACCCGGCGGGTTTTTGATGAATTTTGTTGTTTTGCTTGACGGCTTGAATATACCTACGAAGAAGAAGGTACCAACTACAGTATATATACATTCAGAGGTGACTTAGGCGTAAGTAGAAGTGATGTGAGAGGAAGAGAAAGTGATGAGTGGAATATTAATAAATATTGTACTTCCTAAATTCACTAAGTAATATTATACTGTGCATGCAGTAGATAAAATCTTGACTCTTCTTTTTAAAAATGAATTTATGTAACATTTAACTTACAGTCAAGTACTGGATACTCAGTGGATAAAAGGTAAATAAGAGTGCTTTACTAATAATTATGAAACTGTCTACCTAGTTGAAGAAAGAAATTTTGAAGAATTCCATGATAGCTATTCTACTGTGTTCCGCGAAATAAAAAATGAAGAAGCAAAAAAGCTGATAGCTAAATGGAAACCAATGAAAGATAAGACAAAATTTTGCTAAAATTATTTTCTTTTGCAAAGACTTGAATTTACACTTACGGCTAATTCTTATGATTAACTTATGAAAAGTTCATCCAAGTGGTTCTATTTGAATGTTGCTACGTAGCGTCGTGTGTTAGTAGGTGAGTTTATCTATATCACTGAATGTTAAGTTTTTATGATCTAAAACTATGTGACTCTAACAAACTTTTGGTGGCACAAATATGATCAAACTCACTTGTACCATTTTTCCGACTTGGTGATAAAGACCGCACTGATCTGTCAAGCCGATCCGGACCAAAAGCTCGGTGTCGATTTAAGCCACCGCTGCCGAGCACGCCGCAGCACCAGAAGAATTGCTTGAAGCCTCTTCTAAACCTGGTAAAATAAACAAATTAAAAACAAACATCAACATTCATCATCATTGGTTTTCCTCTCGCGGGTTGGAAGGTCAGACAGGCAGTCGCTTCTGTAAAAGACCGGACCTGTCAAATCTTCAGGTTAGGTAAGCGGACCCTGTGAAAAATGGGATAATGCTAGGGAGATGAAAAACAAACATCAACAAATTGGTACAAATTGTTACTAAAGTCGACTTTTTTATGGTAATTTATTAATTCATATACTTTGAGCAATTTGTAAAAACGTCTGATGTACTTAAATTGTTAAGTTTTTCCAAAATTGCTTATGATAATCATGTCATCGGACACGAAACTATTTTTTGCCTGCTACAATGGTTCTTTCGGAAATCACCGGCATGGAAGATGCAGCAATGACGTAATGCCCGGTATCCTGAACATCTCCGGAATTACCATCACAATGGATTGAGATAACATTTATTTTCATTATGAAAAGGAAAGGTCACGAATTTTTCAAAGCTAATTGTGAGCGTTAAAGCTGACATTCGTAATCACCAGCAATCTATGCAAATAGGTTCTTTTGAGATTGTGATTTTAGCCTCTGACTGCCTGAGCACCTGCACCAACAAAGCTCTTCCTTTGTGAGAAGAATTCAGAATAATCGCTAAAGATGATTTTAGCGAGCTGTAATAAAAAGTAGCTACTAAATATATTTACTCAAAAAAAAAAAGCCTATTAAATATTACGTCCGTATTGCTTTTGCGGAGAAAAGTTTAAGAAGATCTAATTTTGCTTCTCAACCGTGAAATGCCGGGTCGAATACCGGTACCGGACTTGCACTAAGAGTTATTAATTTATCTTTATGTAGTTTTCACCAACACAGTTGGCTCGATCATTATAGACGATGAAACGGTTCACCAACTATCAAGTTCTACTCTTCTTCTCATCCTTTTATACCCTGTTGGGATATAGGGCGTGAATAAGAGATTTACACTCCTTGCGATCTTTTGCAGTCTTTGCTAACAGAATGCTCCCATGATAGTTGATGGGGCGTCGCCAGGTCTCTTTGGGCCGCCCCCTTTTCCATTGTCCACGCGCAGACCAGATTCTACCACCTATCACATTAGTCTAATAGAAAGCTCGGTAAGCTGTGGGTTCTTAGTTCATCTTGCGATAGATGTACCTCTGACTATTCCAGCTTATGTTATGTCTTTACACTTACTTGGAGTTCATCCAGCAATAGATGATGGGGTTGTACATGGAGTTGCTCATCGCCAGCCAGTAGATGCCCAGGTAGATCTCCTGTATGTGCGGGTAGTTGACCACGTCGGGGTAGTATGACGTCACCACGAAGTACACGTGGAACGGTAGCCAGCACACGGCGAATATCACCACTACTACTATCATCATCTTCACCACCTGCGAGAAAAAAAATATATCTGGTAAAGGTCGGTCATAGGATGGGTGACCAAAAAAAAAAAGTTTTCATCTCGAGCTCCTCCGTGCTTCGGAAGGCACGTTAAGCCGTTGGTCCCGGCTGCATCAGCAGTCGTTAATAACCATCAATCCGCACTGGGCCCGCGTGATGGTTTAAGGCCCGATCTCCCTATCCATCTATAGGGAAGGCCCGTGCCCCAGCAGTAGGGACGTTAATGGGCTGATGATGATGATACTGATACATACATAAATCACACCTATTTCCCGTTTTGGTAGGCAGAGACCACAGAATTTCACTTATTACGATCCTAATACACCACACTCGCTTCCTCCAGTCCTATCAAAGACTTCATGCATGCTCGCCGGTTTAGAGTACTCTGGACTTGGCCTTTTTTAAAACATCCTGGATCTGAACGCGGTAAGTACGTCTAGGCCTCCCTTTTCCAATCTGTCTTTATTTAGTAATCAGATTTTCATAAATTATCTTTGACCTAGGAAACTACCCAATTCTTCAATATCGTTTTGATTAGAACGATTGAAGGTCGGAAATGTGCGGCATATCAAGAAAATTATAGTGGTTTGACTGTTGTATTATTAAGAGGGTTATTACCCTTAAATAATTACAAATTTGGCCCAATTGGCAAGGCCTCAATGTTGTTAATTTACTAACCAAGATCAAGTTCCACATTTCTTTTTCCCTATTCCTTCTAAATATAAGGTTTGAAAGAATTTGTTCATATGTAATTCAAACGCTTTATGGCCAGTGTTGGCGCGATGGGTGTACTTTGTAAGATTAATAAAAGAATCAATGCTTTTACGAACTCTGGGTCGACAGAAAATATTTTATGATATGAATAAAATCAGACTGTCGAATATTCCAAAGACATTCGCCTTACATAGTTGACAGAGAGTTGGCTAAAGAATTTGACATTCACTTTTGCTTACACGACTTGTCATGTGGTAAATATTTGGACATGACAGTGAATAAAGCTTTGAGTTTTAAAAAATGAAATGTAAGAGCCTACCTGTCAGCATTTCTCTGAGAAATGTGGTATTTGTGGAATTATTCAATGTCTTTGTCAATTTTCTTGTACGTCAAAGTAAAAAAGTGCTATAGTCAAAAAAAAAAAACAGATGGTTAGAACGTAGAGCCGCAAAGAATATCAAATTATAATAACCAAATTTTGAAAATGGCTGATGTTTCAAATCGAATTGGATGATATCCATTAGGTTTTACGGCGTTTTGAGTAAGTACTTTGTGGTCTTCGAGGATCAGCCGAAGCGTTCGTAGCCCAAAGGCGGAATTTAGATGCAAATTCATGTAATTCAATTGCGACATCCTAAAAACAAGGTCTTTGGAACAACCGACATTCCCATTTTGCACGGTTTTGAATACATTGCAATTTGTATTATATCGGTTGTTGATACAATACAAATTGATGTCTTTATTTGCTATATTATTTATCGTTAATCAGCTCCGTTTAATAATGCTTTAACACACTTATATGCTTATGCCTATTGCCTGATTAAGTCTTCAAGAATTATGTCGCGTATAGCCATAAATATACCTAGATGAATACTGAACATAAAACAAAAGAATACTGGACAAAAAACAAAATTTAGCTACCTTATTGCTAGAGTTTGGCTAGTAAAAGATGACCAAGAGAAATGACGGCAATTTTGATAAATATAACCTAAGTAAGTTTACGTTGACCACTTGAAGTTGATACTAGATAATAACATAACATAATGTGACAAATACTTTATTGCACCAACAGGAAAAAAACAAAATACAAAACAAAAGAGAAATAGAATGAGTACAATAGGCAGATAGAACAGGGAGTGGGTAGATATATAATTTTCAGTAGCATCTAGTATGAAATCCACAACGGCAGTGTATGTTTTCAGTGATACTCAGCGGTTCGGTGGAAACGAACCCCTAAGAACGCACACCTAGACGCGCCCGCAGGACTCGCACGCGCCGATGTCATCGCATTTTATATTATCTTTATATTTTATAGATCATCATGTGAGTCACTGTGGTCCAGTGGTACACCGGCTTGCTTCGAACGCGGTGAGTGCCGGTTCGAACTCCGGTACTGGATTTGCATCAATGAGTTATTAATTTATCTTAAGTGCAGTTTTCACTTAAACAGTTGGCTCGACCATTATTACGGATCACCTATCACATTGGTTTAACGGAAAGTTAGGTGCGGTTTGGGTACTTAGATCATTTTACGATGGATGTACCTCTGGCTACTCTATGTTATGTTTTATGTTAATAATAATAATAATAATAAATAATTTTATTTCCAAACCACAAAAAATAAATTACAAAGAAACTTAACTTATCTAATAGGTACAAGCTATTTTTTTGTGGATGGCTGATGCCTAAACTAAGTAAACTTGTAATATAGGACATCAGGCCTTCCCCCGGAATTTACAACTTTAACAACTTAAGGATTAGGATGTTATATTATGTGACGTTGTATGACATGGTATGCAACCACGGAATACAAGAAAGAGGTTGGAAGGGCCAAGTGAGTGAGAAACGCGCGTCATACAAGTATGAGCAAAAAGTTTGCAGTTCAACTTTGTACTCCACTGGTCCGCAAACTTTATGACGCACGGAGCTCCGCGATATTATATTAAAAGGTCGTCTTGTACATTATAACCTGCAGGTCAAAAAATCTAATATCGACTATCATGCAAGGAAATCCCTCCTTATCACAGAAAAGCTAAAAACCGCTATAATATTATGATAGCTTATATATAAAAAAAAAACTTTTTATGCAATATCTAACGAAAAGTAACGATAAAATTGCAGCCTATCACATAAAATGTACATTGCCGGTAAAGTGGCTATGGAATTTGAGAAGCAGTAGAGCTATCGTAGTTGTCTTTTTGTAGGAATAGTAGTAACAGAGAGCGGGGTTGAACCGGCGGGTCTCATACAAAATGCGCGTTAGGGCTTTTCCATCCTTTTTCTTCCATTCCGTACGGAACGTTACGCACCATTTTGCCGCAAAATGCTATGACTTCGACGCGTTCGCCTCTAGAGTCAAATAGCTTACCCGTCTCTTGCTCTTGACATTGTCGAGCTGCCGCTGCGTGCATTCACCAATGGACTGCGAGCCCCACAACTCCAGCCCCACTTTAGTGTATGTGTACGTCATCGAGGAGATAGGCAGGAAGTATGTCAGCACCATGAACGTTACGTTGTACCTAAAACAGTGGAATAGTTATAAAAAAAAATGTTTATTTCTCTCACTGGCTTAGAACTTGAATACAATATCCAATGTATACGGGTACAGATTAATAAAGCAGCCGAGAGACTGGTGTCTGTGATAGGCGTAGGCCTGTGTTACAGATCAACAGGCCCCAACCTTCGGTTATTACGGAAAAGATAATAAAATATGCTTATACAGCGAGCTATTACTTTATACGAGAAAGAACATTTTATACAAGAAAAATGGAAAAGAAGAAAAATTAAAATAAAATATAAGCTAATTATGTGGGTGAATGTGTGAGGTTTTATGTGATTATTTAAACATGTAAATAAAACTTTTCGTTGTTGTTTCTCTATATTTATTATTGTTAGGCTGCACGAGCTTAAGGTCTTTGCTTTGTTAAAAATGGATATGACAGATGATGTTTATTCATGATATTAGAATAATGATTGAAAAGTACAAAGGGCATTACTTAAATGTTGTTTGTTTCTTTAATTCGCAGGTTTGTAAAGATATTTTTACGTCTGTGACATTTGCGCATATAAAAGTAAGTACGCAATGCAAATAAATGTCAAATACGAGTAGCAATATAGGTTTCTTAGATGAATTGCTTCGATATGGCCATTTTAACCATCCTGGTCTTCTTATACCATGGTTAGGTATCTCTAGTTGTCTGTCGAATTGCGTCCAAGTATGTGAAACAAAGATTCCCGAGAGACTATTTAGAACTGGTATAATTCAGGGTTAATTTGACAAGTGGATATAATCTCTTAAATAAGCAGTGAGCAGATTCATTTCACGGGCAAACGTTTCATTAATTCCGTACAACGAATGTTCATTCCTCCGCCCTTTTAGATTATGCTGGGTTTTAGTACAAATTATGCGTCATTTTGCGTCAGAGCGGTATTTTCCTCGCAACTGTACTTATCTGTGTGAGTCAGTGACAACAAATTTACATAAGTTGTATTTAACTTACAAGAATGCTTGGGAAAGCCAACTATATTCCCCTAGGTGGTATTCTCGTAGGTAGTTTGAAATATGTTTGTGTTATGTTATGATAGTGGCTGTGTGTGGCATTGAAAATGGCAAATGGTTCGGTAGGATATGTAGGAAGTAAACGCAGGATTAGAGGATGGAGAATTTTGGAGTTATATGTATTTTAACTCGATTGAAAAAGGAGGGTTATATTTTTGACCGTTATGTATGTGTGTATGCACGTCTGTTCCCACCTTACTTCTAAACCACCTGTCAGAATTTAACAAATGAGGTGTCACTAAAAGCATCTTGATTGTCTGGTGGTTATAAGCTATGTGACCTTACGCTAAATTCAATGTGGCCTCCATTGCTAATCCCAAATTATCCTAAGAGTTTGCTTACCACGGTATACGACCACGGCTATCTTATAAACATCACTATTCGGAAGAATTTCAGAGAAATATACGTAAATACCTATTTTCTTGTTTCACACTTTCCTGAGCGTAATTTTCCGTAGTCGGGTTGTAGTTTCTAAACGTAATATATTTTTATGACTGCTTCTATTTCTGTGCTAGGTTAAGAGCTTATAAAAAACAAAATGCAATCTTTTTGGTCGTTTCGCCGAAACCTTGAATTGTGTGATTTAATACAGTTGACTCGACCATTGTAGATCGCGATACGGCTCACCACCAATCACGTTGGTCTGACAGAAGGCTTGGTGACGCGTGGGTGCTTGGTTCATCATGTGATCAGGTCGTGAAAACACACACTTCAGTACCCCGAGATCGACCTCACCGGCGTGGTCAAAGATTTCGCTCATTCAGCGCTTATTGCTATCGACCATTACAGGGTCGATTCAATTTATTTCAAATATGATCCTCTTAGACAACGCTCTGAGCTGAGGTTCTCGCCCGGTTGGGCATCCTCGGGCCTGTTAGCGCATTCCATAAATGTTTATTTCTTTTTCAACGGATAAAAAAATATAAGTATAACTGATACTAAAATTTTGCCTTTGATAAAATTAATTTACTAGCTTTAAAAATCTCCACGTCGCTTAGTTCTAAAGAACACCTCACGAACTATTAATACCCGTCTTACTTTCAAACTGTCTTGTACCACAACGAAATCTTGAGTAATGATACTAAATGGGTTTTAAAGAACAACTTTAGCTATTAATTTGGTAAATGTTTAAAACATTAAGAATTCATTATTTTGGCGCTGGCGCTGAGACATTTGAAAATTCAGTGATAGAGAGACGTAATTAACCCGTATTACATACATACATACAGGATGTTAGTGACATCGTAACGCAAACTTTGAGGGATGATTCAGACCATGATTCTGAGTTGATATTAAGTAGCATTTGCCGTCAAAACACAAAGAAAATTTTATTTCCCTCAGTATTTGTTACGATGTCACTAACACCCTGTATAAGGCTCGCGTTTGACCACAATCTCACCTAATGGTAAGTCACGATGTGATCTAGGGTGAATCACGCTTACCTAGCAAATGCCTCTTCACTCTAGCCTTGAAAACTCGGAAGTGAACTTGAGTCGGAAAAACATTTCAGGCAGATAAGCAGGTTAACAGTTTCTATATGTTTTATTAATAAAATAACTAATAAAATAACTAATCAAATAAATTAATAAAATAACTACCTAAAAAAACTCGATTGCCATGCCATATCTAGTCAATGCAGATCTGTGTATTTTTGCCGCATCGTAAACTAGCTAAGTATTCCTAAGTTATGTTATGATCGAGAACTACCTTCCTTTAAAATAATAATCGTCCGCTTGTATTCTCGTCGCAATATTTTTTTACGTGTAACCTAAGTTCTCATATAAGTGAATTGTAAAATTCTTATGGGAAATAAATATCTTAAACCATATATGTTTTATTCGCTCCCAGTCGAATATAGAAGCACGAAATAAAACTTTAACGTCTTTAAGCCCTCTCTGTTTCTTTCGTTAAAAAATAATCAGAACCATTGAAGAAAAGTAGACTATTTGTATCACTTACACGTATTCTAGCTGCGATTGAGTGGTGATTCCATCCGGCCATTCTCCGTAGCAGACTCGCCTGTGAACATCAATATCTCAATAGTTAAATAACTTATATCACTTACATCTTTTATTAGCATAGTCATAGTCATTTATTGATAATAATAATTACACGTCACAGATATTACAAAATTCAATGAAATTAAATATTACTACGGAATTCAATTACATTAAAATATATTATCAATTACAGGTGCACTTTAGACTGCTCCACAATCTTTTTGTAACCTCACGGCACTCGCGTAAGTTTATCGCATATAGTTGGTTGAGGCGATTCTCACACTGCCCCGCATGATGCAGCGTAGCGCGTGTATGCGTGTTCTTCCGTTGCTTAAGGGTTATTACTGACCCGCCAAAGGCCCATGACATGGCTCATGTAACGACTACTTACTTACATCGGTAAGTAGTAACCGGGACCAACGGCTTAACGTGCCTTCCGAAGCACGGGTCATCTTCGGACAATCAGGTGATCAGCCTGTAATGTCCTAACCAAACAAGGGATCACAAAGTGATTTTTGTGATATGTCCCCACCGGGATTTGAACCCGGGACCTCCGGATCGTGAGCCTAACGCTCTAACCACTGGACCACGGAGGACGGTAATGATGCTGTGAATGATGATGAGAGATTACCTGTCGCTCCCGTCATGTTGGACGTCAACATCAGTGGTGAAGTATATGAAGTTGGGGCTGCTGATCACGGAGCTGCCCGCCCAGATGAGCGCGGCTATGCCCAGTGTTGCGCGCTTGCCCAGCCGTGGGCGTAGTGGGCTCATTATTGCGACGTAACTGGGGAATAAAGTATAGGTAGTGAGTAGGTAGTATAGGTAGTGGTAGTGGGGAATAAAGACCCCTCACGTGCTATGTTATTTTTCAATAAACACATTGGAATTTATGTATCACACACCTCCCGAGCCATGTCAGGGGCCCTTGGCGGCTCAATAGTAACCCTGACACCAGGGTTGATGGGGTTGGTAATCCACTTCACAATCCACACGATAGAAGAAGAGAAGACACACCTCCCGTCGGATTTTCCTGTTTTCCTTAGTGCCCCACATATGGGACATGCACATATGAGATTCAAATGTATTGTGCCTCATAGGTGGTTCATACACAGTGAACGTGTTAAGGTCATTTCCCACTTACACGACTGCTACCACTGGACAAATAAAGTGCCCCACATATGGGACATGCACATATGAGATTCAAATTTATTATGCCTCATAGGTGGTTCATACACAATGAACGTGTTAAGGTTATTGCCCACTTACACGACTGCTACCACCCGACAAATAAAATATCATTTAAAATATGGGCTTTAAATCGTGGTGATATAGTTTCTATTGACAACATAAATTAGAAGACAGCTCGGTGTAAGCAAGCTTCCCGCCATCAGACTGCTCGGTAGTTGACCGCCAGTATTCGTTTTAGTTTAGGGCGATGTTGGAGTAGAGTCACCTAAGAAAAGTGGACTATGACCTTTAGTTGCGAATGGTACACGTTTGTCTAGTAGCATAGAATAAACAGTAATAGTATAAGTAGTATAACACGCTTGGATTAAGAGTAACATTAACCTTTCACGGGCAGAGACCATGCGTCATTGATGGTTCATAACTTAACAGATAGTATGACACCTTGTAATCGGAACATCATTAGACGTTCTGCCCTTGAAAGTGTTAAGAATGTCTATAAATTGAATAAAATTTTGGTAAAAGTAAGTAATCCGAACTAAAATAACTATAAAATTAAATTATTAATAATAATAATTATCAATAATTTTACACAATATCAATTACATTTTATTCGTTGTTAAGCGGAAGCGGAATACTCAACATTGTTCAATAAACTATCATAAAAGATTACAATAAAGCTGTTTTTCACTGAGCCGAAATCCATTACCAATCGAGAGTGCCGAAATCGAAACTGCCGATTTACAATTCCGCCAATTCACTAGAGATTACAATTTTAATTAAAAATCCTGAAAACTGCGGGAGAGCAGTGGCTAAAGTAATTATGAAGATCTTTTTTCTTTTTAATCCAGTCATAATGAGATTAAAATCTCTGGTGAAAAGTTAAAGGGCGAATTTATTCCATGAATTTACAATCAGATTCATTCAAAAGGCGATTCCGTTCCAACGTACTTACCTTTCGGTATAATTTCTCACGTACTTACCTACTTCATTGTTAGTAAGTACAGTAATTAAAAAAGTGCTGTAAGTAAAATAAAATCTTTGTCGCCCATCTTAGCCATTTTTTTGCTACTTTTTTTTTGTTTTGGTTTTCCCCGAAGGGTAAGGCAAAGGGAACTATGCCCATACAGCCATGTCTTACGTGTTTTTTTCTTGATGATTAATGAAATGATGAAAGGTGATGATGATGAAACCTAAGCCCCCACCCTCAGAGTAGACTCCTACTCCGAACCCCAAACGAATTAACTCAAAAGTCCGCATAAACTTTCGAGTTATGAAGCGGCTTCCTGGCACGAAGCGAAAATACACTTCTCATCAAAAAAATCGAAACACCTTGCAAGTTTACGTTTTGTCAGGATTATCAGAAAAATGTGTACATTTAGGAATAAATGTTAAATGTCGTTTAATAGTGAGTAATATGAGCTTATCAAATCTTAATGTTAATGTTCTAAATTTAAATGAATTTTTCATAGGTTTCGTATTTTGTTAAATGAGTCATTTTTATTCCGTATGGAGTATAAAGGAAATGGATAAAACAACACACGTAAATGAAAAAAAAAAGCTAAAAAACGTTTATTTAATAACTTGTATTCCCTCCCCGAGCTCTAATTACTGCTTCCATACGGTTCTTCATCGATCGGATGAGAGTCACGATCACATGCTGTGGTATATTGTCCCATTCCTCTTGGATTGCATCTTGCAGCTGGCTAAGTGTTTCTGGGGCAGGATCTCTTGCTCGAATTCGTCTCTTTAATTCATCCCACAGATGTTCAATGGGATTCATGTCCGGGCTTCTTGCTGGCCATTCCATAATAGAGATATCGACTTCGTTAAGATAATCTCGTACGACGCCCGCGGTGTGAGCCCTAGCATTGTCGTGCATGAATATGAAGCCGTTGCCAATAAAATGTGCATAGGGCATCACATGAGGCTCGAGACACTCTTCGACGTACCGATGACAGTTTAGTGCAGGCAGACGTGGCCCAGACACGAAAGCAAGCTCTGTCTTACCGTCGGCGCTGATTCCTCCCCAAACCGTCCACGAACCGCCACCATAGCTGACCTTTTCTTCAATGCAGCATTGTGCATAGCGTTCTCCGTCTCTTCTGTAGACCTTGTTCCTTCCGTCGTTACCATACAGCATAATTTTACACTCATCAGAAAAGAGAACTTTGCTCCACTGTAGGTATGACCAATTTAGGTGCTCACGTGCAAAGTTAAGGCGCGCTCTTCGATGGTCTGCAGTTAATTTCGGCCCATTTGCTGGCTTATGCGGTACCAGTCCACGATCCTTCAACCTTCTTCTAATTGTAGAGTCACTTACAGCCACCCTTCGTACAACACGAAGCCGCTGCTGCAGTTGAAAAGCGTTAAGGCGTCGATTTCTTAAAGAAGTTGTTACAATAAATCGATCATCTCGCTCAGAAGTGTCCCGATTCCTGCCAGATCCTGAACGGCGCGTGAACAAACCAGTCTCCCGATAACGTTTATAGACTCTATGAACAGATGACAGGCTTAGATGCAGTCTTGCAGCCACAACACGCTGACTAAGGCCAGAATCCAGCAATGCCACAACTTGGGCGGCTTCTGTGGGCGAAGTATCCATACGTTTTAGAAAAAAAACCTTTTTTCAGACGTCCCAAAGTCACAGTATTGAAATAAAAAACAAAAAGTTTAAGGATAGGCGCCAATTTTTAGTTTTTAAACGCTAAATGTACTCCAACCCTAAACACACATTTGTCTCAAAACAGTGATTCATTTCGTTTATAAGATAAACAAATGAAATTCTAATTTTGAATTTAGAATTTTCGCTTATTACTGTAATGGCCAAACTGCCAGCTATACATTTATGTATTTTTTTCATCGTATGAATTCTTTTTTGTGTTAAATTCGGACAGAAACAATGAAAACGGAAGTGTTTCGATTTTTTTGATGAGAAGTGTACTTTGTTCATTGAATACTCCGATATAATAACACTCGCGAATGTCTTCCGACTAACTTAATGCGATCATTAACCACAAAACACCACTTCGTATTAATTATTTAGATTATTCAATGAAGAAAGCAACTGTCCCGTTCCCGTTTCCCGCCAAAAAGCCTCTTTTTTGCTACTTAATTATTTAGAAACCCAGTAACAATAAAAAAGAAGACTTTTTTTTTCTTAGGTTTTGCCTTCCCGCTTTGCCCATTTGCCACAGACAAAGACATTTTTTTTTGTTTTGGTTTTCCCCGAAGGGTAAGGCAAAGGGAACTATGCCCATACAGCCATGTCTGACGTATTTTTTTTCTTGATGATTAATGAAATGATGAAAGGTGATGATGATGAAACCTAAGCCCTCACCCTCGGAGTAGACTCCTACTCCGAACCCCAAACGAATTAACTCAAAAGTCCGCATAAACTTTTGAGTTATGAAGCGGCTTCCCGGCACGAAGCGAAAATAGGCAGATACACTTTGTTTATTGAATACTCCAATATAATAACACTCGCGAATGTCTTCCGACTAACTTAATGCGATCATTAACCACAAAACACCACTTCGTATTAATTATTTAGATTACTCAATGAAGAAAGCAACTGTCCCGTTCCCGTTTCCCGCCGAAAAGCCCAGACAAAGACAAGGAAACGAATAAGAAAAAGGAAAAATCAAGGAACGGAAATTAGAAAGAACTTTATCGCTATTGTGTATTATAAAATACTTGTTTATATTTTTTCTAGCAGAGGTCTTTTACTGTTAATTT
The DNA here is from genome assembly GCF_024362695.1 of Pectinophora gossypiella. NCBI lineage: Eukaryota > Metazoa > Arthropoda > Insecta > Lepidoptera > Gelechiidae > Pectinophora > Pectinophora gossypiella. The sequence continues at coordinate 2,927,180 of NC_065412.1, read as the reverse complement.
TGCGAAAAATATTTTTAATTATTTTAAATCGATATTAAAATTATATAATAGACGGTAAACAAGTTAGGCAAGTATATATTTTTCACGTCCATATCCGCGTGTTTTAGACAGGTTAGGTGAGGACGTAAATTTTATCTACTTACAGAATATTATAATAGGGAGCACCAAAGAATTAATAATAATTATAGTTGACAAGATTAATTGAGCTGAAGGGAAGTCGACTCAGTGCGCTATTGAGTTCAAATTCTTAATTAAATGTGGAGGGTTATGAGGAAAATATTGGAGAAGAATTTGTGAAATGCCACCGAGATAATCGGGCGATAGCCGGTGAAGGTGTCTGTCTTGGAATTTTATTACTCTCTTGTAGATTAAGGTGACTTCTCCACATTTTACGACCAAACTAAAGATTCCGCCGATTCCATATAAACCCTGTCGTACTGAAAGGAAAATTATAATGTTAAAGTTTTATTAAGTAGCACCTGTGAAACACTAGATATTTTGTTTAAAAATAAAAAAGTCCGGGTCCATTTAATAAAATAATTTAATCGTGAACACTAAGAAAGCAAAAATAATTGTTACGATAAAAAACCTAAATGACTGGCAATGCTGCTCAGAAAGTAATTTTAAATTGCCTTTTATTACATTAAAAATAAAAAAAATATATTCACAAATGGCTTTTGAATATTTTTTCTAACATTTGGCCTTCAAACTTTTTACTATGCGACTCTAAAAGAAACTAAAATCTCCTTGGTACTAAATTAAAATTACTTAAAAAGCTTATTCTAATTTGTAGAACAAGTGCGCTGAAGGGTTTTCTTTAGATTTTATTAAGTTGGTTTTCAATAGCTTTTATTTATTTTTATTTTATAAGTAGGCAACCTACTACTACTATGCTAGTGAGTAGTTATATCTATACCATTTGGATAAGGGTGGGAACGCGCTGTTACATGCAGGTTCAAAGCACATAGACATGGTATTGGGTGCGTTCTGTGCTTCGTATGTGTCTCTGGGCCTTATTTTAGTCTAAACGGTCGTAAGCCGTTAAGGAGTAAATGAGAGCGCGCGGCTTGTCTATCTCGCTCAAACTTAGCGGCATGCGGCTAGAATGAGATTTTGTTTGGAATATTGTCAGTTTGCTTTTACTTACCGGTCTATACTGATGGCCATCAGAGTGAACACGGAGGCAGATATGCTCAGTACTGCGATAAACTGACAGAACTTGCAGTAGAAGTGACCGAACGGCCAATCAGAGTACAGCATGTATGTGAAGTTGAACGTTACGTTGAGGGTTGACACCATCGCGTCTGCTACGGAGAGATTTACTGTGGAAAGAGAATATTTTATTAGGAATTAAACTCATTCAATAAAGACAGCAACGGCCTCCATGGTCCAGTGGTTGAGCGTTGAGCTCACGATCCGGAGGTCCTGGGTTCGAATCCCGGTGGGGACATATCACAAAAATCACTTTGTGATCCCTAGTTTGAAAATTACAGGTTGATCACCTGATTGTCCGAAAGTAAGACGATCCGTGCTTCTTAAGGGCAGTCTCAGCTGAGATTAGTTTATTAATACCACCTTTAGTGTCACGGGATCGAATCTCTACTAGGGCTGTGCCAATGATTTCGACTTTACGAGCTTGAACTCATGTTTCAATTATAGACAATTGGGTCCTGAACTAGGTTCAATCAAAAAACAATCAATCAATCAAAGACAGAAACAAAGACAGATCTAAAACTAACGAATAACGTTTTTGTCTTTCAATTTAACTTATTTATGAATTGTAATCACGAAAAACGTAATAATAAGTCCGACATTTTATCACGTTTTCCTATGACGTCACAGTGTGCTTTTTATACAAATTCCATAGTAATTTCGTGTTTTGACGTTTAGAGAAAGTAACTGATTTGACTAGTTGGAAATTAGTCTGTTGATATCTCGTGGTTTTCAGGACTTATGCTGGGTCAAAAGGCCAATAGGCCTGTCTTTTACATTATATGGGACTTGCTCTGCCTACCCTTTCGGGGATATAGGTGGGATGTTATACTTTATTAAGTTTGTATGCTAAGTAAATAAACTTCCAGAGAAAAAGTATAGAACAAGCAAGATTGGATACTTCAGAGAACTTCGAATATTTCGCTTAAGAAGTATATATTTAATGATCTTTTTATGTTTCACGAGTTTAGAAACTTTTGGTTACCCTAAATTAATATGTTTTAAATTGCTTCTGTAATTAAACTAAGATAATTAATTTTCATTGTTAATAGCTACTTTATTACTTTATACTTAGGTAATTTCGTGATGAGCGCGGCACGTGGTTGGCGTTTCAGTTCGCAATGTTGCCAACATAATGCCTTGTATCCATTAGCCAATATTCACGGGTACCACTAACACATTACACTCGCAACATTATTGTCCATATAAATAGGGTATTGACTGGGTCAAAGAAAAAAAAAAATGCTAATCTAGAAATAGAAGCCAGTCTCAGATGATCAAAAATAAATCTCATTTTAATTTTCGACTTATTTTCGAATTTTATTAATGAATTAAGCAATAATGAGTACGACGTATGACCGCTTTTATTGATGACGTAACTGAACAGTATTTCCATACAAACTCCAAAGAAAATTTTGGTTTTGACGTTTCGTAAAAAGTATCTCATTTGACTAGGTTGTCAAGTAGCTTATTCAGTTGGTGGAAGCGTTCCACGTCAAAACGCCAAGGAAACAAAAGACAAAATAAACTGGCATCCAACTTTCAACCCTACGTCCACATGGCTTTCTCATATAATTATGCACACTCCAAGGTATGCATTGTCATAAGCGGGGTTAATTAAACCGCCTCTCGATCTCTGCATACTTCATATGCTCTTTCATATGCCATCGATTTTCTCATACAGGGTAGAGTAGTGGAGTGCTAGAGTAGACATTGATGCCGTGAGCGTTTGATATTGGAGCATTGAGAGGCAATAGTGTTGCACTTCTTATTTCATACAAGTCTTGTATTTTTCCGCCTTTATTACCGCCGAGCGAGTAAAAGGGTCCAAACGGGTTCTACACCTATACGTATTGAGCCAGGTTAAAAAATAATAATTACTACGTATAGGACAGTCTGTCACTCTTCGTCCCGCACCAATCTCTCTCTAGTTAAAAGTTTTACTTGTTTTTTTCTACCAACTAGTATTAGGTAATTATGTTAAAATCAAGCTGAAACAGGAACGGTTGTAAGTATCACGGTTGCACAAGGTCCTAGCGACCATTATTCTACCAAATTAACCATGATTATTTAAGAATTAAATTTTGTTAACTGCAAATTATTACAAAATAATCGCTGCGTGAACGCTCTAATACATGGCTATATGTTTGAATTCACCGCAACCGGCAGCGGAGCGGCGACGGGAGTGTCCGCGCCACGAAAGAAGTCCCGCGGTCGCGACGCTTGCATCGCGGTGTCTCTATAGAATTGTTATGACTCGTCATTTAATTCCATTGAAATATACGGGACTTCTGTCGTGGCGTAGTCTACTATGAAACACCATGACCCGTTCGAGTTTGTTAGTTGCTGTCGTCACTCCGTTGCTTGCTGATCGCTGTCACCTAAGGGCCGAAAATAATAACCTGCCCCACCTTGCAAACAACAAATTCTGATGTGCAACGTGAAATGGGTATGTATTTTCGAACGCAACTTGAAGGCGAGCGATTGAAAACTATGCCGTTAAATCGTACCTAAGAAGTAGTTGGTGACGCTCCTCATCCGCTTGTTGGCGAGCACGATCCAGATGACGACCAGGTTGCCGACGGTGGCCACCACCACCATCCCCGCGAACAGTACCGTCCACAGCACCTGCCGCCACCACGGCAGGATGAATGATTGATACACCTGTGGGGTAAATACTTGGTAAACGTACAAACAACTACTGCTCATATTTTTTCCTGTATCTAAAGGTTTTTCGGAAGAAATTGCTGCTTTAGCACTAATACTTTCATTTGGCTTGTTTCTGTACAATGTGTCCAGTGTGCTCAGTAAAGTTCGTACCTACATGCATAAACAGTCTATAATATACATTTCCCTGCTTGGCACAGGAGTCCCCTCAATCCACCGGGGGGGTATGGAGCATACTCCACGACGCAAAGTAAGTATATTTTTTATAAAATATGAATATGGTGTGTTTCTCTTGGTTAAACTCAGTTACGCCAGCGTACAAGTGTAGGTACCTATGTAGTATAGGTAGAAAAATAAAAAGTTAAAAGTTTTAATCTTCGTTTTCTTCTACTTTTGGTCTAAGAATAAAGCATGGGAGCCCAAGCAGTGGACCACGGAGGCCTTTAAAGTCGTAAGACCGAACTTTTAAAATCCAACCTTATTGTTATACTAATGTGTCTGGAAACCTCGGCGGCAAGAGGTTAATGGAAGTCGATAGTCGAATAATTCGGATGAACTTTGCTAAAAAACTTAAACTTATAAGAGAGAGAGAGAGAGAGAGATGTGGTGTTAAAGACTCAGATTGAGAAGGGAATGTTAAGTTGGTTTGGACACGTAGAACGGATGAAGGATAATAGGATTACGAAAGCAGTATATTAAAGCGAAGGTTGCTAGTAAAGGTGGCAGAGAAAGACCTAGAAGGACGTACATTGACCAAATTGGGAATGTCCTTAGAAAAAGGTTCAGCACGATCTTCTCTGACGATTGATGAATGTGGAGGAAGGAAGAGAAGTGTGTCAGGATCGAAGCAAATGGAATAGTCTCTGCTTACCCCGGTGGGCGTAAGTTTAAGTGTGTATGTATGTAGAAACCTGCTAATATTGTTTAAGTTATTTACGGTAAGAATGTTTACTGACCTCTGTGGAGTTAGGCGTGTGGTTGACATAGTGTCGCTCCACCACATCGTAGAAGGTGATGAAGAAGTGAGGGTCCGTGGTCGAGTCATTGGGCGGAGCCGTCGGGCTCAGATCATCTGGCATCATAGCATCTGTCACACCTAAGGACAAGAAGAGAATTATGTTAATATTAACATTACTGCAAGTACGTATAGGGTGGTTAAAATGGCCACATCGAAGCAATTCATCTAAGAAAGCAATATTGCTTTCTTAGATGAATTGTCGCCTATTTAAACCCCCAGGTAGCCGTACGGGTACGTGCGGGGGTTAGTGTCATCGTGTCAAAAACTATCAGGGATGATTTAACTCATGATTCTAAGTTAATTTCAAGTGGGATTTTCCATCGCAAAGCTCATGAAAATGATAGAGTTTTTTTTAATATTTTCAGTTTCATAATTTGCGACGGAAAATTCCAAATTAGCTCAGAATCATGAGCTGAAATATTCCCCTCAGTGTTCGGTACAGTGTTGCTCATGGTACTGAGTTGATATCAAGAGAAATTTGTTATCGGAAAATTCATGATAGTGTTTTTGAAATTATTGTCAGTTCCATACTTTTGGGACGGAATATTCCACTTGATATCAACTCAGAATTATGGTCTGAATCATATTTCAAAGTTTTCGTTACGATGTCACTAACACCTGTATACTTATTAACATAAATACTTACAGACGTATACTTACAATGGATATAAAAAACCCAAGGAGAAAAAAAAACGCGAAAGAAGTTTAGTATAATAAGAAAAGAAAAGGAATTCGAATAAGCTTTAGTATTTTTCCATAAAATGAATATTATGAAGTTGGTTGAAAAGTCATTTAAAAACACAAATGTTTTTAACTGAAAAAGGTTGTATTATGTGTTCTTGACAGTAAAATAATAATTGAAGTGTTAACTAGAACTTGGAACTGTATTATAAATGAAGAACTAAAAGAAACAATAACAAAGATTTTGCTTTTCTACAAAGTGTGCTGTGCAAGTTATTCAAGTCCCTAGTTGCAGGAAGAAAGAGACATGAATAACGGTTTTACCTGAAGACATCGACGGTGTAGTCTCTAGACTCCTAACAAGCTCCGAATGGATTCTGTCAAAACATGCGACTAATAGATCAGATATCAGCTGCCGGAGGACTGTGACTTGTTTAGAACTACCTACCTGTTAGCATAGATTAAATTATAATACTACATACTATTTATTGTTGATTATCGTGGTAGACAGAGTACCTACCTACAGGTATAGCTTGTAATTTTTATTAAATATAAGTCAACCATTGTGACGTGGTGCGAGGAGCAGACATCAAGACAAACTTTTGCGGGTTTACCGATGTCTGTATTCCAGTGTTTGTAAAATTGATTTTATAAGAAAAAAAAAAAATATATATATATATAAGCAGCCGTCTGACATTGTTCAATCAATCGCGACCACTTCCGTGACACTGCACAATATTTGAATACGTTAATCATATTACAAGCTTGATGAATATTAATTACTGATATGGTTTGTTTAATTGTATTTTTCATTGTCTATTTGTTTTTATATTTATGTTGTTAATTATTTTGAGAGTTTGCCTGTGCCCAACAGTGTGAGTGGTACGTATGTAAGTTATTATTTTTATATTTTATATATACATAACATACAATGTAATGATTATTGTAAATATTGTATGTCCTCCTAGTAGGATATAATCGGACTTTTTATAATGAAAAATGTTAAACACCATATACTCTACCTATGATCCTATGTCTAAGATCTTGATTGAGCTAATCAGAACACAGCGTCCCAATTTCATCATCCCTTCCTTACCAGACAGAATTAATGTAATAATAAGATATAAATCAAGCATTAGGTGTCTATTTGGTTGTATCGTTGATGTCTGAAATAAATCTGTATTAGAGCTTCCAGTAGGTACTAGACACGGCAAATAAATGTGTTTAAGCAACGGTTACGTATATCTCACCTAGAAACAAGCTGGATTTGTTTAGAAGATAAATGTTCTACAATGTTCTATGCGCTTCATTCTATTTTCATTAGCTAGTTCTTGTCGCGGAATTCGTGGACAGAATAGTTAGACTACTAGTAGAGTCGATATACAGGGTATTAGTGACATCGTAACGAATACTGAGGGGGATGATTCAGACCATGATTCTGTGTTGATATGAAGTGGAATTTCCTGTCAGAAAATTCATTTTTCAAAATTTTAGTGTATTTTTTAATTCTTTTCGGTTCCATACTTTTGAGACTGAAAATTCCACTTATTATCAACTCAGAATCATAGATGGAATCATACCTCAAAGTTTTCGTTGCGATGTCACTAACACCCTGTATATCAGAGAGCAATAGAATGAATGAATTATTTTTATTTCAGATCTAAATCCATATTTGTTAGTAACAATGTAACAATTAGTAACAATCCATATTTTGTTAGTAAAAATAGAGAGATGCCGCGAGAGCATAGCCAGTGGAACCGAAATATGCACAAAACGATAATTTTGTATGAGACAACGATCGTATTACAAAACTTTCTGCATCATTTATTGCTTCTTTGGTATCGCGTAATAACAACTAGAGCTTGTGTAACTACGCAATGACCGGTGGGTAAACCGATGTAGCGGTCCAGCCAGAAATGTCTTGGTGCGGCCGCTTCTTACGCCGACGCGACGTGAGTTAACAGGCGATATGCGGATTCTTGTAATTCACCACTGAGGGCATATCTCCCTTGTTTTTGTGATTTGTGTCGAATACTTTACTAGCCACTCGACTCAGTTCCAGTTATTCTCTGATCTGTGGCAATTGGGTCGTGTATTAGGTTCAAGATACACACACATTGATACATAAACTCACGCCTATTTCCCACCGGGGTAAGCAAAGACTATAGAATTCCATTTGATTCGATCCTGACAGACTTCTCTTGCTTCCTCCACATTCATCAATCGCTTCATACACGCACGCCCGATCAGAGTAGATCGTACTAAACCTTTTCTAAGGACATCTCCAATTTGGTCAATGGTAAGTCCTTCTAGGTCTTCCTCTGCCGGCCCTACCATCAATCACCCTCAAATTAAGACAGATCTAAAACTAACAAGAAAACATTTTCTTTTTTCTATTTTATTTATTCAAATTCATAATACAAATTTATACAATACAGTACAATACAATACAAATACACTTTATTGCACCAAAATAAAAAGAAATAATTACAAAAAGTCTCTTAATTAAGTACATGGCAAATGGCGGCCTTATCGCTTAAAGCGATATAAGCGCTTTTTTGTATTATTCAAATAATACAAAAAAGTCGTCAAATTATTTATGAATTTTAATAAAGAAAAACGTAATAACTAGTCCGACATTTAATCACATTTTTCTATGACATAACTGTGTGCCTTTTGATACAATTTCCTTAGTAATTTCGTGTTCTGACGTTTAGAAAAAAGTAACTGATTTGAGTAGTTGGAAACTAGCTTATTATACTGAGTTTCATTGTAAATATTCTTTAATGTAATAAATTATTCATTTATCTACAATACATCTTAATTCATATCCAAAGTTCCAGAAATTCACAGTTGTAGGAATTCAACTTCATTCCGTTAATTTCATTTGAATAACTCCAAAACTCAAAGCGTAAGTACAAAAAATAGTGAAACTGAGTCTTTTGGCTAAATTAGTATAGTACGTTTTGCTTCGTCGAGCAAGGACTTGTTCAACGTTCTAGAAAGTTCTGGGCTAATATTATGTATAAGAATGCTTCAGACGAAGTTTGGTATGGAATTCTACATTACGCCTTAATCTGTGCATAGTTTGAGGGTAAGGTATTTTTTCAACCGCTCTTACTATAACAATCCACTTTTAGAATAAGTTGACCTAACCTGTATTGAGCTGGTTTACCCTTCCCGGGTTGGAAGGTCAGACAGGCAGTCGCTTCTGTAAAAAACCGGACCTCTCAAATTTACAGGTTAGAAAAGCGGACTCTATATGAAAAACGGGATAATGCTAGGGGGATGAATTCACTTTATTATATACCTCTGTGGTCCAGTGGTTGAGTGTTGGGTCTCGATCCGGAGGTCCCGGTTTCAAAGCCTGGTAGGAGTAAAATCATTTTGTAATCCCTAGTTTGGCTAGATTATCTCGTTAGCGCGAATATGGTTGCGCCGCCATTATGTTCTAATGTGATATGGTCCTAACTGTTACTACTTAGAGTGCGCCGGACGTTTAGGAATCAGTAGTAACACCACACTGTGAAGCTCCTTTCATGCACCCTGTCTGATTAAATAGATATCATTGGTACCTGTCCCTAGTATTAGACAGATGGCATAGTACAGTAAAATTAGTGATTATATTTCAATAAATATAATGTTTTAAAAAGCTTAAATGCGCCGTACGAGTTCCGTAAAGAACAGAAGCCAGTGTTGTGACATTAGCATAGTGATGTATCAATCGAGATTATGCCGATCGATTCTGTTTCATCTAATACTAGGTACTCCTCCACACCATTGTTCGATATTAGAAACCTACTAACATTGTACAAATTGAATTTGGCTTAATGAGATACATTCAAAAGGAATAAGGTATGGCTCATAAATAAATCAAATCTCATACCGGATCATGTACGGGAGTTTCTACGCATTTTACATATTGACACACGTATCGGATGGGCTTACGGTTTTCTTATTACGAGAAGTCATATAACATTAGATATTGCTTCGAGGAGTTTGAGAAACACATTGGGAAATATGAAATATACTTCAAACACTACTTCTTCTTATCGTGTAGGTTGTGAGGTGGAATACTAATCTCACCAACCCTAGTGTCAGGGTTATTATTGAGCCGCCAAAGGCCCCTGACATGACTTATGTAACGACTACATACTTACATCAGGAGTCTCTCTCTGTCTTTCTGAGTCAGCGTCCACGTTTCTTTTAAAGACCAATTCCTTCACCTCCTTATAAGACATGACGTTCGCCTTCTCTTTAATCTGTTCCAAGTAAGCTCTTCTTGGTCTTCCCCTTCCTCTCTTCCCTTGTAGCTTCCTTTCTATGATGTTTTTAATAAATTCGTCGTGTCTTATTAAGTGTCCAATCATCTTGCCTCTTCTGTTCTCAATAACTCTCAATATTTGCCTCTTTTCCCTTAACCTTATTTAACTCTTAGGTACTAACACTTCCTCGTTAGTAACTCTTTCAGTCCAACTTATTCTTTCCATCCTCCACATTTCAAAGGTCTCGAGTCTCTCTCTGTCTTTCTGAGTCAGCGTCCACGTTTCACATCCATAATTATTATTATTATTTCTCTTTTTAATTAAGAATTGAAATTCAAAGAAGATAAACATTGCATAATGTTTACCGCACAAGAGAAAAATATCAAATAAAGATAAAAATGAAAGAAATATGCAAGATGCTAAGCTTTTGATCCGCTGTTTAAAATGTGCATTCATTTCCTTTTGGACCACAAATCTTATTTATAAACACTCGTATTTATACAATCTTAGGGTGGTTTAGTTATTTTTATTAGAATTTGTTTATTTTTACTGCTTGCTCTGTTTGACTGAACCATAGAGCAATACGGACCTCCGCGGACCGGAGCTGAACAAATTGAGAATTTTGGCTACGGTAAGTTACATAACATAACATAAACAGCCTACAACCGGAGAGGGTATGGAGCATACTCCACCACGCTGCTCCACATTTTGACACTTTCGAAATGATTTACGAGGTAAATGTATTTGGTAGAGTTAGAGGGGTCTAAGCGAACATACTGCAGTCAATTTAGGTTAATTATTTATGAAGATTCTGATGGAAATGGAAGAAACGAAGAGAGGTGTGTCAGTATAGTCAGTGGAATTCCTTTGTTTCTAACTACCTCAATGGAAGATAGGTGTGATATTAAGTTTTAAAAAACGGATAGGGGGATAGAGAAGAATAATTTTCGATTCTCTAAGTCTCTATTCGTCATTAATCGGAGGCATTCGGAAGATTATATACTCCATGACACTGCTCTACTCCGGATTGACATAGAACTCCAGACCTTAGGATAGTTTGCATTCAAAGTTGACCCGACCGAGAATCGAACGCGTATATCATTATGTATTCATTAGCAAGTTAGGGATCCTGGTAGTTTGTGGATGCAGTTTAGAACTTAATATACAAGAAGTTAGGAAGCGGAGACGTGATCCCATGTGGAGGTCGCATAATGAGTTTATGCAGACACTGGGGTGAAAAACTTTCACGATCTGTTGAATTTGCTTAATTAGGTGAAGATTCTTGCTAAGTATTCTTTGATGGAGTTAAATTTTGCTCCATCTGTGTTTCGAAAACCTTGTCCTACTCTTTCTTTTCAACGTTTTCTTGTCGATATAAGTAAGTAGGTATGCGTTCTTGAGAATTTGCAAGCTAAAAGTCGTCAGGAACGCAGCCTTTGTGGTCTAGTGGTTAAGGCATTCGGTTCACGATGTGGAGGACCAAGTTGGATTACCGGCGGGTACATTATTAAAATCAGTTTGTAAGAATGTGTGTTGTTTAAAAACTAAGATAATTCTATTCTTCAGAAGGCACGTAAAGGCGTTGGTCCTGGCAACAAATTATACAGGCCTTCCTTCAATCAATCAGTGTGGTATGGTAGTAGCCCTGGACCAGTTATTTGCTCCTCTAAAGTAGTTTTTAATTAATACGAAACTTAAAGTAAGATGATCGGTCCCGGGTTCAAATCCCGGTGGGGACATATCACGAAAATCACTTTGTGATCCCTAGTTTGTTTGGGACATTACAGGCTGATCACCAGATTGTCCGAAGGTAAGATGATCTGTGCTTCGGAAGGCACGTTAAGTCGTTGGTTCCGGTTATTACTTACTGATGTAAGTACGTAGTCGTTACACGAGTGGTCTAAGAATCCTTTGCGGCGCAGTAATAACCCTGACACTAGGGTTGATGGGGTTGGTAATCTACCTCACAATCCATACGATAGAAGAAGAAGTACGAAACTTGATGGGCGGCAAAAACGCAAAAAATATTCACGATAGAAAAACTAGTTTGTAACTAAATCCTTACATGGCTATATTACCAAAATGGTTGGTCGCATGGAGGTTCGACCTCTGGTCGTGTTTACCTGTCGGATAATGAAATGAGCGGTCGCCGCCGATTTGCATGAGCTCGAGTACACAGAGCATTGCAATCACATAGTTAGCCAGTGGATATTTTCAGTAACATACGTACAGCTTGAGGAGTGGACTTTCTTGGTTTTCCAAAAAAATGTAGATGGCGCTGTAAAATTTGCCTTCGTTTAACCTTCCAAGTTCATGGATAACAGGCATTATGCATCTTTTATCTTTGTTTTAAAATATCAGTGACGACCCTTCTTAATACACTCAGGCACAACCTATCAAAATAAAAAGAAAGTTTGCCATTGACACGATAAGAAGAATATAGATAGCAACATACATATTATATATAAACAAATAATAATAATAAAACAAAATACATACATACATACACACACACACACACAAACATACACATAGTGTGTGTGTGTTGTGTGTTGTGTAGTTTACATAGTGTGTTTAATATGTTACTTTGCGTGTGGGTAAGTACCTACATAAATTATAATCTGAAAAACATCATCTTATTAAGGTAGAATTCTGTTATGTTTACGCACTGTACCTATAAGTACCACACTAGAAATACGCTCATAAACATGCTAAATAACATTTTAAGCGTATTGTCATTTTATTTCACATTTGACAGCCTCCGTGGTCTAGTGGTTAGAGCGTTAGGCTCACGATCTGGAGGTCCGGGTTCGATTCCCGATGGGGACATTGTCGAAATCACTTTGTGAGACTGTCCTTTGTTTGGTAAGGACTTTTCAGGCTTGAATCACCTGATTGTCCGAAAAAGTAAGATGATTCCGTGCTTCGGAGGGCAGGTTAAGCCGTTGGTACCGGCTATTAGCCGTAAAAACATCTCCACCAACCCGCATTGGAGCAGCGTGGTGGAGTATGCTCCATACCCCCTCCGGTTGATTGAGGGGAGGCCTGTGCCCAGCAGTGGGACGTATATAGGCTGTTTACGTTACGTTTACGTACGTCATTTTATTCCACGTAAACATTATTAAATCAAAATATACCGACCTACCTAATGAGAATGTTTCGAAACAATAAATACAAATGCTCTTGGGGTATTTGTGGAGGGTGCTTATCGAGCGCACTTCATATCGGAACAAAGTTAGTGTGGTAGACGGGTCTAATATTACATTTGTCAAGGGACAATAAACTAAGTCTAACTTGGCAATCGAGACTGACAATCAGACAAACTTGGCTAAATGATAACTTTGCCATTGCCCGCCTTATTACAAAACAAGAACAAATAAATTTAAAGCTCATGTCAAACTTACTTTATGTAACAAAGCTTATTATGAGATTAATCTTCTTATCGTGTCGATGGCAAACTAAATAGTATCGGCCCAAAACTTGGCAACAAGTATGACGTTATCTGCAGCGCTCATCAGATCCTCCTGCGTGCAGGTGTTCGGGCAGGTGTTGAGATTAATCATAACTTGATTGTCCGAAAGTAAGATTATCCGTGGTTCGGAAGGCACGTTCAGCCGTTGGTCCCGGTTACTACTTACTGATGTAAGTAAGTAGTCGTTACACGAGTCATGTCAGGGGCCTTTGGCGGCTCATTAGTAACCCTGACACCAGAAGAAGACACACGATAGAAGAAGACTTCAACTGGTCGTAGGAGCGATTGTACCTAACCATTGATATACCTAACATTGATATTACGCGACAAAGTTTACCACATGACATAAACCAGTCCATAGAAGCAACCAATTACTTAACATGAGCGATTCCATACCATGCAGTGTGACAGAATTACTCAATGTATTTAATTAAATATAACAGACACTGGCTATTAGCCGTAAAAACACCTCCACCAACCCGCAGCGGAGCAGCGAGGTGGAATATGCTCCAGACCGGGTCCGGTTGATTGAGGGGAGGCCTGTGCCCAGCAGTGGGACGTATATAGGCAGTTTATGTTATGTTATAACAGACACACAGACGCTTAGAACAAACGGTTAAATACAAACCAAATTCGACCAGTAACATATACATCCAATACCTATCTCTTTTTCTCAAAGGTTGTCTGGAAGAGATTGCCACTTAGCCAAAGGGCCGCCTATTGTACCTACTCTTTCTATTTCACTTTTGTTGTATAAGTATTTCTGTATTTCCTGTGTCTGCAATGAAGTATAACTATTTGATGTTGTATAATTGTCTAAAGGTATTTAAATGATTATCACGTGCTCAGCGGTGAAGGAAAACATCGTGAGGAAACCCAAATTCCCGGGAAATGCATTTTTCGGAGGTATATGACCTGACCTGTATTGGGGTGGTTCCCTTGGCCAGAAAGGCAGTCGCTTCTGTAAAAAACCGGACCTGTCAAATCTTCAGGTTAGATAAGCGGAATGCTAGGGAGATGATGAATTGTATATAGGTATTTGCAAAATATTTTACTTTTCGTTTGAAGTTTTACCTAACCAATTCTTCTGCTGACTCACGTGTAGGTTTATGACAATGACTCTCCTCACCAACCCTGATGTCTACAGACATCGCCTCTTGTCAAGCCAGGATGAGCGTGTTACTAGCCCAAATGCCTCCGCCAACCCGCAGAAGCACAGCGTGGTGGAGTATGCACCATACTCCCTCTGGTTGATCGAGAAGCCTGTGCCCAGCAGTGGGACGTATAAATATATGTACACTAGCTTTTACCCGCGACTTCGTCCGCGTGGCATGTTATAAAAGAGAGATCTTTGTGTGTGGGGTGCATGTCAAATTTCAAGCATCTAACTTATGCAGTTTAGATTTTTTCATACAAATGTTTTTTCCTGCTAACTCCCGTTCCCGTGGGAATTTCGCAAAATCCTGTTGCAAATAAGCTTTAAGTTTACTATGGTACCTGCATGCCAAATTTCAAGCGTCTAACTTAAGCGGTTTAGATTTTTCATACAAAAGGATTTTCCCGCTGATTCCCGTTCCTATGAGAATTCCGGGAATTCCTTTCTTAGTGCACCTCTACGGTACCTAAGCTACGTCCCTTCCAAATTTCAAGTGCCTACGTCTAGCCGTTTAGGCTGTGCGTTGATATGTCAGTCAGTCAGTTTCTCCTTTTATATATTTAGATATATATATATCTTTGATCCATATAATATTCTGTCTACAGTTTATAATGTACGGTCACGAGTACTGTATACTTTTTGAAACCATGTCACATTAACTTTTTTGACAAATTAATTTGACAAATGTCAAATATGATAGTGTGACAGGGTTCTAAAGTGGGTACATCGTATTCATGACTGTACGTTTCATCTTACGGTAGGGATGATATTATGTTTTCTTTTTTAAAAAGGCTCCCTAAGCACGGGTGTGTGCTATAAAAACAAAAATTCTTTAAAAAGTTATACAGTCCAATCTGTCACCGTCAGTATCAACTACAGTGTCCAATCCATCAGCCAGCCAGAAGGGTAAACGGAAACCCAAAAGATACGTATATATACGTTCATGTTTCTTATTTACAGTAAAGCCACATAATCCATTTATTCTTAAATCCTTTTTAATGATTCTTCTTTATATGGTAGAGGACCTCCGTGCTCCAGTGGTTGAGCGTTGTGCTCACGATCCGGAAGTCTCGGGTTTGAATCTCAGTGGGGAACACTTTGTGATCCCTAGTTTAGTTAGGACATTACTGATCACCTGATTGTCCAAAAGTAAGATCATCCGTGCTTCGGAAGCAACGTTAAGCCGTTGGTTCCAGTTACTACTTATTGATGTAAGTTAGTAGTCGTTACTAGAGCCATATCAGGGGCCTTTGGCGGCTCAATAGTAACCCTGAAAGCAGGGTTGATGGGGTTGGTGATCCAACTCACAACCCACACGATAGAAGAAATTATGGTGGACTCGTATAATATGTAGGAGGGATATGTACAGTCACTCACACAGAGAACACACAGGGAAGACATTCCCTTAAGCACGTGGTAAACCAACTGAAGGATTGCGCCCGATTCCAACATTGTTCCAAATTTCCGCTCATGACTTTGTCCGCGTAGCCTTCAATCCCTTTTTTAAACAAAATAATGCCCGTAAGGGTTATTCCCAGGCTAAAAACTACTCTATGTTCTTCACTAAGTCTGCATCTTCGTACTAAGTTTCATCTAAATCGATTCAGTAGTTTAAGCGTACAGACAGACAGAGTTACTTTCACATTCGCGTCAGACAGAGTACTGCGGACGGAAGGCAAGAGGAAAACCACTGCCCTATTTTACCCTAAAAAAGTAACATGGAAAATGCTGCACCGACAAGAGCGTGGCTCTTAAATTGCTGATGATGAATATTCTAGGAAGTGTGAATGCCAATAAAACATTTTCATGTATAATGTTGACAAGACGAGATCATATCGATCGCAATGTCTCATGATGAAATCTCATGTAGAGCCAAGGTTCTAACTCTACACGCCCTAACTATGCAAACATTAAGTGCACAAACTTTACACGTTAGACAAAGAGATTTGCCCATTTCTTACTATAAGAACTATATAACAGAATGACATTGAACAGTCAATTTTGTTACCTTACGCTCATAGTGACGATAGCGAAACGGCCAAGCCACATATTTGCCTAACATTATAAAGTTTAGACTTTTTTATTTAATGTGATATGTGCAACAAAGTATTGTTGTTTGTATTGTATAAACATTTATTCTGATTCATATACGGCGATAGCAATTATCATAGAACAAAAGCTGTAGAATAGAATAAAATTTAATTGCAAAACCAATGTAACGGAAAGTACTTAGTACTCGAAACGTTTATTGAAAAAGCAATGAGGCGTAAATGATAGTAGATAATAACTGTTAAGTTTTAATCATTATAAATAATTATGTAGTAGGAGGCAGCACTGGCCTAAACCAATGGTTTGTTTTCAAATTTATGTTTTGATTATTACGTGCTCAGCGATGAAGGAAAACATTGTGAGGAAATCCACATCCCCGAGAAATGCATTTTCGGACGTATATGACCTAACCTGTATTGGGCTGATTTTCCCTTCGTGGGTTGGAAGGTCAGACAGGCAGTCGCTTCTGTAAAAAACCGGACCTGTCAAGTCTTCAGGTTAGGTAAGCGGACCCTGTGAAAAACTGGATAATGCTAGGGAGACGATGATGTGGTAGGAGGTATTCAACATATAAACATGCGAGCTCATTGGTCAGTATTTACATTCATACAATAAGCTATAAAAAAATATCTATTTAACAATTTATATAACATTTTATATTCAAATTCAAAAATATCTTTCTTTATTCAGTAGATGATAATGTTGCGGGTAAATTGATGATGATGATGACGATGATGAAATAATTAGCAAGTTTTGCTTTGATTGTTCTGAGTTTATACGTTTTAAATTGGACGGTAAGTAGTTATAAAGTTGTGCTCCCTCGAATGTAAACATTCAATTACCGTAGCTTGTTCGTATCTTTTGCAATACGAACTTACATATAAAGCCCGCATAATACTTGATTCAATTGCCCCGGATTCTAAAGCGACGTCATTCAGTTTAACCATTTAACGGAAAACATGGCATTTCAATGATAACTTGATGGAATAAAATCTAACGATGCTATACCAACACTAACTGGTGGAAATTGTATTTACTAACAGGGGTAATAATCGACTAATGGAGTGTGTATTTTGTTATCGCTGGGCGTCATATAACCGTAGTGGATTTGATGTTAGAAATAATATGCTTGGAAATACGTCGTATCCTGTCTCAGTCTTACTGTATGCCGTCCGCGCGCTCTCTCCCTTTCTCCTTAGCGGCTTACGGCTATTGAAGACTAAAGTAAGTTCCAGAGGGGTGAGCTAGCGCTTGGTGCGGAGCAGATAGTTACCGTTCTATAAGTATGTACGGTCACGAGTACTAATATGTACATACTTTGAAATCATGTCACATTAACTTTTTTGACAAATTAAACCGTAAGTCTCATTAAATGTCAAATGTGATAGTGCGACAGGGTTCTAAAGTGGGTTCATGATATTGCTTATGACTGTACTTAGTATTAATAAAAATAGAAATACTCTTTATTTGCCTTAAATCCCATCCATCCATCCTTTTGTCTTTTTTTTATTTGTAGTAAAGGTTTAATATTCCATGAACCTCCTCTTAAATTTATTTTGTTCTATTTTCTAAGTACAGTCCATAGACTGCGTACAGGGTGTTAGAAACATCGTAAAGAAAACTTTGAGGGATCAATCAATCAATCAATCAATCAATCAATAATACTTTATTGCACAAGAACATATAATAAAGGACATAAACATACGAATAAAACATAAGCACAATAGGCGGCCTTATTGCTAAACAGCAATTTCTGCCAGGCAACCTTAGGGATGATTTAGACCATGATTCTTAGTTCATATCAAGTGTAATTTTCCGTCGCAAAAGTATATAAATTGAAAATAACTAGAATGAACACGAAAACTTTCGTGATTTCTCCGACGGTAAATTCCACTTGATAGTAAATCAGAATCATGAGCTGAATCATCCCCCTCAGTATTCGTTACGATGTCACTAACACCCTGAATATCGACTCTACTAGTAGTCTACCTATTCTGTCCACGAATTCCGCGACAAGAACTAGCTAATGAAAATAGAATGAAGCGCATAGAACATTGTAGAACATTTATCTTCTAAGCAAATCCAGCTTGTTTATACAGGATAAATTAGAACGACATTCCACACGATCGATGTGTTGCAAATTGCAATATTATGAAAACATAATATATTAAAGTTGCGACGACGCAACCGACACGCAAAGCTTATGTATATGTTACTGAGTTTAGTATCATAAATATACGTAGTCGTACAGTCAGTGGACTGTATTTATAAGGGCACTGTTAGGGCAAGAGGGTGCTTTTATTAGTGGACTGATAAATAAACGTAATTAATACAGTGTAGTTTCAAAATACCGAAGAAGACCGAGAAGGACTTACGATGATCAAATTGGAGATGTCCTTAGAAAAGGTTCAATACGATCTACTCTGAACCGGCGTGCGTGTATGAAGCGATTGATGAATGTGGAGGAAGCAAGAGAAGTGTGTCAGGATCGAAGCAAATGGAATTCTATAGTCTCTGCTTACCCCGGTGGGAAATAGGCGTGAGTTTATGTATGTATGTATGTAGTTTCAAAATAGACCAATATTCTGGATCTGCCACTACTAAACTAACAACTTTATATCCGTGGTAATAAATGTTTTATTTCCAAAAATCCTTTGTTAAAGGCTACATTTTATAAGGAACCTTTGTGCGAAGGCTTTTGAAATCTTTTTTCTTTTTCAAATTGCCCGCTGTCGCTGCCGGATGGCAAAAGCAATTTATTACACAACCTAAATTGATGTCTTCCTTAAAGTTTGACATTCAACATCGTTTTTTATTATATTAATCGCAGACAAGTATTGGGGTCACAAATGTGGCTGAAGGTTTTAATATTGCGTACATTTTTTCATACGTTTTTCCTGTAACATATGGGTAGGAAGTGGACCGAATAGAGGGTAACTTTTAGGGTAAGGCGGTTATCACACGAAAGACGTAATATACGATCCCGATGACCCGATTACTCTAGCCATAGAGGCGGCCAATCAACTCGCGACACCAAACACTTCAGAACCCCGATGCCGACCCCGCCCTGGTCGACGATTTCCCTCATTCTGCGCTTATTTATTTATTTATTTATTAGGTTTGCCAACAGACAAAAACACTTTTACATGTAACTTAACCTATTTACAAATACTGGACTAGTGCTCGTCCAATTATAGGCAAACACAACATGCGCTTATCGCTATCGGTCTCTGATCACTCTATTACGAATTACAGATGAGTTTATGTTTAGTGGGGAAGGTGTGCTGCCACCAAAGGATGTTTTCGGGGTACCGAACAGAGCATAGTATCCCGCTAGCCACAAGTTGGTAGTGTGACTAGGGACCGACGATCCAACGGCGTTATGTTGGAAGTTGTATATATGGGTCATGCATGCTGTGTAAACTTCGATATCGCGTTTCACGACTGCTTGAAGACTGCATTATTGAATGTGGTGCCATCTGTTGCATGTGAGCGGAACTAGGTGGCCAACTAGTTGAGTCCGCCATTATGTATGTACTAACTCGTACAAAATGAGTCTAAACCAGTTCATTCACCCCTGGTAAACGCAAAGTGTGGTTTCACTTCATTAACATATTGACGTTTTTCCAGTGATTTGCTGTTTTCCATCGCCCCACACGTTCATAATCGTTTATCAATGTCTCCAAGGCTTCCCGCAAAAGATAAATACTTTTTCAGTTCACTTACTACAGTGACTTATTTTTGGGGTTCCAAATCTCAAGAGGAAAAAGCGGAAGCCTTATATGATTACTTTGTTGTCCGTCCGTCCGTCCGTTAATTTGTCGATCCATCACAAAGAAAAAATGTTTTTGCAATTACAAACTTATTTGCAGGTACTTGTACGGGGTGTAAGTGTCATCGTAACGAATACTGAGAGGGATGATTCATCTGATTATTCTGAGTTAATATCAAGTGGAATTTTCCATCGCAAAAGTATAGAATTGAAAATAATTTTAAAAAACTAAAAAAAAACATGAATTTTGCGACGGAAAATTCCACTTGATTTTAACTCAGAATCATGGTCTGAAACAATCCCCTCAGTATTCGTTACGATGTAACTAACACCCTGTATAAAGATCTATAAAATGCGATGACATCGGCGCGTTCGAGTCCTGCGGGCGCGTCTAGGTGTGCGTTCTCCTTAAATTAAATTAATAACACTGGAAAGGTAGTTTAAACCCGTTTGATATTTAATTTACTAGTAAAAAAGTGACAGTGAGTGAAATGGTATTTATTTTTGGTCTACTACGATTTATGTGAACGATGTAATTATTTAATTTTAGTTTTATCCTAGTGTATCTTTTTTCTCATGTAAGTAACTTTGTATAGTCTTAAGTGAGAATAAATAATGTTTAAACCTAACTCAATGGGGCAAGGCCCATACTGGGGTGCATATTCAAACTAAAATATGTTTTAAACATGAGCGCCCTGGGTTCGCTATGTCATTCGCTTTACGATCGCGTTGCGTTGAAAAAGACCGATCAAAGATTTGTGCGTTTTAATAAAACCTTTCAACATGTCGATCTTTGTTGAATTCTCTTAGGCTTTGCATCCTACTTTTTGCAAACAAAGAAGGATTGAAGCCTGATGTTTCCCAGACATAATGATCTATCAGTTTTCATTGGAAGACTGAAAAGGTATTTGCTATGTCATTCATTCATTCATTCATTGGTCTTATGCGTCTGTTTCAGACGATTTATGATGTCATTGCCTCGAAGAAATGCACTTTCTTTCATGGCTGTGCAAGCCAATCCTAGAGCGGCAAACTCTACCGCACACTCTGCAGGAGAAGTCTCCAACTGGTGGATTGTTGTCGGTTTGATGGCGTTTCATGCTATGTAAACCTATTTAATCTGCTTTAAGCTTACCTTCAAGTAAAATATCCTTTTGGGCCTTTAGCGGCTCAAAAATAACCCTGACACCAGGGTTGATGAGTTTGGTATTTCTCATCACAACCCACACGATAGAAGTGAAAAAATAAATTCAATTTCAAAAATATCTTTAGTCAGTTGGTAACATAGTTACACTTTGATTGTCAATTTTTACATAACATTATCTCATGACTATATTCTAATTGGGGTAGTCAAAGGTACATCGATACCCAGACCAGGGGCCTGTTTCATAAAACTTACAATTGTAAATTACAACGACAATTTGGTGTTCATTACGTAGCTAATATGAAACTGCAAAATATTCGTGATCACACACTCCGCAATGTACAACAAATTGTCATTGTAATTTACAATTGTAAGTTTTATTAAACAGGCCCCTGGTAGGGAGCTTTCTGTTAGACCAAACATAAATATACTTTTGTCGAACGTCTTATCCGCCTAAATCTACTGCAGCTTTTCCACCCGTATAGCCGAGAGAAAGTAGCTGCGAGAAAAAACTCGGCACAGGGCCCCAGATGAATAAATATTAATTACGGGAATTTTTTATCGGAAGCGATATACGTTCGTCAAAGTCAGCAGGAGAAAGATAATTCAAGGCTAAGGTTATATCTATATACCTACGTAAACACTACAGTAATAGCATAGTACATTCCAGTACAATACAAATTATTTAATACAATTTATTGTACGCAAAGGACTCAAATACAACGCGCGGACAGTCGCGGGCAATAGCTACTTAGTTACTTATAAAAAAGTAAATGTTGTAGTCATATTTCTTATCCCTTTAAAACTTGGCACGTGGCAAGTTCAGGTATCTCTATGGAATGATGACGTCAACAAGTTCCAAAATCGAATCTGACGCGAAGTTCCGAGAATAATGTAATAACATGCTAACGGTCCCGACAAATCTCTGTCAAGTAGAAATATCTGGAATATCTGGAAAGTAACTGACTAACTGACTTGTATTACAGACTACAAAATAAAATGCTGAATAGGTATTTTTGGTATCTAAGTGATTTGGTTTAATTTTAGTATTTTTTCAAGAAATACCCATGCGTTACGCGTAAGTGCGAGCGAGACGCAGGGCGATAATTGTCGCGTCATCCGCATTTCGTATCTTATGTCGCTGGGGCAGGTTGCGACATAAAGGATGTATTATGGCGAGAGTTCAGGGATGTTTTGTAAACAACCAATTTAAAATAATGTTTGTTTTTCGGGATATTCCTTTGGAAATTCTTTACATTTTCCACAGTTGTGTCCCACGCTTTGATAAAGTTATATTTACTTACATAAAATCGACTACCTACCTAAAATGCTACAACAAAATTTGTTGGATTGCTACAATCTAAAAAAGAAAGGACAATATAGTATCACGCCTGTGTCCGAAGGGGTATGAAGAGGCGTATAGTAAATATACCCATCGACTCCTCGCCAGCAATAGAGAATAACTGTGCACAAAATCCCGGAAACCACGTGACGTCATTAATTTATTTTCATAGGATATTAAACAATTATACATGATATGTTAACAATAGGTGTAGGATATTTTCACATAAGTACTTGACGTACAAAATGGAAAAATTGAAGGGAAGAGAGGAAGGGGTAGACCTAGGAGAACATTTATGAAACAATAAAATAGAAGGTGCAGGTCGTGTCGTGTCATGAGGTGAAGGTTTTGGCGGGAAGAAGAGAGGAATGGCGATAACTCCACCGACAAGAGCGCAGCTCTTAAATAAAGAGAGAGAGAGAGAGAGACTTGACGTACAATCAACCACATTATCCACATCATCATCATCATCATCATCATCAGCCCATTAACGTCCCCACTGTTGGGGCACGGGCCTTCCCTATGGATGGATAGGGAGATCGGGCCTTAAACCATCACGCGGGCCCAGTGCGGATTATCCACGTATTAAAACTAAATTATGTACAATCTTAAAAATAATTCAAACTCTTTAGTCGAATTCAGTGGTTTAGAGCCCGAGTTGAAATTAAAAAGGAAGGCTCATTTTTATTATGAAGCTTACAAACATGAGGAGAAGTAGGTACGCAATATTTCCTCAATATATTGGACAGTTGAGGTTACTATTTGTCGGTGAAGGAAAACATCACAAATAAATCTATATAATTATGGTAAAGAAAATATGTTTTTGAAGGAAGAGGAAAATCGAAAATTGACGCAAGGAAACTTAAATAAGTTAATCTTAAATAAGACACGCATCTAAGTTTTATCCAATTATTTTGGTGCAATAAAGTATATTTGTATTTGTAAGTAGGTACACAAACGGATTGTAATTACACGCGAAGATGGAGAGGCTAATTTTTCGCGAAATCGTCTGGAAAACGAGATTTTTTCATGAAGACCGCGAATCTATTATAATAAATGTTTCTTTCTTTCTTTCTATTGGACACTTCACACAAAAAATCTCATTTTACACAGACACTACAGATTGACGTTACCGTACAGATTTGTGTGTGCGAGGTCTGACGCCATACGGTTGAAGACTAAACTGTGTCTGAGATGAGGTGAGGTAATCCTAGCTCAGCCGCTGGTGGGGAGCGGAGAGTTTCCGTTCTATACGTAGTATTATTATTCCTTATTGCATGCTTAGGGATAGAATAAAAAATAATACTACGGCCACGAGCATATATGTATACACTTTGGTACCATGTCACATTAACTTTTTTGACAAATTGAACTGTATGTCTCACTAAATGTCAAATATGTTAGTGCGATAGAGTCCTAAAGTGGGTATATTATATTGCTCATGACTGTACATAAAGAACAGTAACTCTCCGCGCCGCACCAATTCCTATCGGCCTTCAATGTGACATTTTTATCCCTTCTCATAGCTCATTATTTATAAGTATCAATCAAGTTAGAAAGACCGTAATTTCTTACCCATTTTTACGACTTACCAGGGAAGAGAAACAGATGAACGTGTTGGGTTCATGTGTTGATTTTTTTTTGTTACTCTTTGTAATGCAATCTATCATCAAGGACATTCAGCAATATTTTTGATTCTCCATACTATCAGGCTAGCAAGGCATGGGACCATTGTCCCATTCTAAATGGTTACTTGATTATATCTTGTGGCGCTTTCCTCTTCAGTCTCAAAAATGTGTTTGGGTTTCTCATGTGTGTTGATGAATGAATTACTATTTACTTTAAAACGCTTGTTCAATTAGTTTTCTGTCAAAACGATAGCCGTTTCTGTTTGTCGACCGCGTTTTGCAAACAAGACTATGTATCTAGGTAAATCGCTTGACCTAAATAGCTGTGGTAAATAATTGGTCACAATAAAACAACGTGATAAATGTTTAGTTTCGTGGACATTCAGTTTGATAAACTTGTGATAAAGAAGAAGAAACAGAACATTATTTATAACATTTCTTTTTCCTTACTGAATAAGATATTTTCTTTTTGAATCAGGATGGTGATTTATATATGCCCACATTTGAATGGAAACGATTGCTCACGATTGAATAAGTATTTACTCTGACCTAAATAACGTTGGTAAATAAATTGGCATAACGACTATATCCCAATTGGGGTAGTTAGAGGTAATCCATCCATCGTAAGATACCGAACTTTCTGGTCAGCAAATCGCAGTCTATAATGGTAAAGTCAATTGAGTTAGTGAAGAACTGCACTTAAGATAAATTTATTACTCATTGGTGCAAGTCCGGTACCGGATTCGAACTGGCGCTCCCCGATTTGGCATACTATCTCATCATCATCATCATCAGCCCATTAAGGTCCCCACTACTGGGGCACGGGCCTTCCCTATGGATGGATAGGGAAATCGGGCCTTAAACCATCACGCGGGCCCAGTGCGAATTGATGGTTATTAACGACTGCTAATGCAGTGACTGCTAATAACGTGCCTTCCGAAGCACGGAGGAGCTCGAGATGAAAACTTTTTTTTGTGGTCACCCATCCTATGACCGGCCTTTGCGAAAGTTGCTTAACTTTAATAATCGCAGACCGAGCGCGTTTACCGCTGCGCCACCGAGCTCCTCTACTACCGAGCATACTATCTACCTTTGACTAATACTTTTCATATTTTTCGAAATCCCTTAATTCATATATTTGCTTATTTTCTTATTTATTGTAAGCAAATCCCGACAATTTTTTGTTGGCACGATAGTTCAAAGTATTTATAAGCGTAACTTTGGTACTGGCAGAATATCAGTGTTGCTAAGAGTGGTATATCTACTATCCTTCGCAACAACATGCTGAGTTAGTCCCATTTCCCTGGCAGTGTATTTTTGATTTGTATACTTATCTTTATCTTCTCTACTATTGTACTGCACTGTTTTGGGAATAAAGTTATTCTATTCTATTTACAAGCAAGCCAGTATACCACAGGAGCACAGTGACACTGTGGTAAATAAATTAGTAACGATCATTGACCTCCTATCTAGAAATAGACTTCCAATCTTTGTAAAAAAGTGTCCGCGGCGCATCTTGTCACTAAGCGACAACGTGTCAAGATCGAATTTAGTCGCAATGGGCGTAGTGACGACACTGTACAATCGACAGTGTTCTTTATTTTAACAACCTAATTTGAACTAACTTAATAATAATAATAATAATAATAATAATAAAGGCGTCGGGATGTGACGACCCCATCGCCCCCTGGTGAATTCATCAGCGAACCTGGTGAATTCAACAGTGCAGTCAGTCTCCGCAGGCCAGCTTGTGGCGAGCTGTTGGTGAGTGACGACACCACGGAGCTGAGATCCCCCGAGAGTCGGTCAGGCCCTCCGTCTCCGGCTTGCCTTCACTGGCCGGCTGGAGTGGACCCCAGCGGGGGCCGCAGGACACTCACCTCTGGCTTGCCTTCATTGGCCGGCCAGAGTGGGGCGTTAGAGCTATACGCTCGCAGGGTGGAAGTGAAAGATGCATAAGTCGCGAGTTGGTGAGGCGGGTAAACCGTCTCGCAGAAAGCGGTGTACACCTCTCGACACCCTGAGCTGCTCACAACCATGTTGCTGCCTTGCCGTCCAGTCGCGTCGGCTAGATAGGTGGCCCATCCAGTGAGTGGCGAGTCACCGCCTGCTCATTTATCCATGTTTACCAACATTGGTCGAGCGGGCGCCATAGTCCCCCATAGCTCCAGTATCCCGGTCCACTAACCCCCAACCCAATAGCCCAGTTCCCTTTGTTCCCATAATTTGCAATAGTCCTACACGAACCGGGGATTGTCTTTGGGTGCACTCCCATAGTGCATACAGGGATAATCGCCGGTTGGTGTCACACCACATTTAGATTAAACTGTCTTAAGGGGCCTCTACGTGTTGGCTTCGGCCCCACGCACGCCTTCCAAAAGTCCGGGCCTCCATAGGCCCGAGATATGAAAAAGACATACAATAATAATAATAATAAAAAAGTTTATTTAGGTAAAATCTACGACACACATATACATTTACAACATTAAAATATACACACATTAACATTAATATTTAAGTAGTTGGAAAACATAAAGGTATATGGGTGCCGCAGTTCACCAAAAAAGGCCAGGGTTCAGTGAAAATTTACCCAGAGGGCAACACTGATTTTCAACCCACGCCGATCGGTGAAACGCGAGTACCCGTACAAAAAATTTTAAAAAATAAATAAAGAGTACAAAAAAAACGACAGTGTTACACATAGAAAGCAGAAACAAAACAATAAAAGAAAGAAATATTACACTAAAAGAAGGATCTATAAGTGAGTAGTGAAAGCAGTGTGTAGCTATGGTGCATGTGATGTGTGAACTTGCACTACTTACGACGAGAAACTAGATTTTGTTCTATATATGGGAATTATTCTAAATTCAAAACTTCAATAAGGCCCACATATTCTATCACAAGCGGGCAAGCTAAGTACAGCAGCATATGCCGTCAGAAGGATCCGACAACTCACAAATGTACCCAATGCTAGACTTGTCTACTTCTACTACTTTACTACTACTTCCACAGCATAATATCTGTTATGTCCTGCGCTATCACAGCAGGTACAGGTAGGTAAATGATACAAGTATTGGTAATCAGTAAGTAAGCCCGCAGCTCAAAGGCACGTCCGCACGTCACGACGAGTGACAGGTAAGAAGTGAGGGGCGAACGTACCCGTTGGTCAATGGAACTACATTATTATTTATAAGTATGTAAGTATATCAAAATGTCTTACGGTATTTTGCTGTGGGGTCGAGCCGCTGATGTAGAAACTATTTTCATTATCAAAAAAGAGCAGTTCCCGCTATTTATAATCTGCTTTGTCGGGACTCTCTACGGTCGCAAGTCAATATATTTATGAAAACATTATGCAAGTATGTACGTAAAAATGTTTCTCTCCTTCCGAGAAACCGTCAAAGGCATACTTACTTACAAAACATGGAAAAAAATGCTATTCCAAATTCTATAAATTCATTTTTTCGGGGGTTATGTATAAGTTTTTACAATAAAATTCCAGATAATATTTTGAGTTTGTCAGAAAATGAATTTTCAATTAAGGCTCAGGATTTTTCAAGCTTACTTTATGTAAAAAAGCTTATTTATAAGTTTAATGATTACCAAAACGATAACAAAATTCTGGCTCGGACGGGACTTGAAACAGCAGCTCTTGTCAAGACGGGACGAGCGTGTACCATTACACCACCGGGTCCTCATCCTACATACACATACATACATAAACTCACGCCCGTAATCCCTAATGGGGTGGGCAGAGCCACAAGTAATCAAAGACAACTTGCAGCCACTGTTCCTCATCCTGTCCATGCGAAATTCTTTCGATCTACGTACTTAACAAGAATAGTTAGTAATTAATAATAATTACTTAGTTCGATATTTTTTTTACTCGCTGCCAAACTATTATATCTAAATAAGTACTTAACAATGTTAAAACAAACTCTTACCATTTCTTAAAAAAGCTTAGTATTAAACAAACAATATAAAAAGCCTGACGAGTGGGTTTTATCTGTAGGTTTACTTTGATCCTCTTTATTTATTTACTTTGTCATTCAATTTGTTGTGTATTCGGTCTTACTCCTAAGGGTTCGTTTATTGAAATCACAAACACTCCCCTTGGTAACATAACTTCGGTCAAGTGTATTCTATTCACGCTATTTTCTCTGACCGTTGTTTGACCCAGCCTTAAGGCTGGGAACTTTGGAGTGCCAGGGTCTACAGTCTTGCAAAGAATAGTTTATTTATTTAATAATAGAAGAGATGTTTTGGCATCCGTAAATAATCATAAAAGTGTTTTTTATATGTTGACAATACAATAGGAGCGAGAAGAACTCGGTGGCGCAGCGGTAAACGCGCTCGGTCTGCGATTGTTGAAGTTAAGTAACTTTCGCAAAGGCCGGTCATAGGATGGGTGACCACAAAAAAAAAAAGTTTTCATCTCGAGCTCCTCCGTGCTTCGGAAGGCACGTTAAGTCGCTGGTCCCGGCTGCATTAGCAGTCGTTAATAACCATCAATCCGCACTGGGCCCGCGTGATGGTTTAAACCTATATACTTATGTATTTTTACCATGTTTTACAATTTTATGTCTCGGCAACAAACTTCGCTAAAATTATGAGAAATCTATTTTTTTTTATTAAGCCGTCGTAGATTTATAATGGTGTCGATTCTTACCTGTCGAGTGACGATATTCTTTCCTTTTCGCCAAAAATTAAAAGGACTACGAACATTATCACTTCAAAACACTAAAATCTAATCTAATCTTGCTTACAAGATCCCATTGTTGGGCAAAGGCCTCCCCTTCCTCTTTCTATTTTTCGTGGTCGTGTGCGTACTCCGGCCAGTCCCTCCGGCAAGCGTCCAAGTCGATAAACAAACGGCGTTCAATAAACTAAGTACCAAAAAAACACAGGTAACTTATCACTATAGCGTTTTCACTATTACAGTTGGCTCGACCATTATTTAGACGGCGATACGGCTACCTATCATGTTGGTCTAACAGAAAGCTCTGTGAAGCGTAGGTACTTACCTAATTCATCTTGCGCTTATGTACCTCTCACTACTCTAATTGGTATATATCTCTCTCTATATTTAAAAGCTGCGCTCTTGTCTGTGGAGTAATTGCCATTCCTCTCTTCCCTCCGCCAAATCCTTCACCTCCTGATACGACACGACCACCTTCTCTTTTATTTGTTTCATAAACTTTCTCATAGGTCATTCCTCTCTTGCCTTCAATTTTTCCTTCTTTGATGTTCTTTATAAATGAATCGTGTCGTAACAGGTCTCCAATCATATTTCCTCCCCGGTTCTCTAATTGGTATACCTATAGTCGAGCTTAAATGTTATATTAAAGTGATGTTATAAATTGTACTGTACGTGGTATTGTACTAGAAAGTAGGACAATTCAAATTTGAGATTTGTGAAGGGTGAAGGCAAATGCTTTTTAGGATTGAGCCCCCTGGATCTGCTACCGATATTGATCTTCATTGGTTTCGCCTTTAGCGTTAAAATCCTGTAATTTATCATCCTGCCTTTAAGGGAAATGACATCGGATTTTTAGAGACATAAATATATAAACTCACGCCTATTTCCCATCGGGGTAAGCATAGACTATGGAATTCCATTTGCTTCGACACTTGCTGACACACTTCTCTTGCTTCCACCACATTCATTAATCGTTTCAAAACGCACGCCCGCTCGTATGTTCGTCGATTTTTATCTGACAATATTTTTATTTGCTTTCAAAACATTAAGTATGATAATATGTTACGTAAAACAGGATCAATACAACAAAACAATATTTCACTGTTTATCTAAATGTGTTTATGATCTACCTTAAATGTGATTACTAATAATATTTTTAGTTAGAACCTTTAAAACCCTGAAAAGAACCCGATATGTTACATTTTACGATTTATTTTGTATCAAGTTGTTTGCTGTAAAGCGTATGCGATAATGAAATTTATGACTGAATTTAATATGCAGTTCGGCTGCTACTAAGCTTCGGCTATAAATTGAGAGGATAGGGCTGGTTGCTTTATGGATTTATTTTATGGACGATAATCGCGACTTTCTTGCGACGCAATATTTAAATTAAATGAAAACATTGTGAAGACGTTACAATATATCATGCGGATTCATTGTTTTCTTTTGTAAGCTATAAGTTGTACAAAGACTGCGTGATTCTCTGTCAAACTGCAGTAGACTAAATAGACTAAATAGAAAATTTCTGGCTCCAGTTTTCCGGTCTGCTAGAAATATACACGGTGTTAGAGACGAAAACGAAAACAAAATTAGAACTTGATTGTACTAAAAACGATGAGAAGCGTTTTTCTTGTTGGAAATAAATGTTTAATTAAGACTTTTAGATTTTGCTGGGTCGCAATGTGAATTAAACAATTTGTCATTTTATT
The DNA here is from genome assembly GCF_024362695.1 of Pectinophora gossypiella. Lineage (NCBI taxonomy): Eukaryota > Metazoa > Arthropoda > Insecta > Lepidoptera > Gelechiidae > Pectinophora > Pectinophora gossypiella. The sequence continues at coordinate 2,896,366 of NC_065412.1, read as the reverse complement.
TCAAATTTGGATTCTATGCAGCTTATAGCACAACATAGGACTGAAAATTTTAAAAAGTATATTTAAAATTTTCATTAATTTCTCGACAGGAAATTCCACTTATTACCAACTCAGAATCATGGTCTGAATGATCCGCCAAAGTTTTCGTTACGATGTCACTAACTCTCTGTCTAACTTAGAAAGAAGAAAAGTTAGAAAGAGTGGAAGTGGAATACCTAGAAAAGCTTACATGGAACAAATTAAAGAGAAAGCGAACTTTTATCTAATTAAGACAAGAATGGAGACTGCTACACCGACAAGAGCGTGGCTGTTACATTAAAGATGATCTACTTAAACATAATATAGATAAATATACATTGTACTTACTATGCATTATAATATTGATGTAATAAGTTTACTTATATTGGTGTTGATTCCAGAATACACTATCTAATTTTATTTTAAGATTTACCTGTCATTTTCTTATCCACTGAAATGGAAAGGGACGAGTAAATTAAAAAAAAAACCCTTCAAAAATTTTATATGCGCCAATAAGCCGACAGAATTAAGTTGACAGCGCTCATAATACAGGTTGAATATCAGAGATGTCTATTTTATTCATTCATTTTAAAATTAATAGTCTTTTCGGCGGATACGAAAATGACGGTTACTTATAACTTAAAATAAAATTAGGAGGTGTCTGCAGGAATCGGGGCTACCATCAATTTATAATAATGAAATGCAATATCTAAACCTTATAAACCTTGTGATTTATAAACATACGTCTTTTTTATTCGGCTTATGTTCTGAGTGTGGAAATAAGCTATATGGCTTTGAGGAAGGCACTCAATATGGGGGAACAGGGAACCGAGGTTGAAGTCGATCGAATTACTGTCAGCGTCGAAAATTTAATCAGTAGGCCGCACGACTGATAGCAGCTTGTTTAGAATGTAATACAGGATGTTTTTCATGTTATTTCGCCACGATTTTTTTACTCGACTTATTGTAGATACTTACCACGGAATGGAAGAAAGAGTATGGAAAGGCCCTAACGCGCATTTTGTATAAGAACCGCTGCAGGTTAACCCCGCTCTCTTTTACCACTGCAGACAGATAACTACGATAGCTCTACTGCTTCTCACATGGTATAGCCACTTTACTGAAAATGTACGTATATTTTATGTGATAGGCTACAATGTTATCATTATTAATTAAAACACATAATAACGGGTTCTTACCGCGTTTAAATGGGGATATGAGACTCCCGATATTTCGACACTGTTGCAAGTGCCATGATCACGGGATGACTGATGAGATTGGAGTGGAGTAGGTAGATCCATAATATTCTACGGGCAGACATATCTGTCTACCCTCTTTCTTTGCCGCTTCGAAATATCGGGAGTCTCATATCCCCATTTAAACGCGGTAAGAACCCGTTATTATGTGTTTTAATTATGATAATAACCGCGTAAACTTAAAACAATGTTATCATTATTATTCGTAAGATAGGTACTGCATACAAAATTATGTTTTTGATAAAAAGCAGATCATAAGGTTTTTAGCTTTCCTGTGGAGTGGAATCCCGTTGCATAATAGTCGACATTTGATTTTTTGCCGTGCAGGTTATAATGCACAAGACTACCCTTTAATATACTATCGCGGAGCTCCGTGAGTTGTAAAGTTTGCGGACGAGTGGAGTTCAAAGTGGGAGTATGAACTATAAATTTGCTCATACTTATATAGCGCGCGTTTCGCGCTCACTTGTCCCTTATAACCTCTTTATTCTATTCAGTGGTAGATACCATGGTCTTACAGCGAAAACCTAAGTGCCTTTTTGAAAAATCACATTCAAGAAAGAAAGAAAATATTCGGCAAACAATACATAATTACACATTCTTCTCCTATCGAGTGGCGTGTGGATTGAGGTGAATCACTAACCTCACCAACCCTGGTGTCAGGGTTATTATTGAGCCCCCAAAGGCCAATGGCTCATGTAACGACTACTTACTTAAGTACATCAGTAAGTAGTAACCGGGACCAACGGCTTAACGTGCCTTCCGAAGCACGGATCTTACTTTTTGGACAATCAGGTGATCCTCAAGTCAAGTCGAGTCAGGTGGCCTTTAATGTCCTAACCAAACTAGGGATCACAAAGTGATTGCACATTGTTTAGGTACACGATACATAATAGGTGGGCAAAATTTATCACGGAGTGGACACTTCTTGGACTCAGAGGCAGAGGCAGGCCCAGGAAGCGATGGAAAGACGACCTGGACGCGTTAGAAATGGACTGGAGAGAGATCGCTCAGAACAGGGAGAAGTGGACGCTCAGAGGACGACAATCCAGGCTAGTAAAAAAGAACATATTGTTTCGTGATAGTAATTAACAACTGAGTTATAAATAAAGCGGAAACGGTTGCAGCTCAGCAAATGCCATAGCCTTAAATAGACGCACACTGAAAAGACGATTCCATGTTTTTATTCGCCATTCGATAATATTTATTTACCGGCGGCTGTTTGATCTTTTTAATTGAGATTTTGACATTTCCCTGTTTAAACAAATTCCTGTGTGGTGAAAATTGTCTCTGAAAATATAATTAGCTAGAATGTCCGCTGGGTCGAGATGAATTTTAAGATAGAATAACATAACGAAGAATCACGCCTGTAATCCTGAGGCAGAAGTGTAGATAGTGGAGGTGTGGTGAACCCGCTCCTGGTCAGCTGTGTTTAAGTCACATGTAAAGGGAGCATATTGTCATTAACCGAGCTATAAAATAAATTAACCGATTACCATTAACAAATCGTGGAAACCACGTGATATCAATGGCTACATGACAGTTTTCGGATAAGTATTTAAAAAAATATAATAGCTTATTTATGTGAGGAGCCCGGTGGCGCAGCGGTAAACGCGCTCGGTCTGCGATTGTTGAAGTTAAGCAACTTTCACAAAGGCCGGTCATAGGATAGTTGACCACAAAAAAAAATAAGTTCATCTCGAGCTCCCCCGTGCTTCGAAAGGCACGTTAAGCCGTTGGTCCCGGCTGCATTAGTAGTCGTTAATAACCATCAATCCGCACTGGGCCCGCGTGGTGGTTTAAGGCCCGATCTATCTATCCATCCATAGGGAAGGCCCGTGCCCCAGCAGTGGGGACGTTAATGGGCTGATGATGATGACGTGATATCAATTGGCTACTTGATAGTTTTCGGATAAGTATTAAAAAAAAATACAATTGCTTATTTTATACCTCTTAAAATGTTGTATTCTATTATTATATACTTTTTTATTTATTCTATACATTTTTCTTCAATTAGTTTATTTCGCGCGAAAACGGTTGGTCACGTGACATTTTACCCAGTGACGTCACTTTTTTTTTTTTGTTTTGGTTTTCCCCGAAGGGTAAGGCAAAGGGAACTATGCCCATACAGTCATGTCTTACGTATTTTTTTTTCTTGATGATTAATGAAATGATGAAAGGCGATGAATGATGATGATGAAACCTAAGCCCCCACCCTCGGAGTAGACTCCTACTCCGAACCCCAAACGAATTAACTCAAAAGTCCGCATAAACTTTTGAGTTATGAAGCGGCTTCCCGGCACGAAGCGAAAATAGGCAGATACACTTTGTTTATTGAATACTCCAATATAATAACACTCGCGAATGTCTTCCGACTAACTTAATGCGATCATTAACCACAAAACACCACTTCGTATTAATTATTTAGATTACTCAATGAAGAAAGCAACTGTCCCGTTCCCGTTTCCTTCCGAAAAGCCAATGTGACGTCACACGAAGTTCAATCATGGCCGCCCGTGTTTCGGGTTTTGTAATACACAGATAAAATAACGCATTCTTATTTTGTAAAAATAAATTATTTATAAATCTTCCTAATAAAAAAATAAAAAATACACAGTTCCAGATTTAGCGACTGCCAATCTAACCTTCAAATGGCGGGAAACCCTACGCCGTCTGCAAACAAAGAAAATAATTTCCAAAGCGGTTGTACACACACTAATCCACCGTTTTGCCGTGACTTTGACAAATGGGGTACCGGCGGTATCAGTGGTTTCGTTCTCGGGAATGTTCCTAAACTTAGAAAAAAAAATGCTCAATAGTTATATAAAAAGAGCTTTTACGCATTTAAGATCTGAGTAATAGAAAGAACAATTTGAAGAACAAAAAAAAAAGTATAAAAACTAAAACCCGCCTACGGCAAAATGACGCTCTAAAAAGTATAAAACAAGAAAATAGGTATACTTCTCTGAAAATCTTCCGAATAGTAATGTTTAGGAGATAGCCGTGGTCGAATGTCGTGATAAGCAAACTTTTAGGATACATACATACATATCAGTCAAACACATAACCCTCCTTTTTGCTTCACCGAAGTCGGGTAAAAAGGCAGTTGGTGTCCTTGAGGAGCTCGGTGGCGCAGCGGTAAACGCGCTCGGTCTGCGATTGCTAAATTTAAGCAACTTTCACAAAGGCCGGTCATAGGATGGGTGACCACAAAAAAAAAAGTTTTCATCTCGAGTTCCTCCGTGCTTCGGAAGGCACGTTAAGCCGTTGGTCCCGGCTGCATTAGCAGTCGTTAATAACCACCAATTCGTACTGGGCCCGCGTGGTGGTTTAAGGCCCGATCACCCTATCTATCCATAGGGAAGGCCCGTGCCCCAGCAGTGGGGACGTTAATGGGCTGGTGATGATGTCCTTATTATTGAAGATTTTTTTTACATCAGGAATATTCCCACTTTGGGAACATTGCTGAGAACGGCACACAACTGGCCTCTAGACACCCGCTATTCACTCGCTGTATAAAAACGTAATTGGATGTCTTATACGAGGACTATAAGACTCCTGTGCTTTGCGACTGGATTTTATTCTGACCTGAATTGTTGTGCTCGTTCACACTGAGGTATATTTTGTACTGGTGGTAAGGATCCGCGGACAGCAAGCGGTATCGCGTGACCGCTTTCTGTCTGATCGAACCTTTAATTCTGTTATTACTGATACAGGGCCCGGCTAATTGTATAGAACGATTCAGATAAATCGAAGTTCGTCGTCAACATCATCAACTGACACTTCCAATGGGAATCGGCTTCAGACGCCGAACTTCGATATCTTACCCGGTACCAATGAAGTGTCAAAAGTACTGAAATCATTTGTTCAATCGGCTTGGCGAACTTCATTTGATGTCACGAATCGGGGATCGCCATCTTGGCTGCTTACGCGATACGACAGAATCACATCAGAAATCAGAATCATTTATTCAACGTAATTATCATGGATAAACTTGTTGAAGGACGATGTAACATTTTCGAATTTACGTAATTTCGCAAGGTGTTATGGCTGAGGAGAAGAAATGACAAGAAACTGCAACAGCAACACATCTTTTAAAAACCAATGAGGATATACATTACAAGTTATTTAATAACTAGAGGAACACACTCAATACCAGACATTTTTATAATTTAGGTAGTCATTAATCTTATAATAAGCTTTTTTACATAAAGTAAGCTTCACATGAGCTTTAAATTTATTTTCTGACAAATTTAAAATATTATCTGGTATTTTATTGTAAAATCGATGTTCGGTTTGCTCCAATCTGAATCGCCTTCGCCTTACCCGGTAGAGCCCCAGGTTTTGTGCGGTTGATACAATTGTTTTTCTTTTGTTTTTATGACAGTTATCCGTGATTTCTGACTCGGACGGGACTAGAACCCGCAGCTCTTGTTCTTCCTTGTTTTGGTGTCCGAAAAAGGTCCCAAATTCCCAAAATGTTTTCAAAAACATAGCTGGTAGCACCATACTTACCATTGTAAATACTTGTGGAGTAAGATTACATTCATTGTAACTCAGTTTAAACACAGTCCGTCTGTTACAGCCCTTCCGTTCACATATTAAAGAGAGTACTTATACTTAATCCCCTAGTCGGTTTTTAGGACATGCCCGGGGATTAAACCAGCGGAACTCATTCTTTGTTTTTTTTTTCTTTACTATTCAGAGGGACTACTCATTTTTTCGAAAAACTACGTCAAAAAAAAGAATGGGCAAATATGAATAGATGTTGGTTTATCTACTCAATACTAACGCCTACTGAGTTTATAAAGACTTAACGAATGGTAAAAAAGTACAAGGGACTGGCGAACTTGACGAAAAAAGAAGACAAAATGTTAAACATTATTATTTTAATAATAGTAACTACGGTATTAATAATTTGTGGAATGAATTGTCGCCTGCGGTGTTTCCGGTATCGATTCGATTTTTGAATATATAAGTACTTACATAAACAACAAACCTTCTGACTTATACATACTTGCCGTGTTACAAAAAAATATGTACTTATTAATATAATACGTATCAATAATAGCTTTTTGTTGATATTGGGTAGTATCATAGGTTTGATTTTTAAATTATGAAATTCTTAAATTACTAAATAAAGACATATCTAAAACTAATGAAAAACAACAATGTTTTTAGTAAACTTATTTTTGATTTTTAATCAAGATAGACGTATTAATTAGTCAAATATTTTACAGAGTTAATTTTTCATACAAATTCTATAATTTCGTGTTTTGACGTTTAGTAAAAAGTAACTGATTTGACTAGTTGGAAGCCTGTTGAGTAGGTAGATTAATTTGCCCATTCTCTTTTTGAACAGTTTCAAGCAGTTTAGTTTACAAATTGAAGCTTGTTTAAGTAGAGAGGACAGACCACCGTTTACGAGGGGCTTAAGATTTTAAAACGGGTCCTATTCAGTCGAGTTTACGACAACGCGCCATCAAATGTAATGGCGAACGTAATCTGTAGGTACTGATTGTAGTAACATACCTAGATATACATACCTACTGCTAAATGGTGTTACTGTGAGTTTCGTGTGCAGTATAGTCACGAGCATTAATATGTATACACTTTGGTACCATGTCACATTAAATTTTTAGACTAATTGAACTGTAAGTCTCACTAAATGTCAAATATGTTAGTGTGACAGAGTCCTAAATTGGGTACATTATATTGCTCATGACTGTACCTAACAGTGCTCGTCTTCTTCTTATCGTGTGGGTTGTGAGGTGGAATACCAACCTCATCAACCCCGCTGTCGGGGTTATTACTGAGCCGCCAAAAGCCCTTGACATGGCTCATGTAACGACTACTCACTTACATCAGTAAGTAGTAACCGGGACCAACGGCTTAACGTGCCTTTCGAAGCACGGATCACCTTACTTTCGGACGATACAAAATTATAATGCAAATCAAGCTAAAATTAATTGATGGACATGGAAATTATCATTTGTTTGTTTTCGGAAATGTGATGAGTGCCGAGAGACATTAAAAAAAAGTAGAAGCACTGTATTTGTTTTTGTATGAAGACTGTTGTCTTTAGTTTTCGTATAATATATTATTTATATTAGCTATAGCAAGTAATCATAATCAGTCATTTATTTGCAAGAACACAAAGTTAAAGATCTTATTAAAACCTTCAGAGGGGTAAAGTCAACTAAAACTGATGGTGTAACTTTTAATGTACCTACAATTACAGACAAATACTACAGAGACAAATACTGAGAATTATTGAGGACAGACGAGGCAAGATGATTGGACACCTAATAAGACACGACGAATTTATTAAAAACATCATAGAAGGAAAGCTAGAAGGAAAGAGAGGAAGGGGAAGACCAAGAAGAGCTTACATGGAACAGATAAAGAAAAAGTTGACGTCGTGTCTTATAGGGAAGTCAAGGAATTGGCCTTTGATAGACTGTAATGGAAAATGCTACACCGACAAGAGCGTGGCTCTTAAATTGATGATGATGATTTCACAATCAGTTATAACCTCGTAGCACAACTTGAGTGAATCAACTGAACTGCGTTCCGGTCGGGATGGTCATTTTATAGCGCAATCAGTGGCGCTCTCCCTAAGCACTCATAACTGGGATGATAAGGTTAAAAGTGTTGCTATACTAAAAAAACAATAAAATCGATATTTAATTAATATCGATAAGGAGCATAATACTATTACCAAACAACGGTTACATTATTCTAAGTAAAACAGTGCATGTAATATTCTTGGTAAGATGTCTATCTTACAAGGACACTAGAAGGAAATTTCACCAGAGGTATTATTCTAGATTATCTTGACCCTTGCAATATTAGAGCCAGCTTAGAAATATTGTGGAAGAAAGAGTAACTTCAGTTGCCTCTCAGTCTCAGATGATTGAAACTTTTCTGTTGATTTGGGACTACAATACACTTTATGTACTACACCTTAAGTATTAAATGTGTAACATTTAATACCATGTCACATTAACTATAGCGACAAATTGGAATAAAGTTTCACTTAACGTTAAATACAGGGTGTTAATGACATCGTAACGAAATCTTTGTGGGATGATTCAGGCCATAATTCTGAGTTGATATCAAGTGGAGTTAAGGATAATAGGATTACGAAAGCAGTATATGTATAAAACGAAGGTTGGTGGTAGGGCTGGCAATGGAAGATCTAGAAGGACTTACTTTGACCAAATTGGAGTTGTCCTTAGAATAGGTTCAGTAAGAGCTACTCTGAATCAGCGTGCGTGTATGAAACGATTGATGAATGTGGAGATTGTGGAGGAAGCAAGAGACGTATGTCAGGATCGAAGCAAATGGAATTCCTCAGTCTCTGCTTACCCGGTGGGAAATAGGCGTGAGTTTATATATGTACAAAGTATTTTTTTATGACGTGACTTATTGTAGATTTGCCGCAGATGACATTAACTACTTGGCTGGAAAACAAATTCTAAACCTACGGACCTAATTAGGAGTAGGAACATATCTTTTCTAATCGAAACTTCTAACCAGACTTCCCAAAGTTATGTACGCAGATAATATTGCGATGAGGAATTTTCTATACTTATCCGTATATCCCGAGATATTGGATTCCTGGTTACAGGATAATAAGAGAGTTGGTTGTCAGGGGAATTCCCCGGGTCGCCTTTGTTGACTTTCACATTATTTGTCATCAAAATCATTTTGGCGAAAAATTAAACGTATTTGGCATCTGTGTTTATTGCCCCAGCCCTCGCGGCACAGTGCAGCAAAAGCGTCGCGCCCGGCTTAAATTGACTCGACCAATAGCCGTACGATGTCTATCTACCGTAGATAGCATTCGCTGCGTCTATTGGTCGAATTGATGTAAATAGTGTCGCGCGCGGCGCGGTTCTCACGCAGACCCCGCGAGGGTCATGTGAAAGTCGAAACAACAGTCGCGCCACCCGCAAACTGTATTCAGTTAACATACATTTTATTTTATTTTTTTGGACGCAACAAAATGTACACACACATACATGCTGGACACAGTATATAGCCCAACAATTATTATTGTCGCCTGCCGGACACCAGGCCTAAGTTAACTATATTTTAATAGTAACATTGGCATGTTTCTGGGTAGAGCACAATTAAAAAAAATCTAAATTTAAAAAGATCTTCATTCTTGTAAAAAATGACGATTCATAACACTTTGAATCGTATTTATTATCGTATATATTTTACATACGCGAACGTCTCATCCGACTATAACTACTGCATACTCGAGACTGATGAATATATTGCCATGTTTCAAGCAAAAAAACATATATATTCTATTATATAATACAAGTATGTATTCCCATTGCGTTTACAGCTCCCGCCCCAAAAGGCTGAAGGCAAGAGGGAAACCACTGCCATATTTTTCCTTGGCTTTTAAATTAGTGATGATGATATACATAATATAGCTATAACATAAACATACCTATACACATACATATAGTATCATCTTCCGATTTTCACAGGGTCCGCTTACCGAACCTGAAGATTTGACAGGTCTAATTTTTTACAGAAGCGACTGTCTGTCTGACCTTCCAACCGGCGAAGGGAAAACCAGCGCAATACAGTTTAAGTCAGAAAATGTATTTCACAGGAATGTGGGTTTCCTTACGATGTTTTCCTTCACACAAGCACGTTATAATAATTTAATATCAAAACATGAATTCGAAAAACAAATTCGATAATCATTGATTTAGGTCTGTGATGTGTGTGTGTATGGACTTACATATTCAATTCAAATTCAAAAATATCTTAATTCAGTAGGTAACATAGTTACACTTTGAATCGTCAATTTTGACATAACGAACGTCTTATCCGCCTAAAACTACTGCAGCTTCTCACAACCTGTAAAGCAGGGGAAAAGTAGCTGCAAGAAAAACCTCGGCACCGGGCCCTAGACGTTCTTTTATAAAAAATAAACATAAAAAATTGAGTAATTTAGCTGCCTAATATCAGTTCTCAGACAGTTGATTCCATGCATTCATATATTCTAAATATTCACTAACCTTATAATACCCTTTTTTTGCAAAGTAAATACCATTAGGTATAGGGTGTCAGTGTTCTAACTGCTACTAACAAAAGTAGCAGCAGTTAGAACTCAGACATTTAACACTTTAATGGTTGTAATAGTTCACCCTGCTAGTATCATTTACATTCATCCATTAGCAATACAACCTTTTACTGTCTCGTGTGTTCTTTTAATTGAATAAATTCTTTTCTAAGGTCACGCAGAGGACTTCTTCTATTATGTGGGTTGTGAGGTGGATAACCAACACCATTAACCTTGGCGACAGGGTTACTATTGAGCCGCCAAAGGCCCCTGACACGACTCATGTAACGACTACGTACTTACATCAGTAAGTAGTAACCGGGACCAACGGCTTAACGTGCCTTCCGAAGCACGGATCATCTTTCTTTCGGACAATCAGGTGATCAGCCTGTAATGTTCTATAACCGAACTAGTTATCACAAAGTGATTTTCGTGATGTGTCCCCACCGGGATTTGAACCCGGAACATCTGGATCGTGAGCCCAACGCTCAAACCACTGGACCACGGAGGCCGTTACGCGCAGAGGACGATTTGACTATGACTAGACAACTTCAAATAATAACAAACATGACATAAACAGCCTGTAAACGTTCCGCTGCTGGGCAAAAGCCTCCCCTCAGTCAACCGGAGGGGGTATGGAGCGTACTCCACCAAGCTGCTCCACTGCGGGTTGGTGGAAGTGTTTTTATGGCTAATAGCTGTGACCAACGGCTAAACGTGCACGGAATCATTATACTTTTTCGGAAAATCAGATGATTCAAACTTGCAAAGTCCTTACCAAACAAAGGAAAGTGTCACAAAGTAATTTCGACATTGTCTCCATGGGGAATTGAACCTGGATCTAAAGATCGTGAGCCCAACCACTCTAACCACTAGACCACGGAGATTTGAAATAATACTACACACACATAAATAGCCTATATACGTCCCACTGCTGGGCACAGGCCTCCCCTCAATCAACCGGAGGGGGTATGGAGCATACTCCACCACGCTGCTCCAATGCGGGTTGGTGGAGTAAATAATACTATTATTAGTTATTTAGGTACTTACAACTTAACAATGCCTCGGATTTCAGTGCACACCAAATATTATTTTAACCCTGACACCAGGGTTGATGAGGTTGGTAATTCACCTCACAACCAACACGATAGAAGAAGACTTACTTTCGTGTATATTTACGTAAGTATATTAATTGAGAGTTATATATTCATGCCTACGGGACTTAATTTAACTTCTATACCGAAAGGAAATTAATATTCAAACATAAGCTTGTCTGATACGTTACATAATGTAAAAGTGATTAATAGATTTCATAATTACATTTCGCATTTGCGTGTAAGTAATCATTATTGAGTCACTCATGTGTCTGTAATATGAATGAGTTAGTTATAAAACACGTAAATACCTCTCTAATGTCACGTGAAATCACGACTATATTAGCCTCCGTGGTCGAGTGGTTGAGCGTTGGGCTCACGATCCGGAGGGCCCGGGTTCGAATCCCGATGGGAACATATCACAAAAGTCACTTTGTGATCCCTAGTTTGGTTAGGACATTACAGGCTGATCACTTGATTGTCCGAAAGTAAGACGATCCGTGCTTTGGAAGGTACGTTAAGCCGTTGGTCCCGGTTACTACTTACTGATTTTCTCATTACTCGGATACATAATTATTCAAAATACAATGTATTGGCAGAAGCAGAAAATAATTATTGCTTGATATTTGAAACACATTATGTACTTATAGAATTATGTTGCTACCTATATTGTTTCTCTTTATTTTGATATGTTTAATAATGGGTGGAAGATGTATTGTATCTGGGTGTAATAAATAACAAAGGTTATTATTTATACGCAAAAAAAAAGATAAAAGAAGCATTATGTCCATGAAATTAGAAAGTTATACGAAGGAAAATCTTTACATCGTCATTTATATTGTTTGAGAGGACAGTAGCCTGGAAAATCCTTCATTATAACTTAGAGAGAAGACGTCACATTATGCTATGTATCATCATCAGCCGTACGACGCCCACTGCTGGGAATAGGCCTCCCTCAAGGATCTCCACGACGATCGGTCCTGCGCTGCCCGCATCCAGCGGCTTCCCATGCTATGTATATAATGTATGTAATAATTGTAGGTATTGCTCTATCGATAAACCTTTCAGGCCTTTCCATTATGTTTTAGTGTGCCAAAGCTGTCACCTGTCTCCGTTCACGAGATAATTCAATTTGTACGATAATATTCTCGCTGACCTAAATTTTTGCCGCCAAAATATTCCTCTTTATGGCGTTTGACTTAACTAAAATTAGTGTCGTGGGCCAATAAAGGCACTAAGAAGGAATCTGTTTTTTTTAGGGACCTACGTCCCTTATTGCAAAGTGTCAAGAGAGGCAAAATTGGCAAAACAGAAACACAAAGTTCAAAGTGCTTTATTTGTAAGAATATAGGTAAGTACAAAATGATTTTATAGCTAGGATGTGCGCCATATTCGACCTTATAATTCAAGTATACAAATTAAAATTATATATCATGCATTATCATGTCACGTCAATTCAATAAATTAATATTATTAATAATTATAATTAAATCTATAACTTAAGTCAGCTAGTAAAATTTGACAAAAAAACAATTCATACAAAAACAATTACATTAAAAGTCATTATTATACATTTCATCAAAGTCAATTATAATAAAAAAAATAGAAAAAAAATATATATTATATTAAGCAAAAATGTTTATATTATATTAATACACAAAAAGTATACTAACAGATATCGGATGTTAGATGTAGTCTAGGACCATCTCAGGGGGGTTAAAAAGGCCACATTGAAGCAATTCATCTGAAATAGCAATATTGCTTTTGACATTTGTTTGCATTACACACTTACTTTTATACTTATGCGCAAATGTCAAATTGGAATATTCCTCTTTTAGGTGAATTGCTTCGATATGGCCTTTTACCCCCCAGATCAGTTATTTGACGTACACGGATCAGATAAGAAACGGAGTAGAATGAAAACGCGCTAAGAGGAGTAGGAATATCTGAAACAACATTTTTGGCGGAATATTGTAGAAAAAATGTCGATGATGATTTGATGTTCTTGAAAGTGTCTGGGAGCCATGTTATCCTAGTTAGTAGAACGTCTGCCTCTCATTTTGAGGTCGCAGTTTCGAGTCCAGCACATGCCTAAATCGATGATTGTCGTTCCAATTTATGTTTGGATCATAAATGATTATCACGTGCAGCGGTGAAGGAAATTTCCGCATTCCGGAGAAATGCATTTTCTGAGGTAAGTATATGACCTAACCTGTATTGGACTGGTTTTCCCTTCGTGGATTGAAAGGTCAAGACAGGCGGTTGTTTTATTAACAAACAACAATATTGCTTTCTTAGATAAATTACTTCGATGTGACCATTTTAACCCCCCTGTTATCCTCCTTTACGACTTGTGAAAGCTTTTTAAAAGTTTGCTCGTGTCGTGAGTTGTGTATACCTACTTATAGCACAAAATGTGGCCACCCTAAGCCATTGATTCTGGGATAATTGGCGATTAAACGCAATTTGTATGAAAATATGGTTGATTAAACAAAGGATTGGGTTAATCCGATTACAATATTTGCAATCCAGTTTTTTTGTAATGGAATGGTATTGGGTTGGTCAGTTTTAATTCAATCTCTTGGACGTAAACTCACGGGCAGATTCGCGATGGAGAATGAGGGACTTTCCAGACTACCCCGAAAATAATATAGATGGCGCTGTTCAGATTTAAAGTGATAATTACCTATTTTCTCATTGCCCAGGGTACATAATAATTCCAAAATACAATGTAATGGCAGAAGATTAAATCAAAATAATTGTTGTTTGACATTGGGATCATATTATGTGTAGAATTATGTTGCTACCTGTATTGCTTCTCTTTATTTAGATCAGAATAATAATGGGTTGAAGATGTACTTGAGTCTGGGTGTAATAAAAAGAGTCATCATACCCAAAAACAAAGATAAAAGATGCATATTCTGTTTATTCAAAAATATAATGTAATAGCAGAGGCACATTTAAAAAATTGGTTAGTTTGTTATTTGGATAGCATTGTGTATATAATTATGTTGCTACCTATATTGCTTCTGTTTATTTTGATCAGAATAATAATGTGTGGAAGGTGTAATTGGGTCGTGTACCAGGTTCAAGATAAATTATGAAATTCTGATTACTAAATAAACACAAATGTGAAACTAACGAAAAGCATTTTCTTTATTTTATTTAACTTAGTTATGAATTTTAATCAAGAAAAACGTAATAATAAGTTCGACATTTTATTACGTTTTTCTATGACGTCACAGTGTGCGTTTTCATACAAATTCCATAGTAATTTCGTGTTTTGACGTTTAGTAAAAAGTAACTGATTTGACTAGTTGGAAACTAGCCTATTGTGCCTGGATCGAATGACAAGGGTCATCAATTATACCCTCATTATACCCACAACCAAAAATAAAAGACGCATATATGTCTGTTATCCATGAAATAAGAAGATTAAAGGAATTCTACATCATCAGCGACATCTATATTGTTTTTGAGGAACGTAGCCGTAGAAGTGCAAACGATTGACAGTAACAATCAGAAGTGACAGTCATAAAAATATTTTCAGATATTTTGACATTTCACTTACGCACGCAAACACACATGCACACACACACACACACACACACACGTATGTACTTGCTTTAAACTTCAAATTTTCGTTTTTACTTTTCTCTGTAAGTATAACAAGTTTTGTAACCTTCTAATTTTTATGGCTATATAACCAAAAGCAATGTAACATTGTCAGTGGAGGGGCGAAGTCTCTACCACAAGTATATTAATAACTTAAAAGAGACTTCAACCGCTATTATTAATTATTTTGGTAAATAAAGCATTTTTTCTTTTTTTTTCATTTCATTTTTTTTCACTTTATCGTTTGCAACTCGGCTAGGGCTCCTAGTTGGGTTTGCCAAGGTATAGATAAATGGAGGCTCAGTACAGGGAAAGGTGTAAGAAGTGTCTCAAAATGGATAATAAAAAAAAATGTAAACCTGTTTGTTGTTCTATTTTTTTGCTGTACGCGTCAAGACAAAGCTAGGCGTTTCGTACTAATTGGCGGTATATATCGGAAAAAAATGTGACCGCAAAAAAATAGTAAAAGTATTTAAAGTTTTATTGTGGAGGCTTAGGTTTCATCATTTATCACCATTAACGTCCCCACTGCAGGAGCACGGGCCTTCTCTATGGACGGATACGAGTAGGGAGAACGGGCCTTAAACCATCACGCGGGCCCAGTGCAGATTGATATAATTCATCATCATCACCTTTCAAACTCAGACATATATGGATAAGAATTTATATAATATTTGAAAGAAGGATAGGAGTACTAGCTATTACTTACTTTAGTAGGTATGTAGTCATTACATAAGCTTTGTCAGGCGGCTCAATAGTGGCCTTGACACCAGGGTTGATGAGGTCGGTAATAATCGACTCATACAGGGGAAAACAAAGCCAGTTTTAAAGCTTTTGAAACCCTTTTTAACCCCTCTGTACCCGAAGAATTCATCATTGTTGCGTTAGAAGCAAATCTCATTTTTGGAATATAACTTGTCAGAATGTTTATAACAGAATTTCACTGTTAGATATCTGACATATCTGTAATTATTGATCCCTCTGAACGTAGTGCATTTTACAGTGAATTATGCAATCCCTTTTGCTTTTGGTCAAATACATTATGTAAATGAGAACGTGTTTATTCTGGTTCCGTTTTCAAGTTTATTATGAACGTTTATTATTCAAAATTCTACGTTAAGTAAATTAAATTCATCTTTTTTCGGGTTATGTATACGTTTTTACAATAAAATACCAGATAATATTTTTAATTTGTCAGAAAATAATATTAAAGCTCATGTGAAGCTTATTAGGTGTCCAATCATGTTGCCTCTTCTGTCCTCAATAATTCTCAGTATTTGTCTCTTTTCCCTTACTCTTACTAGCACTTCCTCATTTGTAACCCTTTCTGTCCTTTCTGTTCATTAAAAACATCATAGAAGGAAAGCTAGAAGGAAAGAGAGGAAGGGGAAGACCAAGAAGAGCTTACATGGAACAGATTAAAGAAAAGGTTAACGTCGTGTCTTATAGGGAAGTCAAGGAATTGGCCTTTGATAGACTGGAATGGAAAATGCTACACCGACAAGAGCGTGGCTCTTAAATTGATGATGATGATGTGAAGCTTACTTTATGTAAAAAAGCTTATTATAAGATTAATGATTACCTAAATGATAAAAATGTCTGGAATTAAAAGTGCGGTTTATACCCTCATTGATTTGAAAGATGTGTTGCTGTTGCAGTTTCTTGTCATTTCTTCTCCTCAGCCATAACACCTTGCGAAGTGACGTAAATTCGAAAATGTTACATTGGCCTTCAACGCATCAAGTTTATCCATGATAATTACGTTGAATAAATGTTTCTGATTTCTGATTTATGTAAGTTACTTACTTACATTATTGTAACCAGACATGTTTCATTCGTATGAGAAACAATATTATATAACATAAGCTCACGATTAGATCCCAATTGGGATTCTTCTTCTTATCGTGTCGATGGTAAACTAAATTGTATCGGCCCAAAACTTGGCAACAAGTATGGCGCTATCTGCAGCGCTCATCAGATCCTCCTGCGTACAGGTGTTCGGGCACGCAGGACACGATGTAAGATGTTCCATCGTTTGGGGAACAGTGCCGCACTTGCACTTTAAGTCCGAGCCATCCGAGAAACCCCACCTGAACAAATTGTCCTTACTTCGGCCCACCTGAGTCCGAAGTCTATTTAGAGACTTCCAGGTTAGCCAAGGCAAATCAAGACCTGGCGGAGGTCTCTCGGACGGCGAAACAAAAGGTTTGGGATTGATTGAATTGAATTGGGATTGTCAGAGGTACATCCATTGCAAGATGAACTAACCGAGTTTTCTGTTAGACCAACGTCATAGGTGGCGAGCTGAGTGCGTTAGTGGAACCTGCACTTAAGGTAAACCAATAACTCATTGGTGCAAGTCCGGTACCAGAGGTCGCAACAGAGGTCTCCGATTCCGAGAAGCAATATTAATTCATAAATAAATGAGGAGCTCGGTGGCGCAGCGGTAAACGCGCTCGGTCTGCGATTGTTGAAGTTAAGCAACTTTCGCAAAGGCCGGTCATAGGATGGGTGACCACAAAAAAAAAGTTTGCATCTCGAGCTCTTCCGTGCTTCGGAAGGCACGTTAAGCCATTGGTCCCGGCTGCATTAGCAGTCGTCAATAACCACCAATCCGCACTGGCCCACGTGGTGGTTTAAGGCCCGATCTCCGTATCTGAGACTCTTGATTTCGATACTGTTGCAAGTGTTATGTGTTTTAATTATGATAATAACCGCGTAAACTTAAAACAATCTATAATCAGTAATATTGTATTATTATATATATCCAAGGGCTTTGGCGGCTCAATAATAGGTATAGTGATATCGATCATAGACTTTACAATACGACTTACAAGAGATTTGAGTTACCTACTTGGTTATTCGATTTTCTGGTAATAAGGTGTCGGTACCATATCGTAACTGAAAAGGCAAAACGTAAGCGCCAAATTGCGAGCGAGAAAAGCCGTTTAAAGTGAGTTTCCTTTTTCTGTCATAACTTTTTACCCATTTATACAATTTGGAAAACGTCAACGTAAGATTACATTGTAAGTATGTTTATTTTCTGTGTCTAGCAATACATAATTTATTATCATAATATATATATTTTTAATTTTTCTTACCTTTATTTAAATTCATAAATTACACATACATTGGTTTACGAACATCGCTAAAGCTAAAGGTTTGTCTCGATGCCTTCTTCGGCATAGGTCACTTTAATAGCACGCTTTTTCATTATCACATTGAAAGTACACAGCATAAATCTTTATAACTTTGGTGCTTATTAGTTATAAAATAAATAAGTATCAAACAGAAATCAGTCATCGACTGGCAGTAGGCATTCGCCGCTGCTTGCAGCTGCTAGTCAATAAACCGGTCTTACGCAGCGAATACAGAATGTTTTATTTACATGGACTGCTATTTCGGGATATTTTGGCAATTGAGTAATTTTGCATTTCTAGTGACGTTAACACCACCAACACACACCACCACCGATAGCAACCCCCAACAACACCACCACCCACGTTAACATCACCGATTGAGAAATTTGTCGGTGTACTGCGGAACGGAAGGCGATTGGGGCACCCACCGTTTTACACGTCTTATCTATAAGAGCGCAGCTCTTAAATAAAGAGAGAGAGAGTGACGTTAAAGTTACCCTATAATAACATAAATAGCCTATATACATCCCACTGCTGGGCACAGGCCTCCTCTCAATCAACCGGAGAGGGTATGGAGCATACTCCACCACGCTGCTCCACTGCGGGTTGGTGGAGGTGTTTTTACGGCTAATAGCCGGGACCAACGGCTTAACGTGCCCTCCGAAGCACGGAATCAACTTACTTTTTCGGACAATCAGGTGATTCAAGCCTGAAAAGTCCTTACCAAACAAAGGACAGTTACCCTATATCAGTTCTTAATTATTTAAAAGTGCTATTTTTTTTCACGGTTCTACACTCAGTAAACTGTTCATGCGGTAATAACGTTGAATCTATCCTCAATTTACTTATAAAAACTCTGTCCTCACTCCCTATGTTTAGTTTCACCAAAGTCAATTTGTAGTATATTTACTTTAACTTAACATCAAAGTGATAGGGACTGCCCTAACTCTCTCTCTTTATTATTTTACTCCCACCAGTCCCACCTTATCCTCCTACATGAAATAATGTTATTTCTTCAAATGAAAGAACATTATGTTTGAACTTGATTTTTTGTGTAGTTCTAAATGGTAATGATTTAGAAACATTTAAAACGTAAAAAGATTACAGATGCTTGAGAATGGTGACCGTTTATTTTAGGAACTTTGGGACGAAGAAGAATAAATAAGTTCCTAAAGTTATAGTAAACTCCCGCGCACAGTAAGGGTGCGTGTCCATTTTTTGTTTAATGTGTTTTCTGATTACCTTACCGGTTTCAATTGAAAATCAGCGCCATAGTCTAGGCTATGGCACTATGCTGAGGTGGAACCGTTTCGGCATACATTCATAATTGTATTATTTTGTGTTAATATGTTAAAACAATAAGTATGTTGAATAAATATTTTTTCTTTCTTTCTTTCTTTCACCGTTTTGGTAATTATAATGAATAGCGGCAGGGGGACGGGCTAAGCTACGTATATATAAGCCATCATCAGGCGCATCAGCGTCGTGCCGACTAGGAGTCGAAGTGGTGGCCGAAATCGGTCGGAGATCATCATCATCATCATCAAAGTTATAGTAAGTAATATCAAATATTAATTATTGTGATTATGCACATTTAAGGTTCGGGCTCTAAACTGCACTATTAAGAAATCACTTGTCTTCTGATTGCTTGTAATTCTGCCAACCCTTTTAGAGATTACTAACATGAGTTCAGAATACTGTGCTGGGTACGGGTCTTAACCTTTCACGGTCTGTTTGGTTTCCGTCTCCGTGGGCAGACCCAACAACTTATTCTAGGAAATTAATTTAGATAAATTGGGTATATTGTTAATTCGGTAAACCTTTCCCCACTAAGATAATTATTTCGGATTGTTGACCGAGCGGTCGGGATGGCTTTTACACGTGGACTCACAGATTTACGAGAAGTTGTTAGTGTGACCATTAGCACCAGATTTATAGGATTCAATGGAAGTTACAAAAAGTTAAAGTTACAAAACCATGTGAAGGTTTTTTGAAAAATCACATTCCGATGTATTATTTGTACAACAAAACCTAGATTTCTTTCAATTAATTTAAATCCGGGTACAATTTGAGACAACAATTTTTTTATTTCTTCAAATGAATGAAACTAAGTAAGTCAAATATCTGTTGCGAAGTTTTGTTAACAAAAATCACATCAGAATGTGATATAATAAGATGTTGAGATGCCTTCAGAGTTTTTACCTCGGTTCCTGTAAAGAAGTTAGAAGTTCCTTTCAATCACACAGTAAATACCGCTATATTTTTTATTTCACTGATGTGAATTTTTATTTATTTGTACGCAATAAAAACGACACAAGGAACACAGAAAGAAAACTGATAGTGCAGCTAAAATTAATCTGTAAACAAAGAGATTTCTTTCAGCTGACCTACGGGACGACAGAGATATTCAACGTATAATAATATACCTCTATAGATAGTCATACTTACATACGCGTACAAATTATTTATAAATGACTTATATAAAACAAAATATATACCTAAACTTAAAATTTGAATAAATTACATATCATCATCATCATCATCAGCCGTACGACGCCCACTGCTGGGCATAGGCCTCCCCCAAAGATCTCCACGACGATCGGCTTCCCGCGACCTTCACCAGATCGTCGGTTCACCTACAAAATTACATAATATATAATATATATTCTATAAATATATAAACTTTATATAGTTTTGCCGAAATAATACGAAAGTCGCGTGAAAAATGACTGCTAGAAAGTTAGCATAATAATTTCTTGAATAATGTCATCAACAGATGTCACCAGTGGTATTATAAAACGCGATATTGATAATCGTTTGTGATTACATAAGAACTTGACAAAAAAATCGCGTGGCAGGACACAGGCCTCCTACAATAATAACATATTTTTTAAACATTACTCCGCGGTTTGCGTAGTGTGTTTTTATAAGCAAAACGTAAATAAATAGGCTATTATATTTACAGACGTGTTATAATATTACGTCCCAGTGCCGGGCACAGGCTTCCCCTCAATCAACCGGAGGGGGTATGAAGCATACTCCACGCTGCTCCATTGCGGGTTGGTTCAGGTGTTTGATCTAGGAGCTCGAGAACAACAATTTAACGTGCCTTCATCTGAATCATCTTACTTTTTGGAACAATTAGGCGAATCAGCCTGAAATGTACAAGCCAAGCAAAGGACAGTCTCAAAGAGTGATTTCGAGAATGTCCTCATCGGGAATCGAACCCCTGACCTTCCAATCGTGACCCGTGCGCTCTAACCAGTAGACCATGATCAAAAACACTGTTTAATCATCAAATATATCACAACGACCCGACCGGGAATCAAACACGGGATATCTGGTTTGTTCGTCATTGTACTGTTACAATACAAGAATTTCTATTATAAAACAACATATTACGTAAGTATTAATTTCATCCAACGACTTTATAATAAAAAGTAACTTTTATTTTCCTAACAAATAATAAATACAGTTTTGTTTCACTAGTATCTGAACTAGGCCTAGCCTTTGCCTCAGATACTAGGTATGTACGTAAAAATGTATCTCTCCTTCCGAGAAACTGTGAAAGGCATACTTACAATACAAGAAATAAAAATAAAATTGCTACTCAAAATTCTACATTAAGTAAATTAAATTCATCTTTTTTGGGGTCATGTATACGTTTTTACAATAAAATACCAGATAATATTTTAAATTTGTCACAAAATAAATTTAAAGCTCATGTGAAGCTTACTTTATGTAAAAAAGCTTCTTGTAAGATTAATAATTACCTAAATGATAAAAATGTCTGGTATTGAGTGTGTTCCTCTAGTTATTAAATAACTTGTAATGTATATCCTCATTGGTTTTTAAAAGATGTGTTGCTGTTGCAGTTTCTTGTCATTTCTTCTCCTCAGCCATAACACCTTGCGAAATGACGTAAATTCAAAAATGTTACATTGACCTTCAACAAGTTTATCCATGATAATTACGTTGAATAAATGATTCTGATTCTGATACTAGTCTCTTCCATGAACATAACAAGAGACCCCCGATATCGTACTAATGTTGGCAAATACTCTGCATTAAACCGTTGTATGCTAACGTATAACCAAGCATGTAAAAATAACATCGACATCTTCCACGAAACCCTCACCAACTTTAAATATAAAATTACAAATATTATATAAATTCACTCAATTTCCTATAATTTTAGTTTATATACTTTTTATCCGACAGAGGGATTGCGTCCTCTAACATGATGGACTAATGTTATGGGCGACAGGCTGATCCCTTATCACCATAAGGTTCATCATATCCATCTTAGGACTTCAAATTCAAATTCAAATTATTTATTTCAGATTAATATCCATAATTATAAGTATAAGTACATCAGATTAGATCAACAGTGACTTCGTATCAACAGTGGCTGCAAGTTGTCTTTGATTACTTGTGGCTCTGCCCACCCCATTTGGGATTACGGGCGTGAGTTTATGTATGTATGTATGTATACTTTTTATCCAATTTTTTTTCTCTATCTTCTAGTTTTAAGTTAACTCAAACACGTGTGCGTGTTGTTTTATTATTTGTTTAAAACTAACTTGAATGTTGTATACGCCTGTAATGGTATAACATACGGTCATTGTCCGTTGAATTTTATTCATGTAATTTTTATGTATATACCGATGGTGTATCTTAAATAATAACAACATAATATAAAAAATAACAACATAACATAAATAGCCTATCTACGTCCCACTGCTGGGCACAGGCCTCCTCTCAATCAACCGGAGAGGGTATGGAGCATACTCCACCACGCTGCTCCACTGCGGGTTGGTGGAGGTGTTTTTTTACGGCTAATAGCCGGGACCAACGGCTTAACGTACCCTCCGAAGCACGGAATCAACTTACTTTTTCGGACTATCAGGTGATTCAAGCCTGAAAAGTCCTTACCAAACAAAGGACAGTCTCACAAAGTGATTTCGACAATGTCCCCATCGGGAATCGAACCCGGACCTCCAATAAATAAATAAATAAAAGAGACAGCAGTAAACATTACAGGGGGTTAATATGGCCACATCGAAGCAATTTATCTTAGAAAGCAATATTGCAATTTGACATTTGCGCATATAAAAGTAAGTGCGCAACGCAAACAAATGTCAAATAGCAATATTGTTTTCTTAAATGAATTGCTTCGATGTGGCCATTTTAACCCCCCAGTAAGAACCAACAACAACTCACATTTAAACCCCACAACAACTTTTTGTTGTTTTTACCTTAATACTACGAACATATTTTCAATCCTGTTATAGGCTTGTTGTTTGAGTCAAACTGTCAGTATTCGTTTACAATCAAATTCTTTGGATGAAATAACAATATTCTATTTAATTTATTGTATAACATTGGGGCGAGAAAGCATTAAATTAAAAATTTTAAAAACCCCCGACCAAAAAACCGTACTCAATTACTATGACAAAAGGTTAAAAATGCTAAACCCTATAAAAAGCAAAAAATAAGTTATCCCACGTATGCTTGCAAGCAAACTGAACGTGTAACATTCCTATCACACTTAACAAACGACCTGATGACCTTGAAGACCTGAACCGATTTCCACCAAACATAGCTAAGAATACTCTCGACTGATATACCTTTCAAACAAAAAAGCCGCATTATAATCGGATCATCCGTTTGGGAGCTACGATGCCACAGACAGACTCATACACATTTACACAGACACGTCAAACTTATAACACCCCCTCGTTTTTGCGTCGGGGGTTAAAAACGTTCTGAATTTAATATTAGGGCAGACATTGTCCTTGCGTCGTGTTTGAGAACAAGTTTCTGTGTTACATGGTAAACTTTTAAGACAGCACACTTTGTAAATTGTATAAGTAAGACCAGAAAAGAAAATACCATCAAGAGGCACGACAGAAGATAAAGGGTTGTTTGTGTATTTAATGAATATTAATAGGACAGCTAACGATCTATTTGTTGTTGATTAAAGTTTTGATTTATTGCTGTATATTTATAAAGTCTATAATGAATGTGAAATTGGATCTTGCTTCATCAGCCAGACTGTGCTGATTAAAGTAATTAGCAAAAGTTTGTTCATTGTTTACAAAACAAGGGGACTACTGAACTTTGTAGTGCTAACTAATTAATTTATTTTTAATTTCAAAATATCTTTATTAGCATAATTAATATCCATAGTAAAATGGTGCTAATTCTTGTACACACCATCTAATTTTATTTTAAGTTATATCTTTAATTTTCTTATCCGCCGAAAAGAAAGGGACGGATGATTGTCAGCTCTTAATTTTAGGAAGAACGAGTAAATGAATGAATAACCCGGGCGAATTATAAACTAGTATGTCGCTGGTATGCAAATCGTTTGACGTGTGCTGTCCACTTAACTCGGTCTGGTTATTGACCGATGTAAAATTTATAGACGGTTGTTTCAGATTTCTGCTTAAAATTGACGTGTGTTCCATAAATTTTATGCCTGTCGATTATCCGTCCCTTTCTTTTCAGCAGATAAGAAAATGACAGGTACAACTTTAAATAAAATTAGATGGCGTCTGCAGGAATTAGTACCATTACAAGTGTTAATAAAATTAAGGTCCTAGTAGTACTACACAAAGAAAGTTAACATCATTTTAAGAGTACGTACACTCTTCAAAAACTGTATTGGTAGAAATGGAAGGAACATAAACCTGTATGCTAGTCAAATTAATATCAGGATTTGCGACATTATGTAGGTGAGAACAGATGTACCCAATACATTTGTAAGCTAAAACATAATATGCTTAAAGACTGGTCATTCAAATTTTCTTTTTCAAAATTATTTATTTATGCCATTTTAAAAATATTTATTCTTCAAAATAATAATGTAAATACATTTATGACAAGATATTTACATTATAAAAATCTAATTTTAATAAAGGAAAATATAAAGTAAATAATTAAAAACAAAACTAAGATAAAATAATATAATAAAATTGAATAAGAATTTTTTTTGACGTGAGTTAGTCATCATAATTTCATACTTTATCTTTGACCTAGGCAACTACCCAATGCTAATGGTATATTACAAATTCATTTTACTAAATTTATAATACCATTCGTATTTCTCTTAAATATTTAAACAAACAATTTGACTCAGATTTGCTCTCGAGTGTTCAATAAGGTTCCTTTAACAATAGCTACAACTAGTGATGTGCCGACGTCTAAGCGAATAGTCGTGAAATTAACTTGCAAGCGCTTGCCAGCTAGTTAGTCTGCTCGTGAAGAGTGCAAAGTTTAAAGCCGACACCCACGTTTCAGAAGTGAATAGACGTGGGATGAAAAGAACATCCATCAATTCTAAAGGGAACATGATGCAGAGATTCTGTTTCAAAACTTTGTGACTGAATCTTAAAGGAACATGTTATACAGCCCTACCTTATCCACGTATATACGTAGTGTAGTATTTGTTTAGGGAATCAGGAGTTTACCAGTTGATTCAAACCAGAATCAGAAGAGAAATCAAACCGAATGGCAAAATGATTATGTGTATTTTAATAACGATTATCGGTTAACGATTAGACTTGTTGCTTGTTGACCGATTAGTCGATTAGTTAGTCAATTCAGTGATTGCATCAACTAGCAGTTACGTCACTCTCCTACCATCGATTTTACTAATTCAATCAGCTTTGAATTTAGAGTCTGGTTTCGTGTTAAGAAGTGTTACTTTCTGTTCGCCTGACCCGCTGTATTACATTATGATTATGACTAGCTGTTTTGATGAATGTAAATACAACTTGTAAATGGTTGGCAGCGAGTGGGCGGAAATAAAAAGAAAAATAAACAAATATCACTTTTACTAAATTAATACAAAAGAAAAATACATAAATAAAAAACGAAAATAAAAATAACTTAAAAATTAACGACCGTTCTTCATCATCTCTAATTTAAGAGCCACGCTCTTGTCGGTGTAGCATCCTTCATTCTACTTTTTAGCGAAAAATAGAGCAGTGGTTTCCCTCTTGCCTTCTCCCCCCCAGTACTCTGTCTGACGCGAGTAGGATGGCGCCCAGAGTAGTCTATTTCAAAGTCGTACTAGGAATCCCGTCCGCCTCTAAATAGTACTGACAGTTACTGCTGCCCTCAGTCAGATGTTGCAGAGGCAGAGATGGGATCCTGGTATTTACAAGATCCCGCATGATGTTGAAAGTCATAAAGCAAAGTGATAGAATCCTGTATCATAAATGTATGTAGAATTAAACAAGAAATAATATTCCAAATTATGTATTGAAAGTTGAGAGCTTAAACAACAAACAAGAACAAACATTTATAAATAAAATAATTAGGTAAGACATTATTCTGGAAATAACTGCGCATAAAACATAAGATATTAATACTTTCATCTGCCAAACAACTCCTAACTTTATATGCCAGATAGCTAGCTGCAGAAAATGCTCGCTCAGCTTCCACGCTTTTAGGTACAATTGTTAGTAAAGAACTTCCGTGCGCCGAACAACACTGGACTGATCCCGCAAAATTCACGCGGGATCCCGGTATTTCGGGATCCTGATATCCCGGTATTGCATTTCCTACTTACGGCTGATTCCGGGTAAATGTTACTTGGATGAAATTGCTTCAGAGCAACACGACCGTTTGTACCCCATTTGTACTGTAGTTATCTATTGTATAAATGATTGTATGTTCTGTTTGTGCGCAATAAAAGTAAAGGTATTTGTATTGTTTTGAAATCGAATGAATGAATTGTGTTCGAAATACTGAAATAGACAGAATAGTAAAAAATAAATTTTAACAAAGCAAACCTCAATTTTAGAAAATAAATGCACTCAACATATAAAAATTTGTTAAACATGATAAAAATTTAAAAGAATAAAAAATAACATAAAAGAGTCACAAGATAAGTAACGCTAAATTTAGGTCACATTGTCATCAAACGTACAGACAGATGTTTCTGATTTTAAATAAGAATAAGAATAATGTATTCAACGTAATTATCATGGATAAACTTGTTGAAGGTCAATGTAACATTTACGAATTTACGTCATGTCGCTGAGGAGATGAAATGACAAGAAACTGCAACAGCAACACATCTTCTAAATCAATGAGCTTATTATATACATTACGAGTTATTTAATAACTAGAGGAACACATTTAAAACAAGATATTTTTTCATTTAGGTAATCATGAATCTTATAATAAGCTTTTTTACATAAAGTAAGCTGCTTATAAAATTAAATTTATTTTCTGACAAATTCAAAATATTATCTGGTATTTTATTGTAAAAACGTATACATACCTAACCCCAAAAAAGATGAATTTAATTTACTTAATTTTGAATTTTGAATAGCAATTTTATTTGTATTTCTTGTAAGTATGCCCTTCACAGTTTCTCGGAAGGAGAGATACATTTTTACGTACTTACATACATAATAGGATATTATTAAAATATAATTATAATGATATAATGTAAAAAAACTACACCTACTAAAGAAAAAATCGTCAAAAACGGACGTGTCCCTAACAAATTAGAAGTTATGGAAATTCGGCTTTATTGACTCCACTAAAATGGAACAGAAACAGATGCCTAGTAGCAACAAGTAGTTACAAAATGAACATAATCTGTCCTTGACTTGAGCCTGAAGTATGGCGACCTCCTTGTTAATTTGTTAGGCACGGGATTGACGTTCAAACAGCTCACATTACCATGGGAAGTGCCTGTCGACAGTGACGTCATAGTCATTTCACTCAGACGCACTTAGTGACATTGGTTCTGAAGAGAGGTTCAGCTATTTGCTAGGTACAAGAAATAAGCTAATAGGCTAGTTTTTAGCTAGTCAAATCACGTACTTTTTACTAAACGACAAAACACGAAATTACTATGGAATTTGTATGAAAAAGCACACTGTGACGTCATAGAAAAACGTGATAAAATGTCGGACTTATATTACGTTTTTCTTGATTAAAATTCATAAGTTAAATAGAAAAAATAAAAAGTTTTTCGGTTGTTTTAGATCTGTCTTTACCTATTTAGTAATCAGAATTTCATAATTTATCTTGAACCTGAAACACAAACCAATTTCAAGTTTTTTTCGTGTTTGTTCTATCAATTTGTCACTTTAAAGATTCACGTACTTTATAGAGATATATAATAAACTATTAACGATTCGATACTCTTACCGGGCGAGAGCTCTCAGCGCTCTCCTTTGTCCGACCAAGTATTCAATGTCAACTCGATACGTGGTCAAGTGTTAAATAAGGGTAAAAAACAATTACCTTATTTATTTTATTCATTAGTTAGTGACATCGATTAAATGTACTTTGACATCGTTCGATTAAATGTACTTTTTATCAATCTGATTTGGGAGCACATTCACACGTGAATCCAACTGCCACCTACTTATCATTCACTAGCTATCTACGGTTATAGGCGTTCGACACGATAGATGCCTAATTCGGCCTGTTTTTGACTTAAGTTATAAGAATGTTATAGTTGAAATAAATAAAATTAGAGATACTTTTACCCGTAGTGGAGCAGTGTGGTGGAGTATGCTCTATAACCGCTTCGGTTGATAGAGCAAAGCAAATGGAATCCCATAGTGGTGGAAAATAGGCGTGAGTTTATGTATGTATAAAACTGTCACAAACAAAGCCCAGTGCTGAAGTTCGTCATTTTTTACTGAGTGATAGCCTTCTCTCTATTTGTAAAAGTCACTAAAATGAGCCACATCAAAAAATTCGAAAGTTGCGATAGATAAATGTTCCGTCTGTCGTCTGTCGCCAAAGAAAAACTGTAACTGTAAGTAGGTATTTTATTTTTTCCGTTAATTTCTTTAGACTTAACAGTAGACATATCACATTTCAACGTTGACACATAAGTATTATAAAAAAAAATCTTATCCCTACATCTTCTTTTTGTCCGTGTAAGATAAACATTTTCAATCTTGTGTAAATTTTCATTTAATATATTTTTATTTTATTAGAATATAAAATACTTAATTATGTTTCTTAGAAAATAAATTAATTATATTTTGCGCCTGTTTTTTGTAATATTCGATTAAATGTTTTCTTGAGAATTACGTTGAAAAAATAAGTACATTTTTGTTGTTGAGTTGAGTCAACGTAATTCTCAAGAAAACATTATTATTTTTTGCCAATTTTACTTTTAAGAAATGAAAAGTATTTTCTTCATTTCCTCCTTTTTTTTTGTAAAGGGCTGATTATAAACCATAGCTTATGAAAACATATTCATATTAATTGTTCATTTGGTAGATATATTTCGTTTCTTTTTATTCGAGGAATTTCAATCACGTTGGTCTAAGGCCGGGTCTCCACTGACGCGGAGATGGGCGGAGAAGAGCGGAGATACACACACACACACACACACACACACACACACACACACACACACACACACACACACACACACACACACACACACACACACACACACACACACACACACACACACACACACACACACACACACACACACACACACACACACACACACACACACACACACACGACACACATGCACACTTACACGACACACACACACATACACACACGACACACACACACACACACACTTACAAGACACACTTTTCATTCTTGCTTACTTGTTTTACTTTTTGCATACTTCCGTTAAATTGAAAGTTTTATGATATGGGTAAGTTCGTATGTATATTCTTAGTGCGACCTAAATACAGGGTGTCAGTGACACCGTAGAACGTTTACTTCATAGTATTAAAAACTAATATGTTTATTGTCGGAAATGTTTAATTATTAAGTTTTAATGATTTTTGTTTTTATAGTATGTACCCGAGCTTAGGGAAACTCACAA
This sequence comes from Pectinophora gossypiella, assembly GCF_024362695.1. NCBI lineage: Eukaryota > Metazoa > Arthropoda > Insecta > Lepidoptera > Gelechiidae > Pectinophora > Pectinophora gossypiella. Next base: position 2,866,304 of record NC_065412.1, on the reverse strand, counting down.
AGAGAAAAAAATCGATTCTTTTTTCCATTTGAATGTCTTGTTTCCATTTTTTCATTTTTACTTTTTGTTGCGTTGCAATGTAAATCGAACAATGCGAATGGTCGCTGGAATACGTCTACTCAATCGAGGATTGGCATGATTTTAATGTTTGTGACTGTACAAAAAAATAAAAGTCACTGGAACAGTGATTCCTGCAACTGTATTCTGAATATTATACAATGCTAAATTGTATCGCTTAAATCTCAGCAGTTATTTATGTATACAACACTTGTTAAGACCACGTTATATAGACTAGTTACCACGTTACTAGACTTCAAAGAAAAATAAACTCTGATACATTGAAATGAGACAATATTACACTGAAGATTACGACGTTGAAAAACGGATTTATTATTATTTTTTTCTTTTTGATCATTACTGTTTACCACAAACATATTAATAGGTCCTTGAAATGTTTCAGCAAAGTAATACCAGTCATTTAAAATGGTTTACATTTTAGCAATAAAGAACTGCGATATTAAAGACATTTAAATTTAAAATTCGGTGTATTTCTTTCCAATTAGGTGTGTTTTTAATAAGCATCTACTATGATTCATGTTGTTGTTGTGGTGAGCTGGCAGAAGAATACCTTTTGTACTTAAAAAAGTAAGCATTATCTGCTCTGAATCAGCGCGCAGGTGAACTATTCGTGAATGGAACCATGAGGAAGCAAAAGAAGTATGTTAGGATCGAAGCCCCCGACATAGCTCGGAGAATTGCAAAGCTGAAGTGGCAGTGGGCAGGACACATAGCGAGGAGAACCGATGGCCGCTGGGGCGGAAGGGTTCTGGAATGGCGACCACGTGTCGGACGACGCTCAGTGGGTAGGCCCGCTACAAGGTGGACCGACGATCTGGTGAAGGTCGCGGGAAGCCGTTGGATGCGGGCAGCGCGGGACCGATCGTCGTGGAGATCCTTGGGGGAGGCCTATGCCCAGCAGTGGGCGTCGTACGGCTGATGATGATGAGGATCGAAGCAAATCGTGTTTACTCCGGTAAACTTGTTATCATCAAAATTCAAACAAGTTAAGCTGCAGTAAAATACTTAATAATGGCGATATCCTTGTGACATGTGCACTTTCGGATGCACCTGTATTGGGATGGTTTCCCCTTCGCGAGTTGGAAGGTCAGACATTCAATCGCTTCTGTAAAAATCGGACCTGACTTCAGGTTAGGTAAGCGGACCCTGTAAAAAATGGGATAATGCTAGGGGGATGATGATCCTTGTCATCATCAGGTTCACCATTTATCATCTTAGAACTACGTAAGTTCGTACCAACTGTGGTTGCGGGTTGTTTTTGATTACTTGCGCCTCTGCCCACCCGATTAGGGATTACGGGCGCAATTTTATGTACGTATGTATCTTTTTGTAGCACAATGTTACAGGGCCACGATCACACACAACCCAGAAACGTAATGTATTTGTAATTTTTTTGTAAATAAACTTTATTACCTCCACAAAACTTACATTGGTGCTTAATAATATATTAATGCCTAAACTAGGATAACCTGTATTTTAGGCCTCCAGGTCTCCACCTCCGGAAAACAATAATGGCAAGTAACATTATTAAAGATTCCCAAGTATTTGCAGAAGGTATACAAAATTAAAGTACGTCGATGAAATTGAAATGTTGCCAATTAATTAGTAAGAATATGAACACTGATTGAATTAATGGGGTTTCAATTCATTATAACACGTCCAGGAATGTAGACTACATTTGTTTACATTTTGTTACATAACTTCTAAATTATAAACCCCATAGATTCAATCAGAGATACTTCCACGGATTTAAAAAAAAAAAACAAACTTCCTTTATCGTTGTGATTTGTGAAAATGTATTTTGGGATTTCGTCCATAAATTTTGAACATTGTAGAGGAGCCGCGGTAGCCCAGATGGACGCTCGCCTCTCACTTTGAGGTCGCAGGTTCGAATCCAGCACAGGCCTAAACCAATGATTGTCGAATTTGTTTTCGAATTCATGTTTGGATCATAAATGACTATCACGTGCTCAGCTGAGAAGAAAAAACATCGTGAGGAAACCCACATTCCCGAGAAAAGCGTTTTCGGAGGTATGTGACCTAACCTGTATTGGGCTGGTTTTCCCTTCGCAGGTTGGAAGGGCAGACAGGCAGTCGCTTCTGTAAAAGACCGGACCTGTCAAATCTTCAGGTTAGGTAAGTGGACTCTGTGAAAAAAAAAAGGAATGCTAGGGCGATGGTAATAAAATTTTCAGCTAATAATAGATGTGACACCAAACGGATGATTATGACAGGGCCTCGTTAAAGCACACGATCGTGTGAACTTGAGAGTAATATGGGATGTATCAGGTTCGTCACGTAAACACCATGGAGTAAACACCCTGAAACTGAAAGGTCTACATCTATAAAGGTTTTGGACTTGTGCCAAATCACTACTCCCATTCCAACTTTTATACTTGTCTTCATCATACTATTTTGATGATTTTCTTAATATCTTCTTTTATCGTGTGGGTTGAGAAGTGAATTACTAACCTCATCAACCCTGGTGTCAGGGTTATTATTGAGCCGCCAAAGGCCCCTGACATGGCTCATGTAACGACTACGCACTTACATCAGTAAGTAGTAACCGGAACCAACGGGTTAACTTACCTTAAGTGAAACCAGTTTATTTCTTACTTTGCAAGAAATTGATTGGACTTTTGCAGCTTATTGTACATTGGTAGAAAATGCTAGTTGGTTAGTTTGCACGTTCTTTCTCGCATCGCGCATCTGTAGAGCGTAAATATAATAATGTTTCTTTTAAATCTATGCCTTGCTCGTGTAAAGCAATACCTTACGCTTTCATATCGCTATTATATGCTTCGTAATGTGGAAACTCACGGTGCCAGCGGCGTCTTCTTCTTCTTATCATGTGGGTGGAGAGGTGGAAGACCAACCTCATCAACCCTGGTGTCAGGATTATTATTGAGCCGCGAAAGGCCTCTGACGTGAATCAAGTAACGACTAATCACACATCAGTAAGAAGTAACCGGGACCAACGGCTTAACGTGCCTTCCTAAGCACGGACAATCAGATGCTGGCTGATGCCTGCAATGTCTTCGGGTAAGTCTGGGGCCAAGAGCAAACCCATCAAAGGTAAAAAAATGTGCTAATCAAACTAGAGATCACAAAGAGATTTTTACGATTTGCCCCACTGGGATTCGAACCCGGGGCCTCCGAATCGTGAGCACAACGCTCAACCGCTGGCCAACGAGCGGGCCGGCTTGACATGTTTTGTATCAGAAGAAATTAGTATTTCAACTTTGGCATCACAATATATCTTTGAAATCTTAATATATGTAAAAAAACCTATAGGATTATTTGCAAAAAATAGCGATCGGCACATTGTTAATACCCGGAATAAAAATAAACTTGCTTTAAAAGTCAGTCTATTACGAGTACATAAGATTACTAAATCTTTTAAGGGGCAAACGTTTTTACAATAAGATTCCCATTGACATTCAGAATTTGCCTTTCAACTGTTTTAAGACAGTAGTTAAACAAAGACTTTACAAAAAAGGTTATTATAAAGTTAGTGATTATTTAGAAGTAACTGTCTGAGAACTGATATTGGGCAGCTAAATTACTCAATTGTATACCAATATTTTATGTTTTTTTTTTTTTTTAAAGAACGTCTAGGACCCTCTGCCGAGGTTTTTCTCGCAGCTTCTTTTTCCCGTCTATACAGGTTGTGAGAAGCTGCAGTAGTTTTAGGCGGATGAGACGTTCGTTATGTAAAATTGACGATTCAAAGTGTAACTATGTTACCTATTGAATAAAGATGTTTTTGAATTTGAATTTATGCTTTAATTTGATATTTACCTATTTACTCATTACTCGGGTACTTAATTACTCCAAAATACAATGTAACAGCAGAAGCTTATTTAAAAATAATTGTTGCTCGATTCGGATTACATTATGTATAGAATTACGTTGCTATCTATGCTACTCTTTATTTTGATCAGAATAATAATGGCTAAAAGATGTAATTGTGCCTGGTTGTAATGAAAACGGTCATCATTTATTATACCCAAAAACAAAGATAAAATGGGCATGTCTGTTATCTATGAAATTAGAATGTTAAACGACGAAAAATATGTACAGCGCCTCTATATTGACTTTATGGAACATGGCCTCACGTTCCACGATGAAGATTTCACGTTACGACGCTGTGACGTAGAAACGTGGTCAAAGCCTATGTTAATTTCGCATTTCGCTAACTATTTATCATTCAAAAATTCTGTTAGGTAGGTATGTACAATTTTATTCATAAAGAAACGGTAAACGGCTTTTTATTTAAAAATCGAATTGGGCGCACAATTGAATCAGTGCGGTATGAATATTCATCAAATTACATGAAGTGATGGGAACATGGACCATCGAGTTAAATACTTGATATAAAGAGATTGAGGAGGAGCTCGGTGGCGCAGCGGTTAACGCGCTCCGTCTGCGATTGTTGAAGTTAAGCAACTTTCGCAAAGGCCGGTCATAGGATGGGTGACCACAAAAAAAATGTTTTCATCTCGAGCTCCTCCGTGCTTCGGAAGGCACGTTAAGCCGTTGGTCCCGGCTGCATTAGCAGCCGATAATAACCACCAATCCGCACTAGGCCCGCGTGGTGGTTTAAGGCCCTATCTTCCAATCCATCCATAGGGAAGGCCCGTGCCCCAGCAGTGGGGACGTTAATGGGCTGATGATGATGATAAAGGGATTTATGATGTCACGTGTTTGAAGAATTTCAGCGACTTTTGTGTTATTACAGTAATATTGTCAGGAGAAGTTTACTGGCTGTTGGTTGAAATGACACCCATCATATACATCCATTTGGAAAATTCATGAAGTTCTTTTTTAATTATTTTCAGTTTCATACTTTTGCGACGGCACCACAGAAATGCATATGCTGCGATGGTCGGGGGAGTTACGATAAAAGATATAAAATGCTCAACAATCACATCAGGGGGAGTTTTAAAGTTGCACCGATATTTGACAAGATATCGGAATCCACGCTTAGATGGTACGGCCATGAATTGAGTAGAACGGAGGAAACTCCTTTCCATGGCTACTAGAGGGAGGGAGAGGGGAAGACCTAAAACCACCTGGTTGACAAATGTTCAGAGGGACATGAAGGCGCTGAGTCTCAATGTAGACGATGTTTGTTAGTGAGATACTTGGGGCTTCATGATTGGGAAAACCGACCCCGAATAACGGGAAGTGGCGAAGACAAAGAAGAAAAGAGTTTCATACTTTTGCGACGGCAAATTCCGCTTGATATCCACTCAGAATCATGGTCTGAATCACCCATCAAAGTTTTCGTTACGATGTCACTAACATCCATAAAATATATAATAAATAATAGTTATGTTCTATTTTACCCCCTCCGGTTGATTGAGGGGAGGCCTGTGCCCAGTAGTGGGACGTATATAGGCTGTTTATGTATGTATGTTTTATTTTCGCCGATACTTTGTATCTTGTTACTTCATAATACTATTTTACGTACTAGGTACTTACGAGTATTCGTATTTGAAACTATTCCAAACATCAGCTTTGCGTCTTCTAGCGATTCTGGTTACGTACCTGGAATAAAAATAAAAAAAGTTAAATATTATACTTGGATTGTCTTATTCTTCTTCTATCGTGTGGGTTGTTAGGTGGATTACCAACCCCATCAACCCTGGTTTCGCGGCCTCTCGTCAAAGGCCTCTGACATGGCTCATGTAACGACTATTAACTTACATCATTAAGTAGTAACCAGGACCAACGGCTTAACGTGCCTTTCGAACCATGAATCATCTTACTTTTGGACAATCAGGTGAACAGCCTGTAATTTCTTAACCAAACTAAGGATCACAAAGTGATTTTTGTGATGTGTCCCCGCCGGGATTTGTACCCGGAACCTCCGGATCGTGGGCCCAACGCTCAAACCACTGGACCACCGAGGTCGTTTATTGTCTTGTAACGAATAAATATAAATATTACATATTTCCACACGTAAATGCAGTTTAGTTTTTTTTTTAATATTTCTATGGTAGAAACAAGAATAACCCTAATACGTAATGTTCGGTTACATGCAATAAACATCTTAGTAATTAAATTCGACTCTCATAAACATCATAATTATGAGCATAAACATATTACTAATACTTACATGTAAATTTTAAAACGAAATTTAACGATATCTTGGTAAGCGGTATTCGCCTTATTGCAAATTAACCAGGTTTTAAAGACGCCACTAAAGAAGTTTTTTATAATCATAATTATAATTTATTGCAGGTCACAATTTTACATTGGTATAGGTACCTACATTGTGACATCCTGATAGGGCACAGCAACTTAAGTATAACATTTATTAAGTATTTACGTTCATCTGTACAATGAGCTATAAATAACTATAACTCTTAATTATATTTATATTTATACAATTTATTTAACATATAATATACAAATAATAATATATGGTATTTCATCATCATCATCAGCCGTACGACGCCCACTGCTGGGCATAGGCCTCCCCCAAGGATCTCCACGACGATCGGTCCTGCGCTGCCCGCATCCAGCGGCTTCCCGCGACCTTCACCAGATCGTCGGTGATTGATTTCATATTATAATAAAAACAAAATTTATCAACTAGTTACATTATTTACTATTATAATTTTTACCTTTATTTATAAATTATGCCAGGTTAATACATAGTCTAAAGGCGAGCATGTATGAAGTATTTAATGGAACTAATAAGAGATTTTCCAGACTACGTTCACCAAAAACAATTATAGATGGCGTTGTACATCATCATCATCATCATCAGCCGTACGCGACGCCCACTGCTGGGCATAGGCCTCCCCCAAGGATCTCCACGACGATCGGTCCTGCGCTGCCCGCATCCAGCGGCTTCCCGCGACCTTCACCAGATCGTCGGTCCACCTTGTAGCGGGCCTACCCACTGAGCGTCGTCCGACACGTGGTCGCCACTCCAGAACCTTTCCGCCCCATCGGCCATCTGTTCTCCTCGTTTGGGCGTTGTACAGCTTTTACTAATTATTATTATAAAATTCCAACGCTACATCATTGTTGTTACTAACATAGTTTGTAAGTTACATTGTTACTAACAAAAAATGGGCACTATTAGTCTGAAATAAAAGATTTTTTTTTTTTTTTTTTATTAAATTTGCAGGTTAAACGAAGAAAAATCTGTACAGCGCCATCTATATTGTTTTTGAGGAACGAAGCCTGGACGAAGTCCCTCATTGACAAATTGTATGGTAAGGTGTCTTTCACATTCCCTGTTTCTTAATTGGCTAGTCCACGTTCAAATGGCCCTCCATTTTGGTGGACAGTAAATTGTATTAGATTAAGGTTGTTATTTTTATTTAATAAAAGGAAAAAAAAAATAAAAAATTAGACACTGAATGTCTCTTTTAAACCTTTGAACACTTTCAAGGGCAGAACGTCTAATGACGTTCCGATTCCAAGGTGTCATACTATCTATTATGAACCATCAATAACCCATGGTCTCTGCCCAAGAAAGGGTTAAAACCCAAACCTTATTGTTTAGAAATAGAAATGTGTTATTGCGACCATGTGTTCGTACAAATTGTGGTGTTGTAAAAATACAGAAGTAAGTATTATAGTATCAACATGGACCCGGTAAGGGCACTGCAACTGGTAGAGAGGACAACATACTTAATTATTAGTCAGTGATACAATTTATATTTATCATAGGTAAGTACTATAATTCATCATCACCAGCCCATTAACGTCCCCACTGCTGGGGCACGGGCCTTCCCCAAGGATGGATAGGGAGATCGGGCCTTAAACCACCACGCAGGCCCAGTGCGGATTGGTGGTTATTAACGACTGCTAATGCAGCCGGTACCAACGGCTCAACGTACCTTCCGAAGCACGGAGGAGTTCGAGATGAAAACTTTTTTTATATGGTCACCCATCCTAAGACCGGCCTTTGCGAAAGTCGCTTAACTTCAACATTCGCAGACCGAGCGCATTTACCGCTGCGCCACCGAGCTCCTCAACTACTACTACTACTACAATTACTACAAACTACTACGAGTACTATTATTATTTTAACAATATTCATCACATCATCATCACCAGCCCATTAACGTCCCCACTGCTGGGGCACGGGCCTTCCCTATGGATGGATAGGGAGATCGGGCCTTAAACCACCACGCGGGCCCAGTGCGGATTGGTGGTTATTAACGACTGCTAATGCAGCCGGTACCAACGGCTTAACGTACCTTCCGAAGCACGGAGGAGTTCGAGATGAAAACTTTTTTTATATGGTCACCCATCCTAAGACCGGCCTTTGCGAAAGTCGCTTAACTTCAACATTCGCAGACCGAGCGCATTTACCGCTGCGCCACCGAGCTCCTCAACTACTACTACTACAATTACTACAAACTACTACGAGTACTATTATTATTTTAACAATATTATTGCACTTAAAATATAGTGTGTCTCGAAATCAAAATCAAATCAAATATACTTTATTGCACACAACATACAAAACAGATTCACACAGATGAAGATAGATACAGTACAATCTGGCGGCCTTATTGCTAAGCAGCAATTTCTTCCAGGCAACCAGTGGATAGGAAACATTATTACAATTTGGTGCGGGACAGTGCAACATCTAGTATAAAATAATAAATACTATAAATAAAAAAAACAAATAAAAGTAAAATAAATAAAAATAAAATAGAAATATATATAAATATAAATACATACATACATATACCCATTTATATCAGACGTATATATTATAATTAAATATGACAATGGTGCTAATTCCTGTAAATACCATCTAATTTTATTTTAAGTTATATCTGTCATTTTCTTATCCGCCGAAAAGGAAAGGGACGGGTAATCGACAAGCATAAAATTTATGGAACACACGTCAATTTTAAGCACAAATCTAAACCAACCGTCTAAAAATTTTACATCAGTCAATAACCCGACACGTTCATTTACTCATTCTTCCTAAAATTAAGAGCTGTGAATCATCCGTCCCTTTCCTTTTCGACGGATATGAAAATGACAGATATAACTTAAAATAAAATTAGACGGTGTCTCCAGGAATCGGGGCCATTACATGTCTAAATCTTTGTCTTTAGGAGGTTAAAGCGGCCTGATACCTAATTTCTCGAGTATTTGACATCCTGCAACGCTCGTGGTAACGCCTTTGTGTGACCTTCACTGGGCACGTGGTTCTATGAATTAACTCCCCATACCATACAATACCATAGATGACCCGTGCTTTGGAAGTCACGTTAAGTCGGTGGTCCCAGATAATACTTACTCGTACTGATGTAAGTGAGTAATCGTTACATATATATGTATACCAACGTATGCTCTTGACGTTGACTGTAAATCATGGCGGGATCTATGACAGAGGCGGTGATAAATGACGATGTAAGAGACACGCACGGACGTTGACCCCGATCTGTGATGAATAATCTCATGACCTAACACTACCTACTGGGTCCACTGATCTATATGCAATAGTAGCTTTTGCCTGCGGCTACGCTCGCGTTAAATTCGAGGTAACACGGTTCCCCCTTTTTTTTTTTGGTTACGAAGGGGAAATCCTCATGGATACCTCGCCACCCGGGGGAACGACGAGGTTATGTCGGACTCTTACCGACTAAAACCCCTCCGATGACCCTCTGCTGCGCATGTCGGGAAGCTCCGGGATCTCTAACGAACGCACCGAAGCTTCCCTCGCGCCTGCTATAAAAAGCGCGTCCCGGGTTAGGTCCCCACCCCTACGCCATCCCAGTTTTACGGCAATGCGAGGCCATGTCACATTGCCGTCCCTCCCGGAGACCGTGTCCTAATGTACCAAAATTTAACTTTCCACCTTGAAAATTGCGGAATGCTCCATACAAACATACGTATAAGCGAAGTTTGGTAGGGCTGGCGAAGGAAGACCTAGAACGACTTACACTGACAAAGTAAGACAATCCGTGCTTCGGATGGCACGTTAAGCCGTTGGTCCCGGTTACTACTTACTGATATAAGTATGTAGTTGTTGTATAAGTCATGTCAGGGGCCTTTGGCGGCTCAATAGTAACCCTGACTCTAGGGTTGATGAGGTTGATAATCCACCTCACAACCCACACGATAGAAGAAGAATTGACCAAATTGGAGTTGTCCTTAGAAAAGGTTCAGTACGATACTCTGAAACGGCTTGCGTGTATGAAACGATTGATGAGTGTGGATGAAGTAGGAGAAGTGTATCAGGATAGAAGCAATTGGAATTCCATAGTCTCTGCCTACTCCTGTGGGAAGTAGGCGTGAGTTTATGTATGTGTATATATGTACACGCATAAGAACTCATCGTGTAATATCAGAAACACGCCCAGGGGCCTGTTTAATAAAACTTACAATTGTAAATTACAATGACAATTTGATGTACATTGCGGAGTGTGTGATCACGAATATTTTGCATTTTCATATTAGCTACGTAATGAACATCAAATTGTCGTTGTAATTTACAATTGTAAGTTTTATTAAACAGGCTCCTAGTAATAACGTTACGATAGGTATTTAGTTATGATACTACGACCAGACATGTTCCCAAAGTAGGAATGTTATCGTGGTAAAAACTCTGCTAAAGTTGTTTTTTCTTGTACACTGACCTTATTTGCCTAAAGGTTAAGTAACACAGCTTTGGCGGGAAAGTGAACGACATGGTTGCTTTCTTCATAACGAAAAACATTTTCTTTTTTCTATTTAACTTATTTATGAATTTTAATCAAGAAAATCCTAATAATAAATCCGACAGTTGGTCCCATGTTTCTATGACGTCACAGTGTGCTTTTTCATACAATCATCATCATCATCAGCCCATTAACGTCCCACTGCTGGGGCACGGGCCTTCCCTATGCATGGATAGGGAGATCGGGCCTCAAACCACCACGCGGGCCCAGTGCGGATTGGTGGTTATTAACGACTGCTAATGCAGCCGGGACCAACGGCTTAACGTGCCTTGCGAAGCACGGAGGAGCTCGAGATGAAAACATTTTTTTTTTGTGGTCACCCATCCTATGATCGGCCTTTGCGGAAGTTGCTTAACTTAAACAATCGCAGCCCGAGCGCATTTACCGCTGCGCACCTCAATCCAATCCTTAAACCTCAATCCTTTTTCATACAAATTCCATAGTAATTTCGAGTTTTGACGTTTAGTAAAAAGTAACTGATTTGACTAGTTGAAAACTAGCTTATTACTTGGCCGGAAATCACGAGAATATCATTGTATAGATTTAATGTAACCCGTCTCTATGGTAGCTGATTTTTGTCTCGTACAAATCTCCATGCTGCCGTCGAGTTCACGGCCTAATTACCTAAGTGAAGTTAATTGTGATACTTTGAGCTCAAACTTAAAAGGCAGCCGGCGCGCTCTACGCAGTTGAGGGTATATGTACCTATTTGATTTTATACAGCTTTGCATACTAATTATATTGTTGGGGTTAAAACACAAACACACGTCTATTGGGAGGTATGATGTTTTGCGGGCTCGATTTTAACCTTTTAATGATGAGCAGAAGCACGCCTTAAGCCACAAAATTGGTTTATTTTGAACTATTGATCAGTTACTTTTTACTAAACGTCAAAACACGAAATTACAATAGGTTAACGGCCTCCGTGGTCCAGTGGTTTGAGCGTTGAACTCACGATCCGGATGTCCCGGGTTCAAATCTCAGTGATCCCTAGTTTGGTTAGGACATCACAGGCTGATCACCTGATTGTCTGAAAGTAAGATCCGTGCTTCGGAAGGCGCGTTAAGCTTTGGTCCCGGTTACTACTTACTGATGTAAGTAAGTAGTCGTTACATGAGCCATGTCAGGGGCCTTTCGCAGCTCGATAGTAACCCTGACACCAGGGTTGGTACTCCACCTCACAACCCACACGATAGAAGAAGTAAGACTAGTAAGTGGAATTCCGTGGTCTCTGCCTACCCTAACGGGAAATAGGGTTTGAAGGTGATTTTATGCATACATACATAAGCATGTATTTGCATGCAAAAAAAAATCGAGTTTACAGTTCCGATTTTTTAAAACCGCACAGCAGTTCTCATTTCACTGAATAAGGAAGGGTTTCGCTGCCTATAAAGAGTTCTACAGTTCTGCCTCAGTAAACGATCCAATTAAATAGAGCTCGCGTTGATATCGCGATGAAAGGAACCATTGCTGACACGTAATGTGAGCTGTTATTGCTGGGGACGTACTTAGATGGTTCCACTTTTACAGGTTATATTTTTATAATCATCTCATAATGTTTGATATACATTAATTGCAAACTGAAGAGCCGTGATAGCCCAGTTGGTAGAACGCTTGCCTCTGACTTTGAGGTCGCCGGTTTGAATCCAACACAGGTCTAAACCAATGATTGTCGAATTTGTTTCCGAATTCATGTTTGGATCAGAAATGATTATCACGTGGTCAGTGGTGAAGGAAAACATCGTAAGGAAATCCACATTCTCGAGAAATGCATTTTCGAAGGTATATAATATATATATATATACATATATATCTTTATTTTTAGTCCCCCACTGAATTTTATCACATTTTTAGCCAGGACAAACATGGCCGTAAGAACCCCGGGACATAATCTGATAGAACTTTACCAGAATCATAGGGAAAGCATAAGCTTCAGTGGAGGTTCTTGGACCAAGTCTCATACAAATGTGTCCACTGTCATTTAAGGTTTTAAACTATTATGAATAACGTCACTGACAGGGATAAGATATTATGCCAATCCCATAATACTTTTCTCGGCTAACATACGCAAAGTGATAAAATTTTCGATCGATTTAATATATTTTGTTGAAATCGACAAGTTTGTTTTTTTCCCTAACATGCGTGTCACGTGATTTTGTTCCTATTTTGTCAGAACGACGTGACTTATTTGAGTTCACACACTAGCACCAATCGAAAAAACCTTAACATTTTTTTTACAAACACGAACTGTTTGTGCTCATCTACAAATATTTAAAAATATGATTATTTGTTTATTTAGTTTATGGCAATAGGTCGCTTAATTTTACAACCATAACTACCAGTGCGAAATTGTTGGCAGAATAAATTGAAAAAAAAAGAAAAACTTTTGCAGAAGTATAAAATAACATTGATAGTCGAGGTCAGTTGATTATATTGATATAATATGTAAAAAAAAAACTAAACTGAAATCAGAATCACGTATTCAACGTAATTTTCACAGATAATTGAAGATTTCACAGAGAATTGGTGAAGGTCAATTTAACATTTCTGAATCTACGTCATATCACAAGGTGTTATGGCTGAGGAGAAGTAATGACAAAAAACTGGAACTGCAACACATCTTTATATACTATAGTATATAGTACATAGTTACAAGACCGTCACTCCTTGTGAAGCGATAAGAATAGGGTAGTTTCCTTGTTCCTCTAGTTATCAAATTCTAAAAAAAAAGTAAAGTTCTATTTTTAAATGCATGAAACGCGTCCATTTACCGTCGTTTCCCTCACGATCCAATTAAACAGCACTAACCCTTCATTCGTTATGAAATACGTCCCGCCGTGTAATTACAGGCATCATCATTAGACATTACCGATAGTTGATCCGACCCTATTACTTTACATGGTAATATGATGTGTTATATACATAAACCAATCAGAAAACAAACCTCTAAGAATAAATCTGCATAGAAAATTGAGGAAACCCACAATCGCGAGAAATGCATTTTCGGAAGTACGTGACCTAATGTATTGGGCTGGTTTTCTCTTCGCGAGTTGGAAGGTTAGACAGGCTGTCGCTTCTGTAAAAAACCGGACTTGTCAAATCTTCAGGTTAGGTGAGCGGACCCTGTGAAAAACGGGATAATCGGTAGGTATGTAAGGAGAAAAAAGTTATGCTAATTGTTTCGAGATTTCGTCTTAATTAGCTTTATTTCTCTATTTACAGCTCTCAAATCATCAGGGCGGTTTTTATATTAACAATAATCATGTAGACCTTCATGTGACCTCTAAAGGTAGGCTGTTAACCCAAACTAATGGAAATGAAAAAAAAAAACTGCTGCATGAAAAGCAAAAATATTCAAATTATTTTTTTATAATCTCATAATGTTTTTTAAAAATAAAAAAAAATACCTTAAAAAATACTACCTTACATGGACAATTCGTATCGGGTGCCGAGCTATATTTACCTCACCCCCTTGGGTTTAACGTTTAATATCTGTGAGTCGTACTTTAGTCTTAAATAGACGTTAGCCATAAGGAGTAAGGGGGAGCATTCCATAACAATGCTGATGTCAACTTTACATGTAAGAACTAGATTAAGAAATTGTATGTTGTTGCAATAACCTAGTTTAAGATTTTAGATGTAAGCAATTTATTATTGCCTTAGGTCAGTATATAAACATAAGTAACTAACTCTAAGATGTTCTTTACACTACGTTCTCTTGAATAAACGTATCGTGTCTCCCGGAGTCTGAGTCTCAATTATCCACACCTTAATTAGCGCGCGTGGATTGTTTGTCTCACTCGCACTTAGGCGGTGCACGATAAGAATGATATTTTTGGTGTGACGTATGTGTGTAGTCTAAGCTAAGTGTATTAAAAGTGGCTGGAAGTCTTATTACTTGTGGCTGTTTCCACCTCAATAGCGATCTTCTTCTATCGTGTGGGTTGTGCGGTGGAATACCAACCTCAGCAACCCTGGTGTCACGGTTGTTATTGAGCCGCCAAAGGCCCCTGACATGGCTCAAACGGCTTAACGTATCTTCCGAAGCACGGATCATCTTACTTACTAACGATGAAGGCTTATTTATGTAATATTACATAACAACATCACTCGGAGGAGCTCGGTGGCGCAGCGGTAAACGCGCTCGGTCTGCGATTGTTGAAGTTAAGCAACTTTCGCAAAGGCCGGTCATAGGATGGGTGACCACAAAAAAAAAAGTTTTCATCTCGAGCTCCTCCGTGCTTCGGAAGGCACGTTTAGCCGTTGGTCCCGGCTGCATTAGCAGTCGTTAATAACCATCTATCCGCACTGGGCCCGCGTGATGGTTTAAGGCCCGATCTCCCTATCCATCCATAGGGAAGGCCCGTGCCCCAGCAGTGGGGACGTTAACGGGCTGATGATGATGACATAACAACATTACGCCAGTATCCCTGAAGGGGTAGGCGGAGGTGTATAACCCACTCCTCGCCAGCTATGTTTAAGTCCCACGTTAAAGGGGACGAGCCGATTGCCATTAACCGGGCACAAATCCTGGACGCCATACATAACATAAACGTAAATAGCCTATATACGTCCCACTACTGGGCACAGGCCTCCCCTCAATCAATCAGAGGGGGTATGGAGCATAATCCACCACGCTGCTCCAATGCGGTTTGGTGGAGGTGTTTTTACGGCTAATAGTCGGGACCAACGGCTTAACGTGCCATCCGAAGCACGGAAACATCTTACTTTTTCGGACAATCAAGTGATTCAAGCCTGAAAAGTCCTTACCAAACAAAGGACAGTCTCACAAAGTGATTTCGACAATGACTACGACCACGGGATATCATTTATCTATGAACCAAAAATGAGTTCTGTAGGTAGGTACGGTCACGAGCATTAATATGTATACACTTTAGTACCATGTCACATTAACTTTTTTGACAAATTGAACTGTAAGTCTCACTAAATGTCAAATATGTTAGTGCGACAGAGTCCTAAAGTGGGTACATTACATTGCTCATGACTGTACCTGTCAAAGTAGGTATGTGTTCTTCGGAAAGCATTTACATGTTACTCGGAGTAGACTTCGCGCGTTCGTCATGTGCCTGCATTGAGGCGTATGAATCGAGACACTTTACCCCTAGGCTCTCGGGACAAATTGCTATACCTGCAATATTCTTTCCATTTCAGAATATTTCGTACCTTTCCAAGTTTCCAGTAAAGTGATAGCATATTTGCGTTATTTAATAGCGATTTCACATTATTTTTAACCCCCGACGCAAAAACGACGGGGTGTTATAAGTTTGACGTGTATGTGTGTCTGTGTAAATGTATATGTGTCTGTCTGTGGCATCGTAGCTCCCAAACGGATGATCCGATTTTAATGCGGTTTTTTTGTTTCAAACAAAAAAAAAGGTATATCAGTCGAGAGTGTTCTTAGCTATGTTTGGTGGAAATCGTTTCAGGTCTTTAAGGTCATCAGGTCGTTTGTTAAGTGTGATAGGAATGTTACACGCTCAGTTTGCGTGCAAGCATAGGTATGTGGGATAAGTTATTTTTTGCTTTTATAGGGTTTAGAATTTTTAACCTTTTGTCATAATAATTGAGTACTTTTTTTCGTCGGGGGTTTTTTTAAATTTTAAATTTATTTTTTCTTCTTGCGAATGGGACAAAGTAACGATGTCGACAGAATAAGGAAGAAGCAGGAATAATGAACCGGATCTCTAGATAAGTGATTGGCTTTAGCACGAGAATACATGCACGTAGCAAAATGGAGACTTAAGGTTCCAATTTGGTAATAGCAGCATTAAGTTAACCAGTAGATGCCTAAGACACAAGTTCATTGGAATCTTTTATACATGATATACTAAATAGCCTATAGGTATAAATTCCACTGCCCTGGGCAGATGCCACGTCTTTACGACCACCTTTTTACGATCGAAGGTGTACAAAACGTCCACCTCCAACATAAAGTACTAAGTTACTGCGGTTTGTTAACCTGACCGGGAATCAATCCCGAGATTTCTAAGTTATCGGTCAAGGCGTCTAGACATTACACTATTGACAGAGTTTGTTACAGAGTGCATTACAGAGGTCGTTTTAGATTGAAGAGATTGCCTCAAAAAAAATCATGAATTTTTAATGTTTTTTAAAATTATATTGAATTGTATAGTTTTGCGATGGAAAATTTCACTTGATATTAACTCAGACTCATGAGCAGAATCATCCCCCTCAGTATTTGTGACGATGGTAGTTACACCCCGTACAAGTCCGTACAGGTAGCCATACGATTAGGTATGGGTGTTAGTGATACCGTAACGAGTACTGAGGGGGATGATTCAGACTATGAATCTGAGTTGATATCAAGTGGAATTTACTGTAGAGAAATTCATGAAAATTTTATTTTCTTTTTAAATTGTTTCCAGTTCCATACTTTTGTGATGGCTAATTTAACTTGATATCAAGTTAGAATCCTGGTCTGAATCATCCCTCAAAGTCTTCGTTACGATGTCACTAACACCCTGTGTACAGCCTGTATTTACACCCCTTCAGGGATGCGTGTTGCTCTGTTATGTAATAAGAACCTTTTTATTAAGACAAAACTTTGTGTTGCAAATATTTTCCAATTTATAAGAAGGCTTGTAGAGAAAGTTGTAGGTACATGAATTCTCCATTACAACCTGTCGATGCATTTAGAAACTTTCGGGTAGAATCTCTTGTTACGTGCTAACTTGTTACCTTATGGACGTCGCGTCGGATGGAAAGATGGATGGGTTTTCATTACCAGAAAATGGTTAAGTATAGACAGACACTGCCCACGCGCTTAACCCCTATGGCGGTGACCAAAAAACAACTTGTCTTGATACTGTTTTATTTATTTATTCGGCACACCAAAAGTTACAATATATTCATATATCATATACATTGAAATCATTATAAATCTAATTGCATAACTAATTAAAGTTGAGCACCGCATGCAAAAGAACAAAAAAGCAAAAACAGAGTTTACAAAAATGCTAACCTAGAAATCGGAAGCCTGTCTAAAATGATCAAAATCCTATCTCATTTTATTTTGACTTATAATTATTATTAAGTACCATTAATTATGGAAAGAAAGTACCCTCTTAACTTCTATGATGGTGACCAAAAACAACTTGCTTTGATACTCTTCTCTCATGTATACTCATATCTCATGATCAACCCTGAAATCATACTATTAAGCCGCCAAAAGCCTATGATATGGCTCATGTAACTACTAAGTTTCTTACATAAGTAATGAATACTCTAAATAGTTGGTTAACGTGCCCTCAACCGGTAATCGGAGAAGCACGGATCATAGGACAATCGGGTGATCAGCCTGCAACGGCCTCCGTGGTCCAGTGGTTTGAGCGTTGGGCTTACGATACGAAGGCACCGGGTTCAAATCCCGGTGGGGACATATAACAAAATTCACTTTGTGATCCCTAGTTTGGTTAGGACATTTCAGGCTGATCACCTGATTTTCCGAAAGTAAGAGCCGTGCTTCGGAAGGCACGTTAAGCTGTTGGTCCCGGCTACTACTTACTTATGTAAGTGAGTAGTCGTTACATGAGCCATGTCAGGGGCTTTTGGCGGCTGAATCAACCCTGACACCAGGGTTGATGAGGCTGGTATTCTACAACTCACAACCCACACGATAAGAAGAAGCCTGCAATGTCATAATAAAGTGATTCCGCACCAGGAATCGAAGCCAGGACCTCTAGATCGAGAGAATCCTAGTAGTCCAGTAGTAACTAGGCATATTTGCTGTAAGTTAGTCTTCAGGACCCCGATACCGACCCCGCCGGCGTGGTCGACGATATCCCTTATTCAGCGCTTATCGTTATCGACCCACTAGGGTCGATTAATTCTTTCAAATATTTTTCCTCTCAGACGACGCCCTGAGCCGAAGTTCGCGCCCAAATGGGCACCCTCAGGCCTGTTGTCTTAAACGTCGTACCGGGTGAGAGCCTTCAGCGTTCCCCATTTGTCCGGCCAAGTAGTTAATGCCATCTGCGGCAAATCTACAATAAGTCACGTCAAAAAAAAAACCTGTAAGTTAGGTGAAAAAAGCAATGTGTTTTATATAACGAATGAGCAGAATGAAATGGTTGAATAATATTTATGTAAGTAGGTATTTTATTATTGTATGATATTCCACTTTTTATGCGTCAGTAAACTTTTCATTGTCGATAAAGTAGGAATAAAAGCATATTTCATTATTGCGGCCATCGTAATTTTCAAACCATTATTACCCGTTTAGACTTTTCATTGTCTCTCCTTAGTTATTTTAATGTTGTTTAGATTTGTTTCTTGAATGTTGAATTGAGAATTCATAATTCAGAAACATCTATTCAACGTAATTATCACGGATAAACTTGTTGACGGTCAATAAAACATTTTTGAATCTACGTCATTTCGCAAGGTGTTATGGCTGAGGAGAAGAAATGACAAGAAACTGCAATAACAACACATCTTTTAAATTAATGAGAGTATACATTACCAGTTTTATCATTTAGGTAATCATTAATCTTATACTTAATATTTTTTTACATAAAGTAAGCTTCACATGAGCTTTAAAGCTATTTTCTGACAAATTCAAAATGACATTACAATCATTGAATACTCTTAATCAGTTAGATACTTAGAAATAATCTTTTTTATTAATTCGTTTTTTATTCGTTTTTTTTCTATTCTTTTTTAGTATGTCAGGATCGATGCAAATGGAATTCCCTAGTCTCTGCTAACCCCGGTGAGAAATAGGCGTGAGTATGTGTATGTTTGTGTGTGTACTAATTTTTTTTAACGTGACTTATTGTAGATTTGCCGCATAATAATGATGGCCTTTAGCTACCCTGGCCTGTTGTCGCGATAATCAGCTCAGGGCGGCGTTTGGGAGATTTATATATTTTTAAAATAATATAAGTAATAATTATTAATTAATTAATTATATTTATTATTTAATAATTAATTCATTAATTATATTTATTATTAAATAAATAATTAAATTATTTTTTATAATTGTAAAATTTTTGAAATTTGAAATATTTTGAAAGAATTAAACGACACTGGTGGACTGTTAGTGATAAGCGTTGCATGAAGAGTATCGTTTCCCACGCCGGCGGGGTCGGTAATCGGGGTCCTGAAGCGTTTGTGGTCGCTGGCTGATTAGTCGCCTCTATGGTAAGATTGAACTAATCTACACCAGGGGTGTTAAAAAAGTCATGTCGAAGCAATTCATCTAAAAAAAATCAATTTTCTTTTTTTTCTTTTTTTGTTTGCATCGCGCACCTACTTTTATATTATGCGCAAATGTCAAATTGCAAAATAACATTTTTGCGTTGACTAACATTTTTCTTTTTTCTTTCTTCATTAAGATGTTATAAAAGTGACAGCGAGTGAGCGACTGATGTGTTTTAAAAATAACTTTTAACAACATAAACAATAATTATAATTAACATAGATATTAAAAAGATCCATTTTCTAATATGCGATATTTAATGTCTGGATGTTCCATTTACATATTTCAATCCCATACATCATCTAAAATCCCTGCCAAGACGTCAGAAAGATCGAGATTTTCTTCAAAGGATTTTTACTTTAAGGAAAAAGAAGGATTGTCATAAAAAACGTCCTATATAGGGTGTTGTTATTACATATCGTAACGAAAACTTTGTTGGTCCCGGTTACTACTTACTGATGTAAGTAGGTCGTCGTTACATGAGCCATGTGAGGGGCCCTTGGCGGCTCAATAATAACCCTGACACCAGGGTTGATGGGGTTGGCAATCCACCTCACAACCCACACCATAGAAGAAGAACGAAAACTTTGGAACAACCCCAGAGGGTCTAACATGGCCACATCGAAGCAATTCATTTAAAAACCAATGTTGGAATTTGACTTTTGCGCATATAAAAATAAGTGCGCAATGCAAATAAAAGTCAAATAGCAATATTGCTTTCTTAGATTAATAGCTTTAATGTGGCCTTTTTAACCCCCGTTGCCTGGTGTAAAGTAAGGTTTTTTTATATTATTATAATTTTGTGTAAGCACTTTTACTCTTTATTATACATTAATACTGAGTCGGTCATCTTTGATTTCGCTCGTTAACAAGATCTTTATTCTGAATTAATAAATATCAAGTGAAATTTCCTGTCAGATAATTAATGATAATATTTGTGTTTTCTTTTAATTATTTTCAGTCCCATAAGAGCCCAAATTTAAAATAAATATGACAAATTATTAAAAATCACCAATATACCTACAACATTGTACATAGGTAAGTACGTACCTACCTGGCTAGATAGTCTAACGACTGTTCGCGTTGTTCGATTTACATTGCAGTGCAGCATCATCTCCGTTAGTAGTAGCAGTATCCCGTTTTTCACAGGGTCCGCTTACCTAACCTGAAGATTTGACAGGTCCGGTTTTTTACAGAAGCGACTGCCTGTCTGACCTTCCAACCCGCGAAGGGAAAACCAGCCCAACCCAGCAGCCCAGGTTAGGTCACAATTCTCGGAATGAATGTGGGTATCTTCACTTAGTTTTCATTCACCGCTGACGTGGGTAATCATTTATGTGGGAACGGAACGTAAGCTGAATGGAACGGGGAAGAAAGAGAGGTGTGTGCGAAAGGGACGGAGAGTGTGATGGCGGTTGGAGATGAGTGTGCGTGCGGTGGTCGGATTTAATTTGTTTAAAAATAGAAGAAGACGTTTAATTACAAACCAAAGTTTTATTTCCGCCATCCCTCAATTTGGGGGCTCGTCCGGGATAAAAAAAAACCAGTGCTACGACGCGTAAATACGACGATTACTACAAGACGGTGCGCGGGCCGACCACGCCGCCACGTGCTCGAAAATCTACGACGAAAACGACGAGTATTTTTGCAATCTACGACGAATACGACGAGTATTTTTGCAATCTACGACGAAACGACGAGTATTTTATAATAACGACGACACGAAGAGTATTTCCAAGACGGAACAACGATTTTTACGACGACGAACAATGGCTGCGAGCGAAAATAAAGGAATCGAGCTAACTACGGCGATGGGTGGATTATACCTAGACGGCATTACAAAGTTTAGCGGCGACGACACCGAATCATCCTCAAAATGGGCGCAAGACTTGGAGGACAACGCTGCGATCTTCGACTGGACACCCCAGCAGAAGCTCGTTTTCGCTCGGAGATCATTGACTGGCACGGCTGGTCTATGGCTGAAAAGCGAGAAGGTTTTCAGAACATACGACGAGTTGAAGACGGCTGTTTTAAAAGAGTTTCCAGACACGATGAACACAAAAGAAGTACACGAAATCATGTCTGCGCGAAAGAAGCAAAGAAATGAGACGTTTTACGAGTATATTCATGAGAGAGTTGGGGCGCAAAGCTAAATTTCCCGACTATGTTATTGTACAATACGTCATAGATGGAATCATCGATTATGAACCTAACAAGTCTATTCTATATGGAGCTACGACGTTCCCAGTGTTGAAGGAAAGATTACAACTATATGAGAAAATGAAGAATAAAGCTAAGACTACGAGTGAAACTCAAGCTAAGAAAAGTAAGCCACAACTGCAGCAACGAATGAACAGGTGTTACAATTGCGGCGAAACGGATCATGTGGCTAATAAATGCAGAAAAGGAATCAAGTGTTTTCGGTGCAATAATTATGGACACATAGGAAAGCAGTGTCCGAAAATTAACGACCAAGTTGCGTCGGTAAAACAGCACTCAAAAATGTTACCTTCAGAGGGCGCCACTGCACGTACACCGTCGGTAAAACAGCGCTCAGCGAACTTCAACATGGACGTGACAAGTGACAGTGTTGATTTTGACAACCAAACGTCACACGAAAGAAATGAGGTTATGCAAATCGAAAACAAAGGCAGAAATTCATCTACGAAGCCGATGATTATGGTGAAAATTGAAAATTTATCAGTGAACGCGCTTATAGACTCCGGCAGCGACTTCAATTTGATGTCTCACCAGTGTTTTATTGCCATTGGAGCGGAGAAATATGAAGATAACCTAAATTTAACCGGACTTGGACGCACGATAGTGAATTCATTGGGAAAAGTGTACTTGGACATTACGATCGACGGCAAAAACTATAATAATGTGTTATTTCATATTGTAAACAGCGACGCTATGCCTTTTGATATGATTTTAGGCCAGGAATTACTTCAAAAACTTACCATGATTATGAGTGGTTACAAAGTTAAGTTTTTGTCTGAAAGGGATGAATGGATGTCTAAGTTGTGTTGTTTTTCAGATTCAACAGTAGAAGTGGATCATATTGTCAATCCTGCAGTGAGAGGGAAAGTCCTTCAGTGTATTGAAGATTATAATCCAACCCAAATTAAAGATGCACCCATTGAGTTGAAGATTGTTTTAAAAGACGACGTGCCTGTAGCTCAAAGACCACGACGCTTGTCTTTGATGGAGCAAAAGATTGTTGAACAACAGGTAAAGGAGTGGCTGGAGGATGGTGTTATTCAAGTAAGTTTTTCTGAGTATTCAAGTCCTTTGGTGTTAGTCAAAAAAAAAGATGGCAATGTACGGGTATGTGTGGATTATAGAATGCTGAACCGGAAAATAGTTAAAGATGAATTTCCACTACCTGTGATCGATGACATGATTGATAAGCTGTGTGAAGCCAAGATATTTAGTGTTTTGGATCTTAAGAATGGTTTCTTTCATTTAAAGGTGTCTAAAGAGTCTGTCCCCTATACATCTTTTGTGACACATCACGGCCAGTTCGAATTCCTGCGAGCTCCGTTTGGTCTGTCCATATGCCCGAAGTATTTCATGCGATTTGTGAGCATTATCTTTAGGGACTTGATTTCCCAAGGCATCATGATGATTTTTATTGATGACATTCTAATTACAGCAGAAGACGAAAAACAAGCAGTCGAACGACTTCAGCTTGTGTTAAAGGTGGCTGCAGAATATGGACTTAAGATAAACTGGAAGAAGGCAAACTTGATCAAACCTGAAATTGAATATCTAGGCCACGTAATCAGTAATGGAGAGATAAAGCCAAGCCCAGAGAAGACGGAAGCTGTACGTAAGTACCCTGAACCACGAAACACTAAACAACTACACAGTTTTGTTGGGCTGACATCCTACTTTCGAAAGTACATTGAGAACTATGCCTTAATATCAAAGTCGCTCACGGATTTATTAAAGAAAGAAAAAGAATTTTTATTTGAAGACGAACAAAGACTAGCATTTAATATTTTAAAGGAGAGATTATCTTCAGGCCCTGTTTTAAAGATTTTCAATCCAAAGTTAAAGACTGAATTACACACTGATGCGTCTAGTATTGCCTATTCTGCTATACTCATGCAACATCATCCAGATACAGGTCTCCACCCAGTGCACTACATGAGCAGAAAGACGAGTGAAGCTCAGTCCAGATATTCAAGCTATGAGCTGGAGGCAACTGCTATCATTGAAGGCGTAAGGAAGTTCAGACAGTACCTGTATGGGATACACTTCACGATTGTCACGGATTGCAAGGCGTTTGAATTGACATTGAAAAAGAAAGACCTGTCTGCCAAGATTGCCCGTTGGGTGTTATTCCTCAATGAGTACGACTTCGAGATAGAACACCGTGCTGGAACGAAGATGAGACACGTTGATGCATTAAGCCGTTACCCATATGTTGGAGTTACCACATTACACGATAAAGTAAAGCAAGCGCAGGAGCAAGATGAAGGCATCATGGCTATTAAAGAGATTCTACAAGAAAAGACATATAAAGATTATTGGACACAGAATGACATTTTATATAAAGGAGATAAGCTACTTGTTATACCTAAGACGATGGAAAAAGAAGTAATTAAACAGGTGCATAGCAATGGACATTTTTCAAAGAAGAAGATGAAGGAAGTGATTGAAAGAGATTACTACATACCAGGATTGGATAAGAAACTAGAAGAGTTCATAGTAACATGCATTCCATGTTTACTAGCTACTAAAAGGGAAGGAAAACTAGATGGATTATTACATCCTATTGAAAAGGAGAGTGTACCGTTGGATACTATCCATCTGGACCATGTTGGACCCTTGACGCAAACCAGTAAACAGTACAACTACATACTGACAGTGGTAGATGCTTTCACTAAGTTTGTTTGGCTATTCCCTACAAAAAGCACGTCAAGCCGAGAGACTCTAAACAAGCTAGAGATCCACCAACAGACTTTTGGAAACCCACGACGGATAATAACAGATAGAGGAACTGCATTTACAAGTCATGAGTTTACAAACTATTGTCAAGAAGAGAATATACAGCATATAACCATAACCACTGGAGTTCCACGTGCCAATGGGCAAGTCGAAAGAATACATAGAATATTGATCCCATTACTTACCAAGTTGTGTATAGAGAACTCAAGCCTTTGGTATAAGCATGTCAGTAGAGTGCAGAGAGCCATCAATAGCACTTTTCAAAGGAGCATAAACTGTACACCTTGTGAATTGCTTTTAGGTACAAAGATGAGAGTAAAAGAAGATGTAAAGATACAAGAGTTACTACAGGAAGAATACATACAGATGTTTAATGAAAGTAGAGAAGACCTAAGAAGACAAGCTAAAGAACAGATTTATAGAATTCAAGAAGAAAACACAAAGAGCTTTAATAGGAAAAGGAAGGAGCACTTACCTTATAAAACTGGAGACATTGTTGCTATAAAACGCACACAATTTGGTACAGGACTTAAATTGAAGCCTAAGTTCCTAGGACCCTACAAGATCTTAAAGTATAAAGGCCATGATAGGTATGACGTTGAGAAGCTTGACAGCTGTACAGAAGGTCCTGTCAAGACTTCAACATCTGCAGATAACATGAAGAAGTGGCCAGAAGAATAGAGTTTTGGTAAGATTCTTATTTAATTGTTGTAATATTTTTATTTTTGTTGCAGGAAGAGGATGCAGTTTTTATTTTATTTTTTGTTGTTTTGTGGCCAAATGGTCTTAATTTACTAAAAGAAGGTTTATATTTTATTATTAGTGTTTGAATATTTGGAGTTAGAAGTTAGCATGGTTTTAGTTTGTTTTGTCTAGTTTACAGTTTAGTCTGAAAGGTATTAAGTTTATGTAAGTAAGCAAATAAGTACTAAATATATTCAAGAGGCATAACGTAAGGCTGTCTGTCTGTAAATTTAAATTAAAGTGTTTTTAAGTTGTTTTTCACATAAAATGTTTTGTTACATAAGATGTTAGTAAAAATGTTTAAAAGTAGATGTTTAAGGTGTTGATGATTTACATACGATGTTTTGTAACATGTTTAATTTTTCTATAAGATGTTTTGTAATATTTAAGGTTCAAAGATGGTTTGTTAGGTATGACTGAAGGTATGAAGAGTGTTTGTGTGATGTATTGTATTGAAAGATATGAAACATTATGAAAGTGTGGACGAATGACTGAGGACAGTCATTGTAACAGGACGGCCGAATGTGGGAACGGAACGTAAGCTGAATGGAACGGGGAAGAAAGAGAGGTGTGTGCGAAAGGGACGGAGAGTGTGATGGCGGTTGGAGATGAGTGTGCGTGCGGTGGTCGGATTTAATTTGTTTAAAAATAGAAGAAGACGTTTAATTACAAACCAAAGTTTTATTTCCGCCATCCCTCATTTATGATCCAAACATGAATTCGACAACAAATTCGAGAATCATTGGAGTGCACCAAAAAGTCAAAATCTTGATTAAACATTTCCGACAAGAAAAAACACCAATCATCGTTTTTAGTCTCTCTCTCTCTATTTAAGAGCTGCGCTCTTGTCGGTGGAGTAATCGCCATTCCTTTCTTCTTCCGCCAAAATCTTCACCTTCCGATACGACACGACCTGCACCTTCTCTCTTATTTGTTTCATACATGTTATTCTAGGTCTACCCCTTCCTCTCTTCCCTTCAATTTTTCCTTCTATAATGTTTGTTATAAATGAATCGTGTCGTATCAGGTGGCCAATCATATTTCCTCTCCGATTCTCTATAGTCTTCAATATGGTTCTCTTTTCTTCAACTCTTTCGTTCGACGATCGTTTTGAGTAGAACGTCTTAATTTGTTTTCGTTACGATGTCACTAACACCCTGTATACTCTTAGAACAAGCCGGCTGATATGACAAACGATCTATCGATCATGTGGGCTGTAGCGTGAGAGAATCCACCTTCCATTTAACATGTCCCGAGGAGGTATGACGTCGCATTATCATTATCGGTTGGAAAAATGGTCGCCGATATTGTACCAGAAAGTGCCGGTCACAGGCTTTCAACCAACCTGGTTGATAGCCTCTTGACTTTCAAGAGTCGTCATTCTGTTGTATCTAAAGGACAGCCACATAAAACAACTTTTGTCACTATGTCACTGGGAATCGAACCCAAGACCTCTATAACAATCAGCCGAGCATTCTAACCAGAAGAACTGAACTTCTGTACTTCTGTGTCTTCTGAATTGTTCTTGATGGGTCATTAGACAATCCAAGTCATCATGTCTTTAGCATCATCGCGTTTTTTCACAGGGTCCGCTTACCCAACAGAAGTTTTTTACAGAAGTGACTGCCTGTCTGACCATCCAACCCTCGAAGGGATAACCAGCCCAATACAGGTTAGGTCACGTACCTCCGGATATGCGTTTCTCGGGAATGTGTGTTACCTCACGATGTTTTCCTTCACCGCTGAGCACGTGATCATTTATGATTCAAGTTATGAATTCGACAATAATTGGTTTAGGACTGTGTTCGATTCGAACCTGCGACCTCAACGTGAAAGGCAAGCATTTTACCAACTTAGCTACCACAGCTATTATCATTTTGTGTCCGCTATTAAATGTGCTGTCATTTGCTGTTCCATTTAATCATACCAAGTTCCGTGTGGTCATGTCTGTGGTATTTGAATGCATTTCTCATTCATTGCAGAATCCTCTCCACATGTATAACGGGATGAATTCGAATGTTCAGACCACAGGCTTACAGAAAGCTGATTGAATTGGTGTGTAAATGAATATTGAAATTTAGACATGAATAGACTGCGGTTTAGTTCCCAAATGCAACGAAAGAGATTTGCTAATTAATCTTTCGATGTAATCGTCCAATAGTCAGTAATAGTACCTACTTTTATTGTGACACTGTGTCACTCATCATATAAATTAGAATTAAATGTAAAAAAATAAAAGGTTAAAAGCTAAAACCCGACTACGGAAAAATCACGCTCTAAAAATTTGAAATAAGAAAATATTTATGAGTACGTATAAGTATATTTCTATGAAATTCTTTCGAATAGTGATGTGATTGCTGAGTGAGGCCCGTCTGTATCAGGACGTCGACCACCACCCTATGACGATTCTAATGACCTTTTTGTAATTATTCTGAGAAAATTTTAAGTGATGTTATTGTCTTGTTTTTGTGTGTGGCGTCCTTTTATAATAAACAATTTCTATTCTATTCTATGTTTAAGCCGCGGAGGTCCGTGTTTTTCTGTGCTTAGGAGATAGCCGTGGTCGTATGCCAATTTGTTCTATGAGTTTGTTTACACGGCACGGGTTAGCGTTTGTTAAATTCTGACAGGTGGTTTAGAAGTTAAGTGGGAACAGTTGTGCATACACACATACATACTGTTAGCATTTATTGTATATTTTAAAATTAATTGTGTATTTTGTAATGTTATTTGTACGTTATAACTAAATTATTAAATATTGTGAATGATTTAAAAGTATATCTGTTGATCGTTCGTCATTCGTCGCTCGCCATTCGCCGGTCCCTTCCATTTCGCCGACGACAGGGGTAGAGTGGTGGGGATGGAATAAAACTGTTTGCCTGTTAGAATTACTGGCAGTTGTTCTGTTACAAATGTTGTGTTAAGTAATATTGGTCAATATATTGATATCCAAGGAAGTATTGTGTCTTATTCACAAATCACCACGCTGGGAAAAAGTAAAATCTTCAACAATACACAGTGGTCAAACACATAACCCTCCTTTTTGCTTCGCCGCAGTGGGTTATAAATAGTAAGTAAAAAAGAGTAGTAAATAAAAATATTAAATAAACCACAATTTACTTGTTTATCCTGTACTTGTGTATTTTCTTTATACTTCTGTTGTTTGTCTATGCATAGCATCACGCCTGAATTTCCGAAGGGGTAGACAGTGTAAGTTATATACTAGAGAGCGAGCCTATTACACAATAAACCTGGAAACCATGTAATATCAATTCAGAACATGTGAAAAACGGGACAATGCTAGGGAGATGGTGATTCGTCTTGCAATACTAGTTCTGAATCCAAAAACTTACATTTGATTATATGCATTTGATTATATTTTTTAAAAAACTTGTCACAGACTGATTTTCACAATGTTCCCAGTCTTCCTGACTCTGACTTCCATGTCCCGTATCCTCGGCATGTTTTTACCTTTGATGGGTTTGCTCTTGGCTCCAGACTTGCCTGAAGGCATCGACGAAGCTTAAGATGGAGCTCGCCCAGAAGGTGCCTGTTCACTCTGGCCTTGAAAGCACCCGGGTTATATGCATTCTTAAATACAGAAGACGGCAAAGAATTCCACTCCATCGGCAATCCGAATACGGACCCCAAAAACGTTTACAAATGTATAAACGTGTCTTCGAAACATTACAAGTATACGAGGGATCTTTAATGAGAACAGAAAACCTGCAGTTAATGGTCTATCGTCCCGATAACGAAGCACAGATCGAACTCAGAACTACGTATTATCTTTAACTATTGCTATCGAACTCGAGTGGTCTTTAAGTTCTTTCTTTGTTCGTGTTATTGGTGTACAGACAATATTATAACTGTAATAATACTTGAGAGAAAAGTTTAATAATGATTTAAAATTATCTTACATAACATACATAAACAGCCTATAATACTGCTGATGGGGACAGGCCTCCTCTCTATCAACCGGAGGGGGTATGGAGCATACTCCACCACACTGCTCCAATGCAGGTTGGTGGAGGTGTTTGAGCTAGTACCCCGGGACCTACGGCTTAGGGTGCCTTTCGAAATACGGAGTCATCTTACTTTTTCGGACAATACGTATAATTTGATTCAAGCTTGCAATGTCTTTACCAAACAAAGGGCAGTCTCACAAAGTGATTTCGATAATGTCCTCATCGGGAATTGAACTCGGACCTCTAGATCGAGTTTGATAAGGGCGCTGAAAGTCCAACGACGATGTTGTCGGCGACGTCGTCCCTGATATGTAAGCGCACTAACGATCTCATCTGCTTGTAAATCTCGAAGAATTTATTTTCACGATTGTAATAATAGTTATCAACAGTTAAACGTCGCACCAGAGGCAGGTCCAAAAGAAGATAGAAAAGACGACCTGTACGGCTTTGAAGGAGACTGGCAAAACATCTACCTGTATAGGCAACTTTGGAAGAAGAGGTGAAGCCTTTGTTCAGAGATGGGGCTCAGTAAGCTACAGAAAAAATAATTGTAAAGAAGGGGAAACAGACTGCGGCATGATAATCCAGTCTCCGCCTTGTCTTTTGTCTTTTTCTTTACCACAACGAGTGATTGAAATACCTGCTTGTGTCTGACTGACTGCAAATAGGACTTCCTGTACCTAATTGTTTTGAGAAATGTTATTCCAAAATTGGACTTCAATTCAATTTGACTGGATAATAAATAGAAACTTAAGCTGCGGTTAGTCAGGCAATTAGAGCAACCAACTATTGCCAATCGAACTAAAACAATGGTTTCCAATTAGTTTGACGTGTGTAAGCAGGTATTATGCAAATGAATAGTTCAAAATCTGAGCTATGCGGAGTGGGATAATGCCGAAATGGTTATTGCTTTAAAGTCTGTTCCACTCATAAACCTAGGTTTTGTTTGTGCTTACACCTTTACAGTTTCTGATAAAAACTACTTGATAGCTGATCTGCCGAATAAGAGTATGATAGAAATATTATCTCCCATCTGGAGCCTTAAAAAAAGTTTAGGACAATCTACTCTAAATCGGCGCGCGTGTATGAAATAATTGACGAATGTGGAGAAATCAAGAGTAGTATGTCAGGATCGAAGCAAATAGGCATCAGTTTTAGTGTGTATAAGTATGAACTCAACCGGAGGGGGTATGGAGCATACTCCCCACGCTGCTCCACTGCGGGTTGGTGGAGGTGTTTTTACGGCTAATAGCCGGGACCAACGGCTTAACGTGCCCTCCGAAGCACGGAATCATCTTACTTTTTCGGACAATCAGGTCCTTACCAAACAAAAGATAGTCTCTTAAAGTGATATCGACAATGTCCCGATCGGAATCGTACCCAGATCTCCAGATCGTGAGCCTAACGCTCTAACCACTAGACCATGGGACGTTATGTTTATGTTATGTAAGTATGAACTCACCACCAATCTGTACTTTCGGATTTTCTTACGGCTAATCGAGAGGTAATCATTTGAAAATTTGCGTACCGATTAGCAACCCTACATAGGTACCTGCATCTAGGGTTTCACGTATCACTTTAGGAACCAGTGAACTAAAATTTTCTTTGATTTTCCAGTACTTAGTTTTATCCTTCTCGTTGTGTTTTATCACTTTGATATCAATGCTATTCGCTGTTATACTTTGGTCCAAAAATAGTTTACTTTTCCACAAAAAAACATCAGGGTGACCACCGATTTAGTTCATTACTCTGTAATGGGTAGTTTACAGAGTAATAAAACGGCTAACTCTACTTTTACTGCCACTACTGCGGTTGTATACATTAACTATGGTGAATAAACGCTTTGTTTATTTGCTAAATAAACGTTTATTGCTTCTAATTGTAGTTTTTTATTGTTTTATTTTGAAGATTTTTAGGTTAGGTGCCAAATAGTTTGTGATTGTGAAACTCTAGTAACTCTGTAAGCACTTAGGCATATTCTAAAGCGTTGCTTCGTCGGATAGCCGTGTTGTTCTATGTATTAAACAGACATACATAACAAGCCACTCACACACATACTCTCTGTAGGGGTGGGCAGTGCTTCAAGTCGTTCAAAGAAACCAACAACCACAGAAATCAGAATCATGGATAAACTTGTAAGAAGGTCAATATAACATTTTTGAATTTACGTCATTTCGCAATGTGTTATGAGGGTATACATTTACAAGTTATTTAATAACTAGAGGAACACATTGAATACCATTTATATCATTTAGGTAACCATTAATCTTATAAGCTTTTTTACATAAAGTAAGCTTCACATGAGCTTTAAATTTATTTTCTGACAAATTCAAATTTTTATCTGCTATTTTATTGTAAAAACGTATACATAACCCCAAAAATAGATGAAATTAATTTCCTTAACCTAGAATTTTGAATAGCAATTTTATTTTTATTATTTCCTTGTATTGTACCTAAGTATGCCTTTCACAGTTTCTCGGAAATAGAGATACACTTTTACGTAAGTACTTACATAATGTTTTCATAAATATTGACTTGCGACCGTCAGTATAATATTTTTTTTAAACAGCTCCCTTAGAGAGTCCCGACGACGCAGATTATAAATAGCGCGAACTAGAGTAAACATGTATGAGCTAGCGGAAAAACGTACTAAATGATAAATAATTTATCGTTAACATCATCATCTGGTTATTTATAACGTAATGAAAGTAGGTAATCCCAGCGGTCCCCTTCCTCGTATCAAGACGTATCAAACCGACATAACAAGCGTGACATGTAAACACATTAAATGTATTAACACGTTTAAAATTCGCTGTAAAGCGACTTATTCGATCGTATTATTTTTCTTTTACATTATTTCTTATGCTAAAGTCGTCTTACTCCGAACTAGCGAGTGGAAAGCATAAACACGCGGGACAATATCTCTGCGGTGCAAAGACGTTTTTAATCGTAACCTGACCGCTTGTGACATGGAGATGATCGCTGGGAGGACCTTGCTATTTTAAGACCTGAGTGGCGTCACTGTGTCAAAATAGGGGTAGCCAACGTCGAGCAAAATCGTCTGAAAGAGCTCGACGAAAAACGTCAAACGCGCAAGGATCGTCCCAAACCCATCTATAGCTACACTTTCAACTCGGATGGACAGCTATTCTGCCTCCAATGTGACCGGGTGATCAAAAAAAAAGTTTGGCTTTGCCAGTCACATTCGAGCGTACGAGAGAAGAGACTGAGGTCGCCGTTGTCGGATACGACTAGGAGGACTATAATAATTCTATGATGATGAGGGATTTTGCAGGCTACGTTCACCAAAAACAAAGTAGATGGCGTTGTACGACTTTAACGCGATAATGGCCCCGATTCCTGCAGACACCGCCTAATTTTATTTTAAGTTATATCCGTCATTTTCATATCCGTCGAAAAGGAAAGGGACGGATGATTCACAGCTCTTAATTTTAGGAAGAATGAGTAAATGAATGAATAACCCGGGCGAATCAAAAGGTACGTCGCTGGTATGCAATCCGTTTGACGTGCTGTCTACTTAACTGTGTAGGGTTATTGCGGGTGTAAAATTTTTAGACGGTTGGTTTAGATTTGTGCTTAAAATTGACGTGTGTTCCATAAATTTTATGCTTGTCGATTACCCGTCCTTTTCCTTTTCGGCGGATAAGAAAATGACAGATATAACTTAAAATAAAATTAGATGGTATTTACAGGAATTAGCACCAATAGGTTACTTGACAACCCAGTCAAATGAGATACTTATTACGAAACGTGAAAACGGAAGTTTTCTTTGTAGTTTGTATGGAAATACCTGTGACGTCATTAATTTCCACCAAGGATTAAATTATTTTCCAATTTTCTTTTTGACTTCCATTATCCTCTAGCATGGCAAATTAAACATAGAACAAATGTAAGTAGGTAAGAGTATGGTACAACAAAACAAGTTGTGCTCAAAAGTGACAGCTAACATTTCAAGGTTAGCTGCGCTGACATCTCACCCTCAGTTGCCATTTTGTAAAAAATAAATTACCCACGTCGAATATTTTTAATTTACTTTGCAAGGCAATTTTAAACTTTTAGTAATGATTTGACAGACAGAGGGCAGCAGTAACTGTCAGCACTATTCAGAGCCGGAGGACAGGTGTCCTAGTATGGCTTTGTAATATACTACTCTTAGCGCCATCCCACTTGCGTCAGAGTACTGCGGGGCGGAAGGCAAGAGCGAAACCACTGCCCTATTTTTTCCTAAAAAAGTAGCATGGAAAATGCTACACCGACAAGAGCGTGGCTCTTAAATTGATGATGATGATGAGTAAAGATTTACTAACAATTTAATGATATTAGTGATAGTAATTAAGTACGTTAATCAGGGAGGAGCTCGGTGGCGCAGAGGTATACGCGCTCGGTCTGCGATTGTTGAAGTTAAGCAACTTTCGCATAGGCCGGTCATAGGATGGGTGACCACAAAAAAAATAAAAAAATAAGTTTATCTCGAGCTCCTCCGTGCTTCGGAAGGCACGTAAAGCCGTTGGTCCCGGCTGCATTAGCAGTCGTTAATAGCCACCAATCCGCACTGGGCCCGCGTGGTGGTTTAAGGCCCGATCTCCCTATCCATAGGGAAGGCCCGTGCCCCTGCAGTGGGGACGTTAATGGGCTGGTGATGAATCAGGAATCCGCTTAATTTTCAATAATAAAATTTTAGTCCTTTGAATGTTGGATAATATACCAATTTAATGGTAACACTTATGTAACATTTACGTCATCAAACAGCTAGCAATGGCGGATTTTCTTAGAATTGAGCATACCTTGGGGGTTAAAAACGCGACATCGAAGCAATTCATCCATAAGCAATATTGCAATTTGACATTTGTGCATATAAAAGTACGTAAGTGCGCAATGCAAGCAAGTGTTAAACAGCAATATTGCTTTCTTAGATGATTTGCAACAATGTGGCCTTTTTAGAGCCATAGAGGCAGCCAATCAGCTCGCGACACCAAACACTTCAGGTCCCCGATACCGACCCCGCCGGCGTGGTCGACGATTTCCCTCATTCAGCGCTTATCGCTATCGACCCACTAGGGTCGATTAATTCTTTCAAATATTGTTCCTTTCAGACGACGCCCTGAGCCGAGGTTCACGCCCAACTGGGCACCCTCAGGCCTGTTGTCTTAAACGTTGTACCGGGTGAGAGCCTTCAGCGCTCTCCATTTGTCCGGCCAAGTAGTTAATGCCATCTGCGGCAAATCTACAATAAGTCACGTCAAAAAAAAAGGCCTTTTTAGACCCCTTGTTTTGTTGTACCATGTTGTTTTATTATTTGTTTATAATTTTAACTTGAATGTTGTACAGTCATGAGCAATATCATGTACCCACTTTAGAACCTTGTCGCACTATCATTTATTTGACATTCAATGAGACTTGCGGTTTCATTTGCAAAAAAGTTAATGTGACATGGTTTCAAAGGTTTCCAATTGTATACATATTAGTACTCGTGACTATATACGCCTGTAATAGTATAACATCCGGCCATTGTCCGTTGCATTTTATTTGTACTTATGTAATTTTTTATGTATATACCGATGGTGTGTCTTAAATATAAATAAATAAAAGATAATTGACCTACTTAGGTATTATTATTATTTATTATTATTTGAGAGTTGTGAGGGCCGGACTGAATACAGCCCGCGAGATCACTGCAACCTTGACAGATCTATTGTGACCTAAATCCCTACATTTAAAAATCCTCCTCTAGACCGCTCTAGAAGAAATCCAACGTCTTTTTGGGAGAAAGCTCCATGACTTACCTACTTAGGTAAGTCAGATGAGATTGACCCGGAGTTAAGAAGTTATCTGGAGGCCGCTTTGAGAGGCCAACAGGTAGGTTTATTCAATCTCCACACTCGTAACTACGTTTCGCTTTCAACATTTTTACGAGAACTTTCGAGAGTTGTTTGCTGTTGTTCATAATTGATTTTTTTTCTGTTTCAAGCTTTTTTCATGTTTTAGGGAACATTGATGACGTGCTGTTCAGATTATCTTTTGAAATGTGATGAGATGTAACCTGTGTATCTCTGGTAGTTAGTAGGTAACATAACATAAAAACAGCCTATATACGTCCCATTGCTGGGCAAAGGCCTCCCCTCAATCAACCGGAGTTAGTAGGTAAGGCATTTTTTTTTAATTTATATTTGTATGTACCTATGTCAAGAGATATGAACAACCAACACAGGGTAGGTAACATAACACAAAAACAGCCTATATACGCCCCATTGCTGGGCACAGGCCTCCCTTCAATCAACCGGAGTTAGTAGGTAAGGCAATTTCTTTTTTAATTTATGTTAGTATGTACCTATGTCAAGAGATATGAACAACCAAAACAGGGTGAGTGGTTATCAATATTTCTATAACCTCGCCAACTTACGAGGACTGGGTACCATTGTTTGGTAACTTGCCTAGTACACTCAACTTAAACTTTCTTTGTTTGACCACACTATGGGGTCTTTATTGCGTGGAGTTTTGCACGTGGGACAGTTTTATAAGTTTCAAGACGGTTGTGTGAGTAATAGAATTGATGTACTTATACTACAATACAAATACACTTTATTGCACCAAAATAAAAAGAAATAATTACAAAAAGACTCTTAACTAAGTACATGGCAAATAGCGGCCTTATTGCTTAAAGCGATTTCTTCCAGACAACCATAAGATGAGGACAAATGTAAAAAAAATTAAAGATTGCGGGTACAAACTATAATTACAACTTACCAATAAATACATGTAAATAAATATATAACACACATATATACAAATATTATACCTAACCTAATTACATAAAATAGTACACATAAAATACCTAACAATAAGCAACTCAATAGCCACAGAATATGAATAACACTACAACACACTTCATTACAAAAACAGAACAGTTAACAATTTTAAAAAAGGAAAAGAGTAAGTATAGTACGAGTATGTTCATTTTACTTTTTCGGACAATCAGGTGATTCATGCCTGATACGTCTTTACCAAACAAATGACAGTCTTACAAAGTGATTTCGGGGGTCAATAAGATAGTTTCCATAGAGCAACACGGACCTCCGCGGACGGGGGTGGTTTCCAACTAGTCAAAACAAGAAATTACTATGGAGTTTCCATGAAAAAGCAACCTGTGACGTCATGGAGAAACGTGACAAAATATAGCTTTTATTATTACAGTTTTCTTTATTAAAAGTTATAAATAAGTTAAATAGAAAAAAAGAAAACGTTTTTCGTCACCTTTAGATCTGTCTTTATTTAGTACTTAATCAGAATTTCATAATTTATCTTTGGCCTAGGAAGTTTTCTAGTGAGTAGTTACTTACAAAAGAACGCGCTCGCAAGCAGGGACGATGTGCCTTGAAGAGGTCTAATCCACACAGTACCTAGCCGTTTATAGTTCACAAAGATTAGTTGTTACTTGGGAAGACTGACTATTGACTGCTGCCAAATAAGGGAAAGGGAAGGAAAAAAGAAAGTCAAATTAATTCCGTCAGTGCACTTGATTCCACTACCTCTGATCTTTTGTTTAACTTTCCGTTTTTTTATTTGCCATCTTCCCTTTTTTACTTTCTGTACTTTTATTTGCTTGCCCTTTTTGCAGTCCTTCCCTTTACTGATCATTTTCCTTTTAATATAGTTAATTAAACTTTTTGAGCAAGTACGACGCTAAATATAGGCTTTGTTAATTTTGCGTGTGTACTTTTCAGATTTGCTAGCGTAAAGTAAACTTTTGAAATAAAAATCGCAATTAGAAGTAGGGGAGGGCTTTAAATGAGTTTCTAATTTCCGGACTTTGTGAGCGATAAAGTAATTGAAATCCACACGAACGGAACCGTGGCCTAAAAGCTTGTATTCAAATATTTCAATTACCTAACACGAGTTCTCCCGAATTTTTAGCGTAAAAATAAATAATGATAGCGATTTCGTTAAAAACTTCATGGAATAATGCATGCTCTATTTACAGAGTAATTTGTTAACAGATACTATTTAACGTAATATGATTATCATGTGCAGAGTGTAGCTTGTAAGTTGTCCATAATAAATAAATAAATAAATAAAAAATAAATAAATCACATTCTCTTCACAACGTATCGTGTGCAGTGCAGTAAATTTTCCCACATTGGGAAAGTTCCCAGCAGTAAAAGGTGCAAAAGTTATGTAAAAAGTGCTTTATTACATAACCTTTAGGCAGGTAAGACCAGAATACAAGAAAGAACCATTTAAAAAAGAATAGCAATCAATAATGTAATGTAAAAGTAATGAAAACAAAATTGGAACATCTATGTGTTTTTACTAAATAACGATGGTTGGTGTTTTCCTTTTAGGAAATGTTTCAATTACGAATTGCAGCAATGAAAATCGACAACAAATAATCGCTGGACTACGTACGTAGGTATCTACGTGGAATGTTGTTATACATAGATGATTTTTAATAATTTAACATTTTTATGAAGCATACATTTTAATCATCAGTACGGCAATGCAGGTCTAAAGGAGTAAGTCACAGGGACTGTAAACCTGGAACCTGACAGTAACTGTCAGTACTATTCA
The DNA here is from genome assembly GCF_024362695.1 of Pectinophora gossypiella. NCBI lineage: Eukaryota > Metazoa > Arthropoda > Insecta > Lepidoptera > Gelechiidae > Pectinophora > Pectinophora gossypiella. Next base: position 2,828,019 of record NC_065412.1, on the reverse strand, counting down.
GAGGCGGAGGACAGGAGTTCTAGTATGGCTTTGTAATAGACTACTCTGGGCGCCATCCCACTTGCGTCAGACAGAGTACTGCGGGGCGGAAGGCAAGAGGGAAACCACTGCCCTATTTTTCCCTAAAAAAGTAGCATGGAAAATGCTGCACCGACAAGAGCGTGGCTCTTAAATTGATGATGATGATGACATTTTAATGGTGGCGCGACCTAAATATGACATTTATTAATATGTACGTTTTTGACAACTCTCAGTTGTAAGCGAGTGTGACATTAGTGACTGACCAATGAGATCTTGAGTTCACACTTGAAGTTGAGACTGGTTTATTAATACGAGAATTAGGGTGGTATTAATAAACTAATCCCAGCTTCGAGACTGCCCTCAAGATCATGTCAATGTGACAGTTCTTACATAAAAACAGAAACTTGAGCATGTTCGATGTAACATATACTTGGCACAGACTTCAAAATTATAAAACAATTATTTAATATTTTTTAAATAACTAATTGAAAATACATACTTATTTCTTTGTGCGAAGTAAATTTATTTATTGCTTTTTATTTTTGCGTTTGAATTCGGTTTTTTTTTGGTAAAAAAATTGTTTTTAATAACACTGGCTGAATTGAATTTCTTATCCCACCTTACCACTTACATGCGCTTCATAAACTTTTTCGTATTGATGTATACTCACAAATATTTGATTCGTCGTTACTTACACTTGAGTTTCCTTATGTTCCATTCTTTGATCCCATATCACGGCCTACTGGTTTTATAACATAACTTTTCATGAGTCAGCCAATATCGCGTAAGTCATGATCGTTCTAATCGACAAGAAAAAAATTCGCGTCTAACGCAAAATCAACTAAGTACCCACACCTCAATGAGCTTTATGTTAAAATATAGATAGAAAATACAAACACCTATAAACCGCAAAAAACAAGCAACGATACTATAAAACATAATAATAGAAAAAATAAACCTTTTCTTTTCTTTTTTAAAACCTTTTATTCTTTGTTTAGGTTAACGTCGTGTCTTATAGGGAAGTCAAGGAATTGGCCTTCAGATCTGTCTTGATTTTGTAATCAGAATTTCATAATTTATTTTTGACCTAGGAAACTACCCAATTATGTGCAATGTGCGGCTTTATTGCCTATGAATAGCAATCTCTTCTAACCCTCCAAGGAGATTTATGCCTTTGCACGACTAATGACCAATTATAAAAAAGGACAAATTGTCTAATAATATCCAATCATTGTTCAATCGCCTACCCTCTGCTGAAGTGAAGAGCCTGTGCCAAGAACGGTCACTAACCTTACTGGTTGATATTCTTCACCGGCAAATTTAATGTTATCGATGATTACAATTTGAAGTTCATTGTAAATTCACAAACTGGTGGCCAAAAAATTGGACTCCAGTTTTCTTGCCAAGCATTTGGGAAAAGTAACTCACGTCTAGATACTCAAATAATTATTTGTCATATATTTCTTATTTTTCTGATTCTGTATGTTACCTTCTCTGTAAAATAATGTGTAATAAACCATTACCGGTTACATATTACAACATTGAAACTTAAAATACCTATGCTTAAAGTGTCGATGCTCAAAACATCGAAACTCAGTACAAGGTAATCATAAGTATAATAATCCTTAAAATTTATTTTATCATTAAAAGAAATTGAATTGATTTTTTTTGACAGATTTTTTTTCTTTTTTTATTTGACTAAATGTGCTGAGCGCTTTAAGCTTTACTTCCATCGATATACTTATCACATTTATGACAATAAATTTTCATTTCATTTCCAAACGCCCAGCACTAAATTGAAGTTTTATCCACTAGTTTATTATAATTCTAATTATTCTAAATCCTTTCTGGCTTCCATCTTGTCCGGACAAATAGTTAATCCCATTTGAGTCATATCTACAATAAGTCACGTCAAAAAAAAATTGGCTTCGCTCATCTACTCTTTGCTAACATTTCTTTCTTTTTATTCGATTTTGAATTTAGATTATTAGAACGTAATGTTTTCTACGAAATACTTACAAATTGCTTCTTTGAACTTCACACTGAACAGGATTTAAGGATGCGTGTAAATTAATATTTCAGGATATTGATTTTAACTGGCTGAATACGAAGTGGATACACCTTCGCAAAGCACACTTTTGAGAAATATTCTACATTTATTTATAATATTATGCTCGTGTAGTCTAAAGCCTTACGAATACTTAGTAGCACAGCAGAAAAAATGCTTGAAGCTCTGTGAGGCTGTAGGTTCAAATTCAGCACGGGAACGAACCAATGATTTTCGAAATTGTTTTCGAATTAATGTTTAGATTTTATAAATTATCATCACGCTCAGCGGCAAAGAAAAATGATGTGGCATTTTTAAACTCCCAGGTATTTTTCGTGTCAGTTATTGTATTTTAAGACGTCGGTCTTGGCTACTAATCCAAACACCTCCAATAAACTCGACTGCACTGGAGCAGCGTGGTGGAGTAGTACTAACTGAAGGGTGGTGTGATCAGTAGCGATACTTCCGTACATAGCAGCATTATGTTTTATTTTATTTTTATTTATTCCGGTTAACAACAGCTCATTTACAATATACTTTACAATATTATGTTATAAGCAAGTGAAGCTAATTACAGTTAACCACGTATTAATTAAAGTAGTAGGGGCAGACGAGAGCCACGTATATTAGTGTGTACGTACTTGTGTGTGTGCGTGCGTGTGTACGTACTTGTGTGTGTGCGTGCGTGTGTGTGTGTGTGTGTGTGTGTGTGTGTGTGCGTGCGTGCGTGTGCGCGCGTGCATGCGTGCGTGTGTGTGTGTGGGTGTGTGTGTGTGTGTGTGTGCGTGTGTGCGTGTGTGTGTGTGTGTGTGTGTGTGTGTGTGTGTGTGTGTGTGTGTGTGTGTGTGTGTGAACGTGCGTGTACTTGTAAGTGTAAGTATATTAGAATCACAATAGACGTTTAAAGCAGAGTTCGTTAGACGTAAAGTGTGACGAACTTTGAACTCTACTAAATTTAGCCGCCCAAATTACTACCCAACCGGCCATTGACCGCCTGAATGAACTCTAATGATAATGTCACAAAGGTCTCGCACTCTGTACATTAAATGGGAAATAAAACTTGCATTGCTGTGAAATCATCCGCAAGCCGCAATGAAATTGTTGAAAGCATTTTGTAAAGACAGACACACCTACCACTTACTTTACACTTGTAAAATAGGGATGGGAAGAGTCAGAATTTGTCAGAGAACGAACTCCAGCCATATTTAGATAGCGGTTTACGCTTTCGGTATGAAATTAAGGTACCGGTTTTTATCCAATAAGAAATCGGTACCCTCTCAAACTTCTAAGATAACGGAGTACTCAAAAACCCTTCATTTTCTGGTACCTACCCCATATTAAATGATTACAAATCAAAGATACTTGATCACCAGTGTTGATGAAGTCCTTACAATTCGCACGAGTGAAGAACCATAAAAATATTAGGTAAAATTATAAAGGTCAAACACTAACATTAATGTATTGAATGATATTTCACGGTACCCTGGTGACTTTTCTGCGGAATACAGAACCCATTTTGGTATTGCTGCCTTATTATAGATTAATTGCTTTCAAACCCTGTTTCCAAGTGTACGTACGTTACAGAAGAAAAACTGATGGTTGGTGAATCAAACATAAATTATACAATGCACGTCTTGGTGTGATAATTGAGCAATGTCTGTGTAAATTTAATGCAATATCTACGTATTGTAATACTTAAATGTTAATGTCTGTGTACGGTCACGAACATTAATAATTATGTAAACACTTTGGTACCATGACACATTAACTTTTTTGACAAATTGAACTATAAGTCTCACTAAATGTCAAATATGTTAGTGCGACAGAGTCCTAAAGTGGGTACATTATATTGCTCATGACTGTACATTTAATACTTTTAAGTCTGTCATTGGTGGTAATTCCTGCTGCCGCCATCTAATTTTATTTTAAGTTATACATGTCATTTATTTATCCGTTGAAAAAGAAAGGGACGGGTAATCGACAGCCATAACATTTATGGAACACACGTCAATTTTAAGCAGAAATCTAAAACAATCGTCTAAAAATTTTACATCGGCCAATAACCCGACAGAGTTAAGTAGACAGCACGTCAAACGGATTGCATACCAGCGAGATGCCTATTTTATTCACCCAGGTTGTTCATTCGTTTTAAAATTAACTTGTTGACAATCATCCGTCCCTTTCCTTTTCAGCGGATAAGAAAATGACGGGTGTAACTTAAAATAAAATTAGGAGGTGTCTGCAGGATCAGAGCCATTTAATATTTAAAACAGACACACATAACAGACATTGCTCAACCAAGACCCGACCAAGACCCGCACCATCCGAATGTCTCAAGGACTTGCTCAACTACACAGACATTTAAGGATTTAATTCTTGAGACATTCGGATACATTCTACAATATACTTGGATTTACTTTCGAATATATTAGTTCCGGCCAAGTTGTTAATGCCATCTGCGGCAATAAAAAGAATATGTAAGTATTGAAGTTAAATTTGGTATTAAATTCAGAAGGCTAATGATAATCTGTATGGTGGCAGGATGAATGACCATTGTCCAATATTATAATAAGTAGATATAATAGATAGTTCATCACTTTGTACACGATCTTCCAACCGAATTAAGTAAGTACATAATTTCCGGAATTAAATAACATCTAAAGGCATTCTACCCTTTTTTTACTTGGCCCAGTAAAGAAGCAACCCTCTCCTTAGAAAAAAACCTTTGGGATTTCCTATTTAACTTAACTCTTTCCTTCCTAGCAACAAGGATTTAATTTTTGCCTTGACTTTATCGACTTCCGTGCCCCAAAACGGATACAATATGACCCCAGCTCAAGCCATCTTTACGGCAAGGCTTCAAACTTTTTAATGGTCTCATTACTTACACCCTACAGGCTTTTGGTAAACAGATTTCGAACAATCTATTGTATTTAAACGGTATTTTTGGCAACAAGTCTATTGAGGCGTTATTGCGTTGTTAATGGGTCGTTTACTGATGTTTAACAACAATTTTAGAGTCGTTACTGATTGAGTATATTTATACAGGGTGTTAGTGACATCGTAACGAAAACTTTGAGGGATGATTGAGACCATGATTCTGAGATGATATCAAGTGGGATTTTCCGTCGCAAAAGTATGGAACAGAAAATAATTTAAAAAAAAAATTTCATGAATTTTCCGACTGAAAATTCCACTTGATATCAACTCAGAATCATGGTCTGAATCATCCCCCTCAGTATTCGTTACGGTGTCACTAACACCCATACCTACTTGTATGGCTACAGTATGTACTTGTGCGGGGTGTAAGTGACATCGTAACGAATACTGAGGGGGATGATTCAGCTGATTATTCTGAGTTAATATCAAGTGGATTTTTTCATCGCAAAAGTATAGAATTGAAAATAATTTAAAAAAACTAAAAAAAAAATCATGAATTTTGCGACGGAAAATTCCACTTGATGTGAACTCAGAATCATGGTCTGAGTCATCCCCCTCAGTATTCGTTACGATGTCACTAACACCCTGTATAGAATTTGCGCGCGGATTATAACCGTCATTCAGGGGAGGAGCCCCTTTAGTAGGGTAAATTTTACGATGTGTGCCCTACATACCTACTCTCAGCCTAAACATATTCAAACTTTACCCGCCTTATCAATAAAAATAACCAAGCGGTGAACGTGTGCATAAGTATTTGACAGCCAATCAAAATTTAATCCAACTCAATCTAACTTTGCATGACTGTCTAGTACTTATGCTTACATAAGCGTTTATAGTTTGTTTATTTTTTCTTTGGTAAACCTGTCAATCTGACAGGACCGCGAAAAATAGAAAGAGAAAGGCTTTGCCCAGCTATGGGATCTTGTAGGCTAGATTAGATTAGAACCTGTCACGGAGTGGACACCTCTTGGGTGCAGAGGCAGACGATAACCCAGGAAGCCAAGAACTGACGACTTGGATGTGTTTGAGATGGATTGGAGAGAAATCACTCAGAATAGGGAGAAATGGAAGCTCCGAGGAGAGGCCTTTGCCCAGCAGTGGGAGAATTCAGGCTCGTAAAAAAAGGCGGTAGATATACAACTTATAGTAGTTATCTATTGTAATAAACAGATAAAGGGAGAACACTTACACAGACATATCATCCGACATTCTTGTCCTGATAGTTGAAAAACACGTTTGTTACAAACACCAGTAGTCTATATATTTAACTATTTACTTAAGTAAGTACAATAGTCGTTACATGAGCCATGCCAGACCAGGGGCCTGTTTAAGAAACATTACAATTGTGAAAATATCACATTTTTTTTTGTTGCTATGAAGCTACGACATATTTATGATCAAGCTACACATTGTACTTTACATTGTAAAACGACACATGCCTACCTGTGTCGTTTTTATCGAATACAAACGTTAATTGAAGCTGAGAGTCACCAAATAGGCTTGCAGATTCAAAATACATTAGAAATAAATCAAAACCGAGGACCAATTTTTCATCAAACGTAACTTCCATAGGTTTGTATTGATATAATAGCGTTCAGAGCATGAAACACAATTTTATCAAACAGAATTCCGGTCCACGGTCTATTCAAATGCAAATGTGATTCAGTGTTCGGGCCAAATTTCTTCCCCATTGATTTCAAAAGAGGACAATATTCCAATCAAACTTTTGCCCAGACAAGATCATTTCACGTAAAATAGCTTTAGGCAATTTTGGGTCCTTATCAACCTTGAAATAAGTAATGTAGAATGTCTAATTTCAAATTTTAGTGATATTAATTATACTTTTATACATACATGCATATATAAACCCACGCCTATTTCCCGCCGGGTACCCAGAGACTATAGAATTCCATTTACTTCGATCCTGAAACACTTCTATTGCTTCCTAAATATTCATCAATCGCTTCATACACGCACGCCGCCGGTTCAAAGCAGGTAAATCGTTTCTAAGGACATTTCCAATTTGGTCAATGTAAGTCCTAATTATACTTACAGTACTGAAATTCATTTTAACTGAGATTCCTAGCTTTTCGTATCAACGGATTTTTACATGCGATTAGAAAGACATTCACTCTAATAGACGACCCTTTCATTGAGCGGATGGAAGTCGTGCGTGAAATTTCTCATCTTATTCTTTCACGGATATATTTATTCCACATTTTGTAGCAGACAGTGAAGCAACTGTTATCTACGACCCTGATAACCCGATTACTCTAGCCTCTAGTTGTAGAGGCGGCCAAACAGCTCGTGACAACCAACACTTCAGGACGATACCGACCCTGTCGGCTTGGTCGACGATTTCCCTCAGTCAGCGCTTATCGCTAAGGGTTGATTTATTTCAAATATAATCCTCTCAAGCGACGCCCTGGGTTGAGGTTCGCGCCCATCTGGACACCCTCAATCCTGTTGTCATAAATTCTGTAGAATTTAAGTAATAATTTACTGTAATAAGTCACGGAAAAAAAGAGGTAAAGCAACCCATTACAAAGGCGCGGCACGCATACGATATTGACATTGTCTATCAGAGACTACGCCGCGATATTTGACTTGCTCTGCCCAAGTGATATCTAGCTGCAAACCTTGATTACTTTGGCTTCAGTATGTCTTTTTATTTCATCTCTTATAGTATTTGCATTATCACTTTCTATCCAGGGTTGAGAATGAAAACAAACTTCAAAATAAACTTTGCATTTTTTAGGCAACAATTAATGGCCTCCGTAGCCCAGAGGTTGAACGTTGGGCTTACGATCCGCAGGTATCGGCTTCGCATCCCGGTGGGGACATATCAACAAATATGGCTAAGGACATTGCAGGCTGATCACCCGAGGGTCCGAAAGTAAGATGATCCCTGCTTCGGAAGGTATATTAAGCTGTCTGTCCCGGCTACTATTTACTTATGTACGTAGTAGTTGGCTTGGCAGGGGACTTTGGCGGTTCAAGAGTAACCTTGACTCCAGGGTTGATGAGGTTGGTCACTGATTAATAACCCACCCGAGAGAAGGAGACCGCTCAAGAACTTACAAGCAACTTACATAATGCGAATACATTTTTTAATTTACGAGTTACTTACTCTGTAGGTATTCCGAAAGAAAATTTTCTCTCTACAATTTGCCCAAAAGCTCAACTTTTCCTCGTATTATCTCCAAGTCCACATTTTAAAGCAGAATCAGTGAACCGAACAATTTTAAAACTCAGTTTCAGCGATGTTGCTAAGCCTGATTAATACCAAGAAAGATCTTGATCTGAACTTAATCTGTCCAACTTTCAAAACCACTGGGGTTGTCTTAATGAAAAGAAGAAAAATAAAATAGCCACAAAAACTGTTTCGGCAATTTGAATTAAATTTTAAAATTAGAAGCAAAAAATCTCGGATTATAGATTCAGATCAGATTACGATATTACGAATAAAGTACGTTGTATTGACGTATTTGAATAATTTTCTTCTGATTAATACAAAGATAACTTTGTCTTGTGATTTTCCTATTTCCAAAGTCGAAGTTGTATGAGTCTTTCATTCTCTGATATGTATTTGCGATCACCTTTAATTGACAATGTATTTATTCGTTTTAGTATCTTAATATAATAATTATAAGCTTTTGGTATCCAAAAAAATAATATTTATACGTTTTATTTACGGTTCATAAGCAATACCTAGTTGAAAAACGCTTTGAGATATGTTTTTTTATAAGAAATTAAATAAAAATAAGTAGAAATCGAAGAAGAAAACCTCATTGTTTCAGTTTCGGTATCGGTTTAGGGGTTTAAGTCGTAAACAAGCGTAAAAAAATAAAGAACAAACTACACTTTCGCATGTAATAGGTACGCCCAAATTGCCACACACTCACCTATACATCAACAAGATAGTTCCTATGTTTGTTTACAACTTGTAACGAAAAGTTTGAATGTAAATAAAGATGTAAATCTAGTTAAGAAGTTTCATACAAATATAGCAAGTTGATGCACAGTAATAAAGTTTTATTTCGTCTTGCGTAAATATTTATTTCATTCGTTCATGTTTCGGTTTGACCGCTCTTATTTATTCATTTAATAAATAATGTTAATGCGATTTCAGTAAACATTATAAGCACTTAGTTGTGAAAAAAAAAACGGATTTTTAGTGCCTTCTTGCCCGTAGCACAACCCGCTTGATACAACTAGTAGTGCCCGAGGAAATTTTCTTTCCCATAACACTACTGCTAGTGCCATGGGTAAAACAGCATCTCCCGTGACACTACTCTAAAGCCAGTAGTGTCGTAGGAAATCGATGTCCCGTGGCACTACCGGGTGCTCTAATCTTTTTCTATTAAGAAAAGAAATCGCAGGAATACAAAGCGTACTAGAATTGCCATTCAGGATGATAACACTAATAATTCAATATTACTGGAATTTGCTCAATGTAAGTTTCTTACATAGTGAAATAAATCTTTAATTTTTTTTTAAGAGTATCTATTGTTAATATTTTAGTTCTAGAGAAAGTCACTCGCAGGGCATCCCACTGAGCCAGGGGTCTTCGGTTCTCAGCATTTAGTCATTGCCAGCTTTGCGCAGATCGTCGCTCTATCTAGTGGGGAGAGCGCATATAGAGTACAATTTGGCATTTTACAACAAAGATCAGTTAAAATTAATTGATACCACCAATCAATAAAAAATATATCAATACTTACACGATGAGACGCGGAAATTTTACACGCTTACACATTCGTACGCATTTTTATTGGCGTAAGCAGATCCATTAAATTTAATCCCGAAATTTTCGGGACTAAGATAGACCGGAATCCCGGTATGTCGGGATCTAGATCCCGAGATCGCATACAAGTCAATAGATACCTTGCCGACCGCTTCACCACCAACCGCGCCCGTGTCTCGTGTGATAATCGCCTTACTTTACGAAGACATAACTCTTATTTAATTTACTTGTTCTAAGTTTCCCTGGAAGTACGTAATTGCTAGTTAGCAGTAACACCGTCTAACGTGAACTTCAAATTGTTACATTGCACAGTTGTTATACGTAACTGTTATGTTATACAATAAAGCGAATTGTACAGTATAGTTGTAGGTAATGTTTGCAGGTGACGTTTATAGCCTTTATGTCTTTATTTAGTCTGTGAACTACAGGGATAGTGGTGTGTGGGTTTATTTCTAAATGAAGTCGGGCTATGTTAAATAACCATGTTAAATAGTTTTTGAGGAACGTAGTCTGGAAAGTCTCTTATTGGAATGACTATTAGTAACTACTTATATCTAATAGTAGAGACTCTTTTCCTGCAGACAAACTGTTTAAACAGTTTTGCAGGGCATTGATATTTGTATTTTTAGCATTAAGATTTAATTAAAAAAAAAAAAAAAAAAAAAAAAAAAAAAAAAAAAAAAAAAAAACTAGTATTAGTAGTGCTGTAATTATTATTAATTAAATTCAAATTAAAAAATATATTTATTTGGTATGTGGGTAGTGGGGTGCGAAGACACACACAGTTGCGCGTGTTGAATGTCAATGTGTAGTGTCCGTGTAAAACGAGGTTGTTTATATAAAGTGTCCGGCTATCATGTGTGAAGGTTGTGAGAAACTGCAGTAGTTTTAGGCGGATGAGACGTTCGTTATGTAAAAATTGACGATTCAAAGTGTAACTATGTTACCTACTGAATAAAGATTTTTGAATTTGAAGATTTTGATGAAAGTGGGAGATGCCAAAGGAGAGTTTCAATATCCTAATGCATATATTTACCTTACCTTATCGCTTTAAGCGATAAGGCCGCCATTTGCCATGTACTTAGTTAAGAGACTTTTTGTAATTATTTCTTTTTATTTTGGTGCAATAAAGTGTATTTGTATTGTTTTGTATTGTATTGTATATTTACATAGTACATTTTGACTTTATGTTTGTTTTACAACCTCTGTGGTCTAGTGGTTCTCTAACCACGTCACGATTGGGAGGTCCGGGTTCAATTTCCGATGGGACATTGTCGAAATCACTTTGCGAGACTGTCCTTTGTTTGGTAAGGACATTGCAGGCGAGAATCACCTGATTGTCCGAAAGAGTAAAATGATTCCGTGCTTCAAAAGGCACGTTAAGTCGTTGGTCCCAGCGTGGTGGAGTATGCTCCATACCCCCTAAGGCTGATCGAGGGGAGGCATGTGACCAGCAATAGGACGTATATAGGCTGTTTATTTATGTTATGTATGTGTGTTTTGAAACTTTTAAAATGACTATTTTATAATAATATCTAAGTGACTTCTATCAGCGACTTTTTCTAATAACGGGATTTAACATGTACAATCCCGGGTTTCCGGGATTCGGGATCCCGAGATTGGTATCTCTAAACTGGATAGACATATCGATAGGTACATAAATTAACATGAAACGCTTGCCATCAACCGCGAGGGCGAAAAGTCATCAAAATTAAAATGGGTTACGCTGGTATCAATATTCATCACGATATTATTGAGTTCCCGCGGGAAATTAAACAAAACAATTTTCATTTAATCAAACAATTTTCAAATAACAAATAGATGATAAATAAACACATATTCGCATCGATGTTTGATTAATGTCAATTGTCTTGTTTTGGGTATTAGCGCTTTTGTTTTTTGAAAACACGTTCGTTTTTTACCCTAGTAGGTACTGTTTAAATGACAGAGGGGACGTCAACCCACTCGCTGTAAAGAGACTCGCCGTAGCGGGAATTGGGTCGTGTACTAGGTTCAAGATAAATTATGAAATTGTGATTGCTAAAGAAAGACAGATCTAAAACGACCGAAAAACATTTTTTTCATTCTATTTAACTTATTTATGAATTGTAATCAAAAAAAAACGTAACAATATTTTATCACGCTTTTCTATGACGTCACAGTGTGCTTTTTCATACAAATTCCATAGTAACTTTATGTTTTGACGTTTATTAAAAAGTATCTGATTTGACTAGTTGGAAACTAGCCTATTACCGTTCGCGGAGTCGCTGTCAACACCATAATTCTTTATTTCCCAGCGGATGAAGCAGAGACTATAATCTTTACACAGTCATCAGCAAAACCTTTTTCGCATTCACATATTTGTCATTTTTAGTGACACTATCATCATCAGCCTATTAACGTCCCCACTGCTGGGGCACGGGCCTTCGGGCCTTAAACCATCACGCGGGCCTAGTGCGGATTGATGGTTATTAACGACTGCTAATGCAGCCGGGACCAACGGCTTAACGTGCCTTCCGAATCACGGAGGAGCTCGAGATGAAAACTTTTTTTTTGTGGTCACCCTTCCTATGACCGGCCTTTGCGAAAGTTGCTTTACTTCAACAATCGCAGACCGAGCGCGTTAACCGCTGCGCCACCGAGCTCCTAGTGACATTATTACAGATCAATTCGCCAAAAAAGTTATTCTGACATGTTAGTGAAGTGTATATGTCGTGAGAAGATCTTACAATCGATCATTTCATGAAATAAGATATCATTCGGTGGCCAGATCAATGAACACAAAACCTTTAATGACACGCGCAACTAAATGCATGATTATAAAAAAATGATATTGCCTTTTTTTAACGTGACTTATTGTAGATTTGCCGCAGGTGGCATTAACTACTTGGCCGGGCAAATGGGGAGGATATGGCCAAACGTTGGCAATCATCGTTGGATTATCCACCGGCAGTGGCGCTGGTGTCGATTATATTTAAAACTTGATTGATATTATAATCAATGAACCAATGTACAATTTCCCATAGTATTGATTAGGTAAATAACTTTGAACCTAAGAAAAAAATCGACTATTTGCATTTTTATTACACCAAATTGCATGGACGCCGGCTACATTAACGATATGGCCAAACGTTGATTGAAATATCATTAAACGTTGACGTTTCAACGATATTGTCAACTTAAATTGGCTATTTCATGAAACGAACACATCATGAAATGATCAATTCTAAGATCGGGGCACGACATATATATCTACTTACACATACATGTTAGTGCTCGTGATCGTAACTTCAGTTATCGATCTTACATACACATACATACATACATACATAAACTCACGCCCGTAATCCCTAATGGGGTGGGCAGAGCCACAAGTAATCAAAGACAACTTGCAGCCACTGTTGATACGATGTCGTAAGCTGGATATGATGAACTTTATGGTGATAAGGGATCAGCCTATCGCCCATAACATTAGTCCATCATGTTAGAGGACACAATCCCTTTGTCGGTTTTTACGACATGCCCGGGAAAACAAGCAGCTGAACGTGTTCTATGTTTTTTATTTGCTCCCAGAACAGCATAGAAGCAATCCACAAAATAAAAGAGGTTATCACAACTTGCAGCTTTCAGCCTACAGGCATTAATATCAAAACCTTAAGTATTTTAGGCCAAACTTGAACATGCTTTGAAATACTTTTTTAAACAAGTTAACAAGATAAATCAAATCCCAGACGATTTGCAAACAAGTAAATAAGACAAAATAATTCAAGTTTGCTACTGGAACTTTGCACTAAACTTGTTTCATAAAACGACTGATGAAAGCCTCGACACAATAATTTTCTTCGATTTCTAAGACCGATTTTAGTAGATTTATGATAAAAGTTATTGTCTTTATGATAAAAGTAGTAATAAGGCTGAACACTCGCTAGTTTGACTTACTTCAGGTCTCCGATACCGACCCCGCCGGCGTGGTTGACAATTTCCTTCAATAAGCGATTATCGCTATCGACCCGCCAGGGTCGATTAATTCTTTCAAATATTTTTCCTCTCAGACGACGCCCTGAGCCGAAGTTCGCGCCCAACTGGCCTGTTGTCTTAAACGTTGTACCGGGTGAGAGCCTTCAGCGCTCCCCATTTTTGTCCGGCCAAGTAGTTAATGCCATCTGCGGCAAATCTACAACAAGTCACGTCAAAAAAAAAGTAGCTAGTTTGACTTCTGGACTAGCCACCTAGACTTCTGGGTTACCACTGATGAAACAAACACACGCCAGCTATAGATGAAGGTAGAGCCGGAAGACAGCCCAGCCTACCCCAATTGTAATAAGGGGGATGAATTTATTATATGCGATGACGTTTCTGACGCAAAATTCCACTTGATATCAACTGAGAATCATGGTCTGAATCATCCCCCTCAGTATTCGTTACGATGTCACTAACAGCCTGTATTTAGCAGATTTTATAATATTGAGGGTTACAAAATTATTCCACTCCTGTAGTAATTGTAAAAAAAAAGTTTTCTACGTAAAACTTTGTTAAGTTCTGAGCTGCATCAATGGCTGCAGTTCTTTGTGGTTTACTTCGCTTGCAGGCGATCGTTCAAAGAAATTCCAAGAGCTCTACTAAAGGAGTTTTGTACTTTATATCATATTTAAACTACAAACAACTTCTATTGTAAGAAATGTTTTTATGCCAAGAAGCAATAAAAGTGGTTTTGGAGTGTTCTCATTGTATTTATGTTTTGTAAAGAAAGATTAAAGTTTGAGGATATAAATTTACATACGGTTCAGGACTCCATACCCGCAGTAATGTGGTCCTATTGTTATGTAATTTTGCTTCTATTGTATATTTTTTCTTTGCAAAGCAGATGCAAATTCTTTTCGAAAGGATAGACTTGTTTATTCGTGCGAGGATAGCGTTGCTAGGCGTCTGGATAAAAACGGATATAGTGAGACTTTTAGAATGCGTGTCGAGCCAAATCTAACATAGTCGAAATTCACCGGTTTTTGTAAGGCTTTTTATATTTTTGACCGATTGGCGAGCCGTGGTATCCCAGGTGGTAGAACGCATGCCTCTCACTTTGAAGTCACACACGAATACACCACAGGCTTAAATCAATGATTGTTGAATTTGTTTTCAATTTCATGTTTGGATCATAAATGATTCTCAGCGATGAAGGAAAACATCGTGACCTACATTCCCGAGAAAAGTATTTTCGGAGGTATGTGACCTAACCTGTACGCTCGCCTCACATCGCCCATCGCAAATCATCACATAGCTGAAAAAGCCCGGTTTTCCATGTTGTTTTGGTGTATTATATGTAGTGTAGTATGCTCCATACCCCCTCCGGTTGATTAAGGGAAGGCTTGTGACCAGCATTGGAACGTATATATAGGCTGTTTATATATGTGTATGTGTTATCCGCCTTTTTTATCCAAACCGGCTGGTTTGTACCTTTAGTTTTTCAACCTGGAGGGTTAGCCAAGTATGGAAATGACATGTCTCATCCCAGTCCTATACATGTTGTAATCTTTTGCAACTTGTGTCAAATAGCAATATTGCTTTCTTGGATGAATTCCTCCAATGTCGCCGTTATAACTCCCCAAGTCCGGAGTCGAAAATCGAAAATTCTGGCGTTGTATAAATGTCAAAGTAAGAAAATCTCTACGTAAAACTACCTACTTATATCATACCTACGCATGTCTGTAGAAAGACAATATTCTGAATAGAAACATCATGTAATATCTGCAAATATGATCTCAGGCATCCCACCAGTCTCCATCAAAACTCAATGCATAGGAAAGATTTTTGTACATATTGTATTCATGTTTCTTGTATTTGTTGTGGAATAAATTGAACACGTACAGGCGCTGACGGTGGCGATTCTTTATGCGTCGAAACAGATGGCGGAATTGGAATAGGTTCGTAAAGGTATGCTGACTGGTATTTATACGTACATTGTTTTAGGTTTACGCGGTAACCTACCTACTATAAGAGCGACCATAGTACACCCTAAACTACGAGGCCCTTGCTTCCCTGCGTGTACGTCCCTTCCCGGTGCGCGGGCGGCAGGGTTCAGTCTACAGTGTTCAGTTCCGCAACGTCGAGCGGCGCTACCGCGTGACCTATTGACATTTTTGTAAATTCTTAAGTTATTCGAAATAAACTAAGTGAATACAAGTTCTCGGTGTTTTCCTTAAAGTTCAGAAGTGAGATGAAGTCATGCTTACAAGTTAAAATTCGATTATAGTGCTAGAAACATGAAAATACATGTTCAGGAGTATCTATTTATTTTGTCGTAAGGTCGCGCGAGCTGGCAACATCGCGCGCGCGGTTCGATTACTTGATTTGTGTGTGCTCGTTGGTACCTAACACGTGCTTGTGCGTTTTTATGAGTGAATTACAGTTTGTTTTCCACTTAATTGTGTTTCTGCTTAAATAAAAACAATTGTTTTAATATTAAAAGAGTGTATAGTGAGTGCGGAAATATGAGAAGTCGTGATACAAGTGAGGAGCGTGAAAATCAGCTCCGTAGACGATTATTGTTCGAATTAGAGACTCGCCGGTTATCGAGACGAATACAAGAATTGGAAAAGGAGATATTTAGCGTTCGTGAGACCTGGGGTAGGTCGGTGCCTGTGGCTGACGCCGGTAATCAACAGTATGTGGATATTCAGCAATCGCCGCCGTCGCCACTTCGCGCGGGGTCTGGCCCCGGCGCGGGCGGCGCGGGCGTGGTCTCTAGTCCGGCGCGGGCTGGCGCGGGCAAGGATTTCGACCGCGAGGCAGGGACGCCACCACTACCTACGGGTTGGACTGCACCAACTCAAGGAGTTAAGGGATATTTCACCGCTCCTCTGTTCGAGTCAACGCGGCTGTCGAGCGCGCCGCTACGAGCGCCTACGATGAACGCGGTTGCGCCGCCGCCTGCTCCGGAGGGAGCGACGGAGGCTCTGCCGGCCTCTGTGTGTGTGTCGGCGAATGCTGCGCCGTGTCCGCCTATCTCCGTGCGCGACGCCGCCGGCGGGCCGGTACCGTCCGCCGCTGGGAGCAGCGCCGCGCCGCCGGCGCCGGCGCCTGCGGTTCATCCAGGTTTTTCTGGTATTGGACTTTCTGGGTATGTCGAAAATTCAACTAATTTGCCGTCACTTAGATATGTCGGTCGTAATGACCCTATACCGGAGTTCGATCCTAAAACATCTATGATTACTATGGAAATGTGGATACGTAAAGTAGAAGGAATAGCCAGTATGTATAGTTGGGACGAAAAGACAGTCATGTTTAACTGTTTGTCGAAACTAAAAGGTTACGCCCGTCAATGGTACGATCAGTTGCCTGCAAATGACATGAATACATCATGGCCCGACTTCAAAACAAAGCTTTTGACTGCCTTTCCGTCCCACAAAAGTAAGTTAAATATGATGCGTGATTTAGTGAATATTGTCAGGCAACCCGACGCCGATTACCTGCAATTTTATTACGATAAATTAGCGTTGGGGAATGCATGCGGTATTCCGTCGCCTCTGATAACCGAGGCGATTATTGGGACAATCGGTAGCGATCTCGTAGAGGTTGGGGCGGTGTCCGCGGGCTGTACCGACCCTAATAAACTATTAAATTACTTGTCATCGCTGAGGGCGACTATGCGTGTTACAAACCGATACGGTGGTTCTTACAGCACTAAAAATGAGAATGTCATCAAGTGTCATAACTGTAAAAAACGTGGGCATACTGCGGCTCGTTGCACGTATAAGATTCGCGACAAATTAGCTTCAGTCTGTAATTTTTGTGGTAGAAAGGGGCACCAAGAAAATAATTGTTTTACAAAAATGCGTAAGTGCTCTTACTGTAACAAAATGGGACACGTTAAAGAAGAATGTTTAAAATTGAAAAGCCGTAGGTCTTCCGCTGCGAATACTGATGCAGGGCAATCGACACATACAGTGCGTGTTATTCAGGATGCGTCAGGTGGTTCAAAATATTATACGACGGCGAAAGTGAACAACGTGTCTGTTTACAGTTTCATTGATTTTGGTAGCTCATGCGTCACTATAACCGAAACCATTGCGAAGCAGTTACATTTAAATGTCAATGAGTGCAATGGTGTCAATGTGATTAAGGGTTTCGGCGGTTCACAAATAACACCAATAGGTGAGAGTTTGATTAACGTGACGGTAGACGAGGCTACTTGCGAGGGTATTAAGGCGTATGTTGTTCCGGATTATGCACAGGATTTGGGCCTGATTATCGGTCAACCTTTTACGGAATACTACAACGTTTACGTACTAAAGACACCTACTTCTTTGAAAATATATAATGCTAATTACTTACACGAATTACCGAAATCAAATATCTGTGAAGATAATGAACGCGTTAAGTTGTGTGCGCAAGAAAACATTCAATTGCAGCCTGGTGTGAATAAGATAGTCCTGTGTTGCACCGATGTATCAGGTCCCATTTCAATAAACAACACTGAGATTTCGAAACCAAGATCTGAGTATATTATACCGGAGAGTATTTCGGAAATAATTGAAGGTCGGTTGGTCGTAAACGTAATTAATGAAGGGAATGAGGTGGTAATGATTCCAAATGGTAGCTGTGTTGCACGTGCGACTGTCGCGACGGGTGATCTCCAGTCATATAAAGTAGGATCAGACTTGGAACCTTCTGTTGTTGCGACCCTTGAAGACATTCTTCAAGAGTTTTCGGAATGTTTTTCGGGTGATGAGAATAAAATAGGGAAATGCGCCGTTAAAATGAAAATAGAATTAACTGATAATAAGCCTATATATTATCGTCCCTATAGAATGTCCCTTGAGGATCGTCAGCTTGTACGTAAGATGGTATCAGAACTCTTAGACAAAGGCATTATAGAAGTTTCAAACTCACCTTACGCCAGCCCTGTCCTTCTAGTGTCTAAGAAGACAGGAGAGAAGCGCATGTGCGTTGACTACCGTGCTCTAAATAAGATAACAAAGAAAGAGCGCTACCCGCTCCCGTTAATACAAGATCAGCTAGACCGCCTGTCAAATCAACGAGTATTCTCTTGTTTAGACGTTACGTCCGCGTATCATTGCGTACAGATTGATGATGATAGTAAGGAGTACACAGGATTTATTACACCCGATGGACACTTCCAATATACTCGAATGAGTTTTGGTTTGGTCAATGCCCCATCCGTCTTTCAAAGAGCGATGGACGATATATTAGGACCGCTTAAATTCAAATTCGCTACTGCTTATCTTGATGACATAATTATTTACGCCGAGAATAATGCCGACGCTTTGGACCGTCTGCGATCGGTTCTAGAGAGGATTCGCGAGGCTAATATGACCCTGAGATTAGACAAATGCTCTTTTCTGGTGTCAACTGTCGAGTATTTGGGTCACGAGGTGAGCAACGGTGAGGTAAGACCTGCCCAGCGCAAGTTGAATGCTGTACGCGATTTCAAAGTTCCTGAAAATGTGCACCAGGCGAGGCAGTTCATGGGGCTCGCGAGTTATTTTCGAAAGTATGTCCGTAACTTTGCATCTATTGCGCGTCCCATCACATTACTCACTAAGAAAGATCAGCCTTGGGCTTGGGGTCAAGGTCAACAACAGGCGTTCGACGAATTAAAATCAATTTTAATCAGTCGTCCAGTATTAGCACTATTTAATCCTGAGTATCTAACTCAGGTACACACAGATGCCTCTAAAGTCGGTCTTGGTGGGATTCTTCTCCAAAAGCAACCAGACGAGTCTTGGAAACCTGTCGCTTACGCCAGTAGGCAGACCACCCCAGCTGAGCAAAAATATCACAGCTATGAGCTGGAAACGTTGGCGGTGGTTATGAGTCTCCAAAAATTTAAAGTGTACGTCAGCGGTATAAAGTTCACAATCATGACAGATTGCAACGCTTTGCGTTGGACGTGGACCAAGCGCGACTTAAACCCTCGTATCGCCAGGTGGTGGCTCGAAGTACAGGGTTATAATTTTGATGTTGAATATCGAGCCGGTAAATCTATGGCGCACGTTGACGCGTTGAGTCGTAACCCCGTAGAATCAGTCATGCGTTGTGTAGAGAAAGACTTAGTTGAAAGTTTACAAAGAGGTGACGACTCAATACGGTCAACTATTGAACAATTACAGGACGAACTCTCAAAGAATAATACTAGTGGTCTGGCTCGAGATTATGTCGTTGAAAACAATGTTTTGTTCAGAAAGGTTAATGGCGAAAATAAGGTTGTCGTACCGCGGTCAACGCGTTGGTCACTCGTACAGACTTTTCATGACAATAATGGGCATGTAAATTACAATAAGACGTACGATGCAATGAAAAGTAAGTACTGGTTTAGTGGCATGCGCCATTTTGTACAAAAATATGTTCGTGGTTGTATCTCCTGCCAATACGCTAAAAAGCCTACAGGTCGTCAAGTGGGACTTTTACATTCGATTGAAAAGGTTGCAGTTCCTTTTCACACAGTACACGCTGACCATCTCGGTCCTTTTTGCAAAAGCCCAACGGGCAAGATGTATATCTTAGCCATCATTGATTCGTTTACCCGCTACATTTGGATCGAGGCGGTGCGTGATACTAGCTGTGAGAAGGTACTGCAAACATTTGATCAGTTCATAAAAACTTTTGGTCTGCCGACCCGCATCATCACAGACCGTGGTAAAGCGTTCGATTGTCATGCTTTCAAAAAGTATTGTGTTGACAGGCAAATAAAGCACGTAATGACAGCTGTTGCTAGTCCTAGGGCGAATGGGCAAATTGAACGTTTCAATCGCACCATTTTGGATGCTCTAGTGGCCTACGTTGGGGACGATGATCAAGGCAATTGGGAAAAATATCTGCCAAAGGTCCAACTAGGCATAAACTCCAACCAAAATAATACCACACGTAAATCGCCCATGGAGTTGCTGTATGGTTTCCGCCCGCGTCTTTCGGGTGACATTGTCGTACCTACACGTAACGATATGTGTGAAATGAGGGAGACTGCCGCTACTCGTTCAAGGGAGGCGGCTTACCAAGCGAAACAGCGTTTTGATAAAACTAGACGTGTAGAAAAGTCGTTTAAGGTCGGAGACCTCGTGCTTGCTGAACGTAAGATTATCCGTAAGGGTCTTCGCAGTGGCAAATTGATACCACGATTTGATGGACCATATGTTATTGTTAAAGTTTTGCCTCACGACAGATATGTACTTAAGAGTACAAATACTCGTGGTCGCCCTTACGAGAACGTTTTCGCAAGAGACAAACTAAAGTCTTTCCGTTCGTCTAGTGCCGATTCAGATTAATTTAGCACTTAAGAGTGATCGGGTTGCCAATCTTTAATTTGTGATTATGTTGTACTCTTCATTTATGATTATTTTTGTACTCGGATTAAGAACCGAACCACTTTTGTTTGATTGATTCATTATTAGAGAAATTGTCTAATAATTAGTTATTGGAGTAATAACGATTTTCTGTTATTAAATTGTCTATGATCGATCATCATTTATTATCATAACCGTTTACTAGGCCTGTACTCACCCTTAAGAGGTAGTGAGTTGAGATGACAATGAAAGTCGTACATAGACGTCACTTTAAGAGGTGGTCGTTTGTAAGTCATCTGGATACGTGCGCACGATAAAAAGACAATAAGATAACCGAAGAGGTTTTCCTGTAATATACGCATGCGGCCTTTCAGAGGGCAAGACTTTTACGACGGGATGCTAGAGGTGAGACCTTCAGAGGTGGACCATCTGTTGCTAGCTTGCTGTACGCTGGCCTTCGGAGGCTAGTAACCTTCAGAGGTTTGTTAAACGATCACGAGAATGAAGTGAATATTACCCGTCCATTGTCAGCCTTCAGAAGCTGACTTCACCCAACTGTCAATGTTGGATCCCAACCTTCGGAGGTTTAGTCATCTGCTTTCAGAAGCCTACTGTTCCCAATCTTCAGAGATTGGTGAGGCCTTTGGAGGCTGTATAAGATTTCCCTTTAGGACCTCTGCGCGGGACGCGCAGATATCAGGATGGCCGACTATAAGAGCGACCATAGTACACCCTAAACTGCGAGGCCCTTGCTTCCCTGCGTGTACGTCCCTTCCCGGTGCGCGGGCGGCAGGGTTCAGTCTACAGTGTTCAGTTCCGCAACGTCGAGCGGCGCTACCGCGTGACCTATTGACATTTTTGTAAATTCTTAAGTTATTCGAAATAAACTAAGTGAATACAAGTTCTCGGTGTTTTCCTTAAACTACTCCACTCCAATCTCATCAGTCATCCCGTGATCACGGCACTTGCAACAGTGTCGAAATATCGGGAGTCTCATATCCCTGATTTAAACGCGGTAAGAACCCTTCCGGCCAAGTAGTTAATGCCATCTGCGGCAAATCTACAATACGACACGTCAAAAAAAAGTAAGAACCCGTTTTTATGTGTTTTAATTATGTATTTTTTTCTTGTTTTTGACTTCTCTACTTGCCCAGACCATTCGGGATTACTGAGTTAATAATCATCTTTTCTGATGGCACGAGTCAGACGCAGACCTTTCATTTTCGCATATCATTATGAGGGCGGTACGTCCGTCAGAATGTTTTTGGCTTTTTTCGAACTTTTTAATATTTACGAATAATATCTACAGTATAACACACCATAGGTACCTACCCTAAGGTTTTCACATTATCCACACAATACCCCGGCTAAATGGAAGATCAGGGTTACCTGTAACAATAAGAACATTATTATTTTTATATTAGTTTTCGTCCAATTTCGTGTAACACAACACTAAGTTTATAACAAAGAAATAGGTCAGCTTTTCCGACTAGTCTGGTCTCAAAGAAAAATCTAAAAAATATTATATTAATTTTACTTTTATAATTTTCTTTAGTAATTATTTCTTTTTATTTTGGCGTAATAGAGTATTTGTATTTATACTTTCTTACAATTTTTCTTAAGTTTATTCAGTTCAAATTAAATTTATCATCGCACAAACTCATTATTTCTATAGAATAGTCACAGTATTTCATGTTCTCCATATTGACTAACTTTTAAACTTTTAAACCGCGTAAAAAATATTCTAAATAAAAGAGTCGAAATAATTGACTGTTGAAATGTAAGAAAACCGTGGAATACTTCAAAGCAACAATATTACGTAAACTCACGACTATACCCAATTGGGGTAGTCAGAGGTACTTTCAAAAATTGTCAATCTCCATCACTTCAACCATCTCCACTTAAAAATTAGGTCAATTCGTCGCTCCGTTTCGCCGTGAAAGATGGGCTAAAAACAGACAGACACACACATACACTTTCACATTTATAATATTAGTATGCATTAAGGGATCTCTCCAAAGTTACTCTGATCTGGTTTTTCTGCTTTCTTTTGTCAATTTAATAACGAAGATGCCTATATAAGCCTTACTTTTTGCGTGAGGTTTTCCCGGAGCGGTGGTATTGAGGACGTGGGGCCAAGACATACGCTTTGGCAAAATAATAATTCACTAAAAAGGTTTGTGTGAGATTTAAAGCACACACATACATACACACATACATACACATACATACACACACGTACATACACGTACATATTTCCTATTTTTGTTCTAAAATCATACAGAGGACAACCTCGCTTCAAAAATCTACCCGTTGCCATCTTCCTTTCCCTTCTTCGTGATAGTTTAAGCCGTTGTTCAAATGGTCGAGTGAAATGCACGTTATTATTCTAGTACCGACAGAGACAGAGAGAGACTCGAGGCCTATGAAATGTGATGTTGGAGGAGGATGGAAAGAATAACTTGGACTGAAAGAGTTACTAATGAGAAAGTGCTAGTAAGAGTCAAATATTGAGAGTTATTGAGGTCAGAAGAGACAAGATGATTGGATACTTAATAAGACACGACGAATTTATTAAAACATCACAGAAGGGAAGCTACAAAGAAAGAGAGTAAGGGGAAGACCAAGAAGAGCTTACATGGAACAGATTACAGAGAAGGCGAACCTCGTGTCTTATAAGGAAATGAAGGAATTGGTATTTGATAGACAAGAATGGAGAATGCTACACCGATTAGAGCGTGACTCTTAAATTAGTGATGTGATTCTAGTACCTGATAACGATAGGGCTGGTTCTATCTAAAATGAGTTTGCCTCCGTTATTAAAACTAAGTAATTCTACATCTACTTAAAAACTGCCCGACTAAACATGTAGGTACCTAAGTAAGTAATACTTTTCAAAATAAAGGTCTGACGCACTCACCCAGGTTACAACCGGATTAACAGTCGAGACGAGACGGGCAGTAAACTTGAGATGTCGGCAGATACCCGGATAAATGGTGGTTACACGGTAATTACCTGGTTATAGCCCGCCCTAAGTCTACAACCTTTCACGTGGCAAAAGGGGACCCTATCCGGCAAATTGAAATGTGGGGCTTTCCACGCCAGGGTTCAAAATAAAAATATGGATGGCGGCGCTGCCAAATATTGCCTTCAATTAACCTTCCAAATACATGGATTTCACAATTAAAACACATAATAACGGGTTCTTACCTAAACTTACCGGGGATGATCAGTCATCCCGTGATCAGGGCACTTGCAACAGTGTCGAAATATCGGGTCATATCCCTACTTTAAACGCGGTAAGAACCCGTTATTATGTGTTTTAATTATGATAATTACCGCGTAAACTTAAAAACATGGATTTCAGACAAAAGCATCACGCCTGTATGCTTAAAAGGTTAGTCAGAGGTCTAATAGTATATACGAGTACGGTAACGAGCATTAACATGTATACACTTTGGTACCATATCACATTTACTTTTTTGACAAATTGAACTGTAAGTCTCACTAATTGTCAAATAATAATATGTTACTGCGACAGGGAAGCCCTGGTAGCCCAGTTGGTAGAACGCTTGCCTCTCACTTTGAGGTCGCACGTCCGAATCCAGCACATGCCTAACCTAATGATTGAAGAATTTGTTTTCGGATTCATGTTAGGATCATAAATTATCACGTGCTCAGCGGTAAAGGAAAATAACGAGAGGAAACCCACATTCCCGAGAAATGCATCGAAGGTATGTGACCTAACCTGTATTGGGCTGGTTTTCCCTTCGCGGGTTGGAAGGTCAAACAGGCCGCCGCTTCTGTAAAAAATCGGACCTGGCAAATCTTCAGGTTAGGTTAGGTTAGGTCCCTGTGTAAAACAGAATAAGGCTAGGGAGATGATGTTACTGCAACAGTGCTTTAAATTGGGTACAGGATGTTGCAAATGACTGGACAATCACTCATCGCCAGATATGTTTAAATCCCATTTAATAGGAGGCGAGACTAAATAAAAAAAAAATACTATTGATATTAACCGCGCACAAATACTAGAAACCACGTGAATTCTTCTTCTGTCGTGTGGGTTGTGAGGTGGATCACCAACCCCATCAACCCTGGTGTCAGGGTTACGATTGAGCCGCCAAAGGCCCCTGACATGACTCATGTAACGATTACGTAAGTACATCCGTAAGTAAATAACCTGGCCCAACGGTTTAACGTGCCTTCCGAAGCACAGATTATCTTACTTTCGGACAATCAGGAGATCAGCATACAATGTCCTAATCAAACCAGGGCTTACAAACAGATTTTTGTGATATTATGTCCTCTCCGGTATTCGAACCCGGGACCTCCGGATCGTGCGCCCTACGCTCAACTACTAGACCACAGAAGGCGTGGAATTGTACTTATTATAATTTAGATTAAAATATATTCGATCTAGAATAATAGAACAATAGTTGGGTGCATGTAAAAGATATTTATAACAGACATAATGAATGCCAAGTTTTCCCTCTGGATCTAATAAAAACAGTTTCCTTTAGATAGTAAGTGTCATTTGGCGACAGATAACAAAAAGGAAAGGAAAAAAAGAAAAGCAGAAAGCTTTTATATTTCTTTTCCTATTATAACTGTCGTTAAGGGTTTTAATACGTACTCAGTGGAATATTTCTTGTAAACACAGCTACACAAACTAAACATAATTATATATTTGCAGACCGTGATAGACCTTCTACTAACTAATAGAATAGATGTAATTAAACTCACGTTTGCGGTCCTGAAACCAATGAGGCACTTTCCAATCGGCATTCCCCAAAACACGATAGATGGCGTTGTTAAGTTTTTCTTCGTTTAAACTTCTAATTTCATGGATTACAGACATATGCATCTTTTATCTTTGTTTTTGGGTATAAATGATGACCTTTTTTATTACACCAAAGTACAATTATAACTTCCACCCATTATTATCCTGATCAAGAGAAGCAACATCATTCTATACATAATGTGATCCAAATATCAAGCAACAATTAGTTTTATATTATGCTTCTGCCATCACATTTTATTTTTGAATAATTATGTTTTTACTTCAGCGATACAAAATTTCACCTAAAAAGTTTTCAACTAGCAATAATCGCACCTCGGATTAATCTCATCAGTTACGATATATTAACTAGGAAAAAAAGCAAGGCAAAGGCCGGTCATAGGATGGGTGACCAAAAAAAAAAAAAAGTTTTTATCTCGAGCTCCTCCGTGCTTCGGAAGGCACGTTAAGCCGTTGGTCCCGGCTGCATTGGCAGTCGTTAATAACCATCAATCCGCACTGGGCCCGCGTGATGGTTTAAGGCCCGATCTCCCTATCCATCCATAGGGAAGGCCCGTGCCCCAGCAGTGGAGACGTAAATGGGCTGATGATGATGATGATGTTGAAGCAATAATTAACTGATGACTTAGTGACTTATCTTTTCTTATCTCATTATTTACGTATCTTCTATTTTAATTAGTAATTATTTAATTAATTTTATATATCCTTCTGCCATTACATCACATTTTTGAATAATTTGCAGCCGAGGTTTGCGCCCAACTGAGCACGTTCAGGACTGTTGTCTTAAGATTTGCACCAAGTGAAAGCTAAAAAATAATAGTATTAATGCGGCAAATCCACAGTAAGTCAAGTCAAAAAACGCGGGCTACATAGATCATCATTCATGTGTTTGTGTTTGTTTGTTGTGTTTGTTTGTTGTGTTGTGTTTGTTGTGTTGTTTTCATGTGTTATGTCTGATTGTTGAAATTTTAGTTCTGTGCAATAAAGTATATTTGATTTGATTTGATTTGATTTGATCATATTAGGTCCATTTAGGTCACATACCTTCGATGTATTTCTCGGGAATGTGGGTTTCCTCTCGTTATTTTCCTTTACCGCTGAGCACGTGATAATTTTCTTAATTACTTAGTTTATATAGCAAATGTTAATTGTTACTGGCAATAAATTTATTTTATTCTTATTCTTAATTATGTACCCAGCAATGAGAAAATAGGTAATCATTACGTTAAAAGTGAACAACGCCATTCAACGTGTGTTTGGGGAACGTCGATTGGAATGTCTCACTGGGTGGGTGGAATCTCAAGTTACCTTACTGCCATGCATTAGTACGTTTTTTGACTTGACTTACTGTGGATTTTCCGCACTAATACTATTATTATTTAGCTTTCACTTGGTGCAAATCTTAAGACAACAGTCCTGAACGTGCCCAGTTGAGCGCAAACCTCGGCTGAGGGCGTCCTTGGAAAGGATTATATTTGCAAGTTTTACATAAAAAGCTTATATACGTCCCACTGCTGGGCACAGGCCTCTCCTCAATCAACTGGAGGGGGTATGGAGCATACTCCACCATGCTGCTCCACTGCGGGTTGGTGGAGGTGTTTTTACGGCTAATACCCGGGACTAACGGCTTAACGTGCCCTCCGAAGCACGGAATCATCTTACTTTTTCGGTCAATCAGGTGATTCAAGCCTGAAAAGTCCTTACCAAACAAAGGACAGTCTCACAAAGTGATTTCGACAATGTCCCCATCGGGAATCGAACCCGGACCTCCAGATCGTGAGCCTAACGCTCTAACCACTAGACCACGGAGGCTGATTTGCAAGTTTTAATCAACCTCAATAAGCGCGGAATGAGGGAAAACGTCGACTATACCGGCGGAATCAGTCTGTATCGCGGTCCTATATCCTAAGTGCGCATTACGCAACTTCTAAGGTGGATATGGCAAATCACGGACTTACAGGATCTCCCAGCCTTTCTATCGCCTGCCCTACAGCTATCGCTATTGTAGAGAAAAAGTGTTTTATGCTCACGAAATGTTATTTTTTGTTTACACACAGCAGATTTAAGTTTTCGTAATAATAACGCCATCTGTCGCCACTGTCCCATTTTGTGGGTTGGCTTTTCCGGAACAGGATTTTTTGTACTCGTCCAGTTTGTGTTGTGTTAACGCGGCATATCCCACTCAATAGCACATTACACGTATTCTAATTCTATTAAAATAATTTGGTATATATTATAATGTATATACACCATTAACACATGTTTATGGAACACGATGTTCGTGCGTCACCCAACAGGGTCCACATAATATCAGCGTCGTGGTTCACGCCGCGACTTGTGCTGAGTGAGGCCCTTTTATCTCAGGACGTCCACCACCACCTTATGATCATTTCGACAAGAATCCTGCATTTTTGTAATTGTTTTAGTGGAAAGATATGATGTTTTTGTCGTTTTTTTTGTATGTAGCGTCCTTTTATAATAAACTTTTTCTATTCTATCCTATTCTATTTAATAGTTTTGGCTATCTTAGGAGGAAAACCCCATCACCTAACTGTGACGACTGCAACCGTATTGAGGATGTCTATCATGTTATGAGAAATTTGTCCGGCCAACTAATTAATGCCATATGCATATAATCTACTGCACGTCAAAAAGTAAAAAAGAAAGAAAAATGTGTGTCTAAAGCTTTAAGACAGGTAATCGTTTGTTTATGGAAATAAGGACTGGTTCTGATAACCAGTTGCTTTGTTTGTACAATCAAACCATAAACTTGCGTAATGTGTAAACTTTTACCATAAATCTGTTAAACTTATGTGAATTTTCGTAAACTTATTTTTAGTACTTGCGTTGTTTGCTTGAAGGTATATTATGGCCATCAAATTTATGCTATTTGGAACTAAGAATTTTAAATATCTCTTTGATTTTATGTTCGCTGTGTACGTACCATTGAGTAGTTTCAACTTTCAAGTAAATACCTACTTATTCCACTGAATTGGACAATAAAAAAAAACCCGTATTCGGAAGATACATAACATAACAAATATAAACAGCCTATATATGTCCCACTTCTGGGCACAGGCCTCCCCTCAATCAACCGGAGGGGATATGGAGCATACTCCACCACGCTGCTCCAATGCGGGTTGGTGGTGGTGTTTTACGGCTAACAGCTGAAACCAGCGGCTTAACGTGCCTTCCGAAGCACGGAATCATCTTACTTTTTCGGACACTCAGGTGATTCAAGCCTGAAAAGTCCTTACCAAACAAAGGACAGTCTCAC
Organism: Pectinophora gossypiella; assembly: GCF_024362695.1. Classification (NCBI taxonomy): domain Eukaryota; kingdom Metazoa; phylum Arthropoda; class Insecta; order Lepidoptera; family Gelechiidae; genus Pectinophora; species Pectinophora gossypiella. The sequence continues at coordinate 2,798,889 of NC_065412.1, read as the reverse complement.
AAAGTGATTTCGACAATGTCCCCATCGGGATTCGAACCCAGACCTCCAGATCTTGAGACTAACGCACTGACCACGGAGGCTGGTCGTTGTATTTGGAAGATACCTAATTTAAATTCAGAATTCAGAATTCAGAATTCAGAATTCAGAATTCAGAATTCAGAATTCAGAATCATTTATTCAACGTAATTATCATGGATAAACTTGTTGAAGGTCAATGTAACATTTTTGAATTTACGTCATTTCGCAAGGTGTTATGGCTGAGGAGAAGAAATGACAAGAAACTGCAACAGCAACACATCTTTTAAAAACCAATGAGGATATACATTACAAGTTATTTAATTACTAGAGGAACACATTCAATACCAGACATATAAATATAAATATTTTTAAGACTTTGAATTTGATGTCTTGTTGTTGCTAAGGACGTCAGTAAACCATCCTAACGACCAGATAACCCAAGTCATGAAGAGCAAACAATTTAGGCTTCCGATACAGACCCAACACTTATCACTACTTGTTTACTTACGAGTATATCAGTCCTTTTCTCTGAAACATAATTCTCTCAGACGACGCTGCCATTGTCCTCGAGCTGTTACATTTTTTCTGAAATGTTTTACCGGATAGCCCTCAACGCGTCTCGTTTTCCGAACAGAAAGTGAAGGCTATATGAAATAAAATTGATATCACGTGCTTTCCAGGATTTGTGCCGGGTTAATGGCAATAGGCTCTTCCGGCCAAGTAGTGAATGCAAGTGAAAGTAAGTCACGTCAAAAAAAAAAGGCAATAGGCTCGCCCCCTATTGCATGGGACTTAAACATAGCTGGCGAGGAGTATCCGTATACTATACACCTCTGTCTACACCTTCGGAGCTAAAGACGTGATGCTATCTTATGTTATATTATACCCTAATAATAACGACCTCCGTGGTACAGTGGTTGAGCGTTAGGCTCCGGTTGGAACCCGGTGCTCCCGGGTTCGAATCTCGATGGGGACATGTCACAAAAATCACTTTGTGATCCTTAATTTGGTTACATTACACTCTGATCACCTGATTGTCCAAAAAGTAAGATGATCTGTGCTTCGGAAGGCACGTTAAGCCGTTGGTCACGGTTAATACTTACTGAACGTAAGTAGTCGTTACATGAGCCATGTCAGGGGCCTTTGGCGGCTCAATAATAACCCTGACACCAGGGTTGATGAGGTTGGTATCACCTCACAACCCACACGATAGAAGAAGTCAAAAATCTGTTCCGGCATTGAAAGGGTCAGATTAAGGTAGGTTGTGCCGTAAATCCGAATCTGTGTCGTTATTTACGACTGAACATGTATTATCGTTTCCTTAAAAAAATATTCGGTGTTTCGTAGCTATAAATAGAGACACATACAAGAGGAAGCCATTACGTTTACGGCGTTTGTAGAATAGCTAATAAAAAGTAGTTTGTCGGTCAAATTAAAAATGAGTTTCAAACGTTTTAAGCAAGATTTTACTCGCGCATTTGTGTGTGACCATACGATTGAAGTCTAAAGCACATCCCGTACACTTTATACAAACAACCTCGTTTGACACAGACACTACACTTTGACGTTATCATACACGCGCAACTGTGTGTGTGACGTCTGACACCATGAGATTCAAGTTGAAACTATGTCCCAGGGGGGGGGGGGAGGTGTTTAAACGTAGCTCAGACGCTGGTGGGGAGCGGAGAGTTGCCGTTCTATACGTAATATTATTCCTTATTCTATGAACGGGGAATCGGAATCGACCCGGAGCGCTCCCCTTTTACACCACAGGGCCAGAATAACATACATACATAAACATAAATGGCCTATATACGTCCCACTGCTAGGCCACAGGCCTCCCCTCAATCAACCGGAGGAGATATGGAGCATACTCCACCACGCTGCTCCACTGCAGGTTGGTGGAGATTTTTTACGTCTAATAGCCGGGACCAACGGCTTAACGTGCCCTCCGAAGCACGGAATCATCTTACTTTTTCAGACAATCAGGTGAGTCAAGCCTGAAAAGTCCTTACCAAACAAAGGACAGTCTCAAAAAGTGATTTCGTCAATGTCCCCATCGGGAATCGAACCCGGACCTCCAGATCGTGAGCCTAACGCTCGGCGCTCTAACCACTAGACCACGGAGGCTGAATAACATACATTCACCCGTATCCTTATTATCTTTATGCCGTAAATATAATCTTTCTGACAACCACCAGCCACTTCTGATATTACAATCAATATATTAAGACAGGTACTTTCTTAACGACTAATATTATTAGTAGAATTCGAATAGAAGCTAATAACATTCCATTAAGGTTCCATTCACTACGTCCAGGAACACCACTGGATCATGGGACGACCTCAATTCATCTTCGAGACTTATATTGATTGAAAGTCCCCTCAATATGGTAAGATTAGATTTACGGATGTGATTTTTCGCACCTTTATTTGAGGAAAGATATCCGGAAATTATGAGATTAATAAGGATAAGTCTTACGCAAGATGGAGAAGATACTGAATATTTGATTTAGCATAAGATGTTTTTTGTTGCCTCAGGAGGAAAATATAAAAAATATACATGTAGAAATACACTCGCGTATGGGATGTGAGGTCAATGACGACTGACCTCATCCACCCTGGGGTTGGTGTCAGGTTTCCTATTGACGCGAGGCCCCTGCCATGGCTAAAATAAATAAACAAGTTGGAAGCAAAGAAATTGAGTAGTTGGCTAGGTCAACGATAAATTAGGTCACAAAATATACTTTATTGCACTTAACAACAAGTTACATCACAAACAAGAAATGGACGTTTACAAGGGTGGACTTATTACAACAAAAAAAACATACAAATACATCGAAAATAAAATAAAAAAATAGTACAAATATATCCAAAACAAAAGAAAGTAAAATAATAATACTTATTTTTTATTATTATTACCACTAACATAGTTTGTAAGTTTCTTTTTTGTAACTAACAAGTGGGCTTACGTTGCCTAATTATGGTAAGTAAATATAAATAAATAAAAATAATGGTTCTAGTTATAATGGTTATCTTTGGAGTATTGAAGACGATAACTCCACCGACAAGAGCGCAGCTCATAAATAAATAGAGAATGGTTATGATGACTTTACAAAGATAAATTAAAAAAAATGTTAAATATAGAAATAGAAACCAGTTGAAAATGATCAAAAATCCACTTTTCTCACTCATTTTTCCTTTAAGTTCATTTTTAATTTTTAATTTTAATTACGAATTAAGTAACGATGAGTACGATGGTTGATTACTTATATTGATGACGTCACAACACAGTATATCCATACAAATTTCTCGGATGTTGTGTACAAAGTAGCGCATTAAGACTTATTCTCAAATGCGAAGTAAAGGTTGGTGCGGATCAGTCAGTTGTACACTATGACTATGAACCTTAACACCTATTTGTCACTGTAACTATTTTTTTTTTTAACGTAAGATAAACTCACGACTATATACCAATTACGGTAGGCAAAGTAACATCCATCGCAAGATGAACTAAGTACCCATACTTCACCGAGTTTTCTAGGGGGTTCAAAATTCACGTAAAAAGCAATAAGTATTGCTATTTGATTTTTTTTTGACATTGTGCACTTACTTTGAGATTGCTTTGATATGGCCTTTTTTATTATTTTATTTATTTATTTATTTATCATAGTTATAATTTAATGTTACATTTTAAATAGTTAACATCGGAAAACCCTAAAAGGGTTTGTCCCGACGTTAATCCCACATATTATTATACTAGTGCGGTCACGAGCATTAATATGTATACACTTTGGTACCATGTCACATTAACTTTTTTGACAAATTGAACTGTAAGTCTCAATAAATGTCAAATATTTTAGTGCGACAGAGTCCTAAAGTGGGTACACTATATTGCTCATGACTGTACATCTTATACTAAAGACAAGTACAATCAATTGCGACACTCAACGAAGTTGCTCGCGCAGCATAGACTGCTTGTTTTTACAAATACATGTCTATAACGATATACCAAAGCGGCAATATATTGCCGCCCAGCCGGGTCTGCATGATAACCGCGCCGCGCGCGGCGCGAATTATATTGAGCGGTTCGACGAATAAACGATACGAATGCTATCTACGTAGATGGACGTCAAACGGCTATTGGTCGAAGGCCTCAAAATATTTCGCGACGCGCGCGGCGCGGTTACCGTGCAGAGCCTTCTGGTATATCGCTACAAACATACATATATACCGCAACGAACTACACCTCCCCCTTTACACCCCCTGTTAGACCAAAAACCTGTGTATTTCTCTCTTTAACCTCTTTGAGATTATTAATCATGTTACTATTAAATACAATATTTCTCCATGTACGTAATTTATTTTTTGGAGCGGTTAATGTTGGGCATCGCAGGCTTGGTTTGCCTCAAAGCATTTGTACACACTTGACTCCTCTTGCCAACTGCTACTTTGAACATTATCCTCTGCAACATTTTAATTTAGGTGCTTAAATGAAGAATTTTAACTTACTACCAGAAATTCGCATAAATGAATTAATACCACAGAGTTTTCTTACTTTTATTAAATAAAAAATAATTCAAAGACATTTCAAAGTAAGGCTGTATGGTCCTCAGATCTTTGCCTGCCTGCTGCAAGAAATGATAAGAAACTGCAACAGCAACACATACAAAACAAGTTAGGCATTTAATTACTAGAGGAACACATTTAATACCAGGCATTTTCATCATACGTTAAGCTTTTTATCTGTAATCAATAACCATACAGAATAAATTATGCTATTATTATTATTATTTAAATACAGGTAGCTACTTACAAACTTATAATATTTTTTCATTTATTTAGGTTGTCGGCAGAGGAAGACCCAGATGGATTTAAGTACATTGACCAAATTGAAGATGTATGAAACGATTGATGAATATGGAGGAATCAAGAGAAGTACGTCAGGATGGAAGCAAATGGAATTCTCTCAGAATTGAATGGGTCTCAGTTTACCCCGGTGAGTAATAGGCGTAAGTTTATGTATATATGTATTGTTAGTTAAAAAAGAATCGATCGACCTATTTCGATTCAATTATGCTAATGAACGTCACAACACTAGCTTATGTACTTTGACAGATCTAATTCTTACCACGCATTGAGACTGAATGTTTCCTTATAATGATGTACTACCCCCTAAAATTCCCCGCCCTGTAAATGTTAACTTTCTCCTCACATTAGTGTATACCCCTTTTATAAATATTTTATCTAGGTTTATTAAATATAATAACATAAAACTCTAATAATTTTCATAGTTTATATTATACGTATTTTTTTTTTGTGTCTGTTCTTAACCTTTATTCCTTGTTCCGCAAACTTAAACCCTGTGTTATGTAATGTCATACTAACAAATTGTGTTGTTATTTTCTAGGTTCAATCTTCACCATTGGACTATCCACCGATTATTTTAACCCTTTATAGGTCAGAGAATTTTTTTTGAAGAATTTGATATTTTTGTGTCGGCATGGGTTATGGGGTCCCTAAGGATTGGAAATAGTCCGATATTTTTAAATTTATTTATTTAGATTAGGCTGTAGGGGGAGGTTACGTATGTAGCCATGCCCGTTTAGGGAAAAAAAATGGTGGTTTCATATGTAACCATGACCGTTTAGGGAATAATTTTTATAATAAAACTTGGAAGTGATCAAAATAGTATAACTTTAATATTAATCAAAAAGGCATACTAGGTATTCAAAATAAAAACAAAAAACATAAAACTCTTCAAAATACCTTCAGTAACTTTATTTTTTTATAATCATAAAAATTCAACAGTCTAAACTCTTAGGAGTCACAATGTTTAGGAACAATCCTATAAATGTACTAAAGACTTTCAAAATCTAATATTACACGTTGATAAATAAAAGTGTTAATCAAAAGTTTAACTCTTAGAAATCACAATGGAATAAACACAATAAAATACTATTTCAACATTTGACAACAGTCTCAAATTAGCAGTCTAAATCCCCACTGATATGCATGATAGTATCCACATCATCATCAGTTGGTAGAACAGCACAATCTGCCATGACTCCTCTTCCAACATTTCCAGGTGGTCTTACAGAACCTGGTATACGCATCTAAAACAAGCGAAAAAACCACAATATAAAAAAATATTTAAATTTCACTTATTGCACAAACCTCACTGGCCTCCATACCTTTACTTAGGCATCAAATATCATCTTTGTCCATAAAAATCTAAATAAAGTAAGTGTTTAATTTTAAAAAGTGATTATTTAATTTTGCAAAAGTTGACAGTAATAACACTAATTACTTAAATAAAAAAAATGAAAATCGAATTTCTGCACTTGTTCAAATTCTAACCTAAATATCGTTTCTAGCTACTTCTGAAATTAAAATTGTTTTTTTACTTCACAGACACAAGTCTAGACTAAGATTTATATAGGAAATTGAAGCTAGATAATTGTAGTATTTACTGATTAACATAAAAACTAGTAAAAAATGCATTTTACCAAAAAGAATTGTAATTAATTACGAGAAACACTCACCTGTCCGGTGTCGTAAACGCTTATGAGACGGTAGATACAAATGTAACCACCTTTTTTTCGCACTGTAGTATGGACACGTGGCCAACTTCACTTTGGTGGTTTCTTTTGTTGCTTGCGCTCGTTTAGGGACTACTCATTTTAATCATAAGGTCGACTATCAATAGAAGCTTATAAGAAATGTAGGCCTTAAGGTAAACCTTGTGAGGTGGTTACAACCGTCATACTGATTTTGCTTATGCCCTATAAAGGGTTAACCTAACCGATCAAAATTATATTTTAATGTTAAGTATTTTCTCTTGAACCTTGACGTTGGCAGAATCATCGTTTCTGAACGATGCAGCCACAAACAAAGAAAAATAGAAAATAGAATAGAGACGATTGTAAAATGTTATTTTATTGAAACATAATCACTAATTGTACTAAACTGTTCGTATTGTTTAATAGTATGTATACAATGTATGTACTAAAATTTATAGCCTCTCTAACGTGTCTGTGGCGTGTGTGTTTAATATTTAGCCAAAAGAAAACAGCCGAGGTAATAACATTCACGAGTTTATTTCAGGCTTAGTTCATTCCAAACGAGGCTAAGCTTTATAGCATTTGAGAATAAGAGTGGGTTAAGCACGCGAGCTTAGTGGTTTTGGACAGTAAATAAAATAGGTACATCGTTCTGAGTACCTATTTGTACGTGTTAAATATTAAGTAGATGTAGATAATTACCATTTACCACGCATTTATTTGGGTATATGGGACGCCAACCTAACCTATGCCATATTATTCCTTATTCTATGCCTACGCTGTCTTCTTCTATTGTGTGGGTTGTGAGGTGGATTACCCAAACCCCATCAACCCTGGTGTCAGGGTTACTATTGAGCCGCCAAAGGTCCTTGACATGGCTCATGTAACGACTACTTACTTACATCAGTAGTAACGGGGACCAACTTCCGAAGCACGGATCGTCTTACTTTCGGACAATCAGGTGACAATGTAATGTCCTAACCAAACTAAGGATCACAAAGTGATGCTGTATTAGGCAGGTTTTCTCTTCGGCTTGAAGATCTGATTGACAGTCGCTTCTTTAAAAGACCGGTTAGGCTGTATGGCTTAGTACCTTTGCCTACACTATGAATCCTAAGAACAACAAACGTAAAGGACCGGATTTGTTATCAAGTGAGGTAAACGGATACAGTGAAAGAAGGATAACGGATGTCAGCGGTTTTCCGGCATAATAGTGCCTGTTATTAATTGGCAAAACTATACATTTCTCAGAGTATAGACACGCTTCACACGTATGACGTCATTAATGATACAAGTGGCCCCATTGTTATGTAATTAGGATAACAACTGCCTATTTCTCCCACCAGGTGTCGCTACTGTTGAGTGTTCTTAATTTGATAGTTCCCCATACTATCTTAGTAAACAAACATATTTTTTTGGTTAAGTTTATTTTCACACTTTGCTGCAAAATAATAGTGTTATATTTATTCACTAAAGATCGGAAAAAAGCAAACTTAGAAAAACTTATTTCCATCAAAACTGCTTTTTCAAACTGATGGCTTTTCTTTTTCGTAACTCATCGTTTAGACGGGATACACTCCAGGTTGCTCCACATTTTATAACAATTTATCACGAATTTTAGCTGGACAGTATAGAGTTCTGTCAAAATTTTGAAACACTCAACAGTGCTGCCTACATTTGAGTTTCTAGTTTTTATCCATAGTCTTACTTAAAATTTATCATCACCATCAGCCCATTAACGTCCCCACTGCTGGGGCACGGGCCTTCCCTTTGGATGGATATGGAGATCGGGCCTTAAACCATCACGCGGGCCCAGTGCGGATTGGTGGTTATTAACGACTGCTAATGCAGCCGGGACCAACGGCTCAACTTGCCGTCCGAAGCACGGAGGAGATCGAGATGAAAACTTAAAATTTATACATGACTCTAAAAGAAGAATGCCATTATTTTTTCTCTAAAAATCATATTAAACTGGCTCCTATTTCTAGATTAGCCTTTTTTGTGATTTACTTTTATAACCTATAGCGTTAGTTACAACGCGCCGGGCTGAATAGTAAACTAGCCCATTGTAATACTCAAACTGTTGAAAAAAGAAACAAAAAGCAATTCGCGCCAAAATGTCAGCCAATAGAAAACAAAGAAGTACGTGATTGGTGAATATGTTTTTCCCGCGTGATACAGAATTGCGTCAGTGATTGACGTAGATTGATTGATTAATATCTTTATTTCTGTATATAGTTTTAAATATCAGTAAAATCTGGTACCTGGCAGCTGGTAAACATCCTTGTTAACTTAATCCTACCTAATAAAACTTTTAGTAGGTATTTTAGTAGGTAAGAGAAATTAATTCTCGTAAATACATACATAAATGCGAGCGAAAGAATAACACCGTCTGTCTGTTTCCTTCGCACGCGTATGTTTACTGCTAAATTTATTTTGATAAAATTTGGTATGCAAGTACAGTCATGAGCAATATAATGTACCCACTTTAGGACTCTGTCGCACTAACATATTTGACATTTAGTGAGACTTACAGTTCAATTTGTCAAAAAAGTTAATGTGACATGATACCAAGGTGTATGTATACATATTAATGCTCGTGACCGTACCTAGTATATAACCCAGGGAAAATAATGTGATAGATGTTATCCCAAAATTCTTCCCTTTACGGGGTAAAAAGGGGTCGAAAAAATTACAATACGAGTCGCGCGCGATAACTCAAGGCCATGCATGGAATAGCTAGCAGATATCTAGTTAGTTTGGAAAACAAATTAAGTTTTAAATTAAATAAATAATTGCACCGAACAATTATTATTATTATACATCCAATCCCTTTTTAATCCCGTCAAGGGAAGGTTTTCAGTGCAATTTAATTTATTGGTGCAACTATTTATTTCAATGATCTTCAATGCAAGTTGTTTAGAATAGAATAGAATAGAATAGAATAGAAAAAGTTTATTATAAAAGGACGCCACACACAAAAAAAAGTCAACAACATCATATCAAATTTCCACTAAAACAATTACAAAAAGGCAAGACGGATGTTTGTCGAAATGACCATAAGGTGGTGGTGGACGTCCTGAGATAAAAGGGCCTCACTCAGCACAAGTCGCGACGTGAACCACGACGCTGGTATTATGTGTTTACCATACATACGAACTAGCTTTCCACTCACAATTCCATGCATACACTATCATTATCATTAACTTACGAGCCACGCTCTTGTCAGTGTAGCAATCTCCATGCTACTTTTTTAGGGAAAAATAGGGCAGTGGTTTCCCTCTTGCCTTCCGCCCCGCTTTTCTGTATGACGCGAGTGAGATGGCGCCCAGAGTAGTCTATTTCAATGCCGTACTAGGACTCCTATCCTCCGCTTCTGAATAGTACTGACAGTTACTGCTGGCCTCTTTCAGGGTCTAAGTTACAGTCCATGTGACTTGCCCCTTCCGTCCTGCATTGCCGAACCAATGGCTCCCTTCTCCGCCTCTGTAACCGTTGATACATTCACCATACATCCATAAAATCGATACGTAATATAGTCATCATCATCAGCCCATTAACGTCCCCACTGCTGGGGCACGGGCCTTCCCTATGGATGGATAGGGAGATCGGGCCTTAAACCATCACGCGGGCCCAGTGCAGATTGATGGTTATTAACCACTCCTATTGCAGCCGGGACCAACGGCTTAACGTGCCTTCCGAAGCACGGAGGAGCTCGAGATGATGTTTTTTTGTGGTCACCCATCCTATGACCGGCCTTTGCGAGAGTAATATAGTATTGGCGTATATACTATACATGTCTGCCTACCCCTTCGGGGCCACAGGCGTGACGCTATATCATCTTATTGGTGCAATTCTAATACTAAGAATTGATACGTACGCGTGCCGTCAATTAGTTTCCAATCTATTGAAACCATTTTCCCTAGGACACCTACAATACAGTTTCCTAAACTTCACCGTCCTAAATCCGGTAACAAACTAACTACAGAATAACATTGTTGTTGCATGACTGGTCTTCAGGATTAAACTTATGCAAAATTTGTCTGTGAACATGCCGACAGCGGTTATACAAGCTTGAATGGGGTACAAAAAAAAATTGCGCTGGGAGGTTCATCTAAAAAAGAAATATTACAATTTGACATTTGCGCACATAAATGTAAGTGCGCAATGCAAACAACTGTCAAATAGCAATATTGCTTTCTCAGATGAATTGCTTCGATGTGGCCATTTTAACCCCTCCGTATAGAGTTGCCTTCGTTTAACCTTCTAATTTCATGTACGGTCACGAGCATTATATGTATACACTTTGGTACCATGTCACATTTACTTTTTTGACAAATTGAACTGTAAGTCTCACTAAATGTCAAATATATTAGTGCGACAGGGTCCTAAATTGGGTACATTATATTTCTCAACAGCCTCCGTGGTCTAGTGGTTAGAGCGTTAGGCTCACGATCTGGAGGTCCGGGTTCGATTCCCGATGGGGACATTGTCGAAATCACTTTGTGAGACTGTCCTTTGTTTGGTAAGGACTTTTCAGGCTTGAATCACCTGATTGTTCGAAAAAGTAAGATGATTCCGTGCTTCGGAGGGCACGTTAAGCCGTTGGTCCCGGCTATTAGCCGTAAAAACACCTCCACCAACCCGCACTGGAGCAGCGTGGTGGAGTATGCTCCGTACCCCCTCCGGTTGATTGAGGGGAGGCCTGTGCCCAGCAGTGGGACGTATATAGGCAGTTTATGTTTATGTATATTTCTCATGACTGTACAGACTTAAGCATCTTTTATCTTCGTTTTTGGGTATGAATTATGACCCTTGTTATTACACCCAGGCACTACACATCCTAGACCCATTATTATTCTTATCAAAATAAAGAGAATCAATATAGGTAGCATCGTAATTCTATAGTTACATATCTGATCCAAATATCAAGCAACAATTATTTTTATATACACCCCTGTCATTACGTTATATTTTTGAATAATTATGTACCCGAGGAATGAGAAAATAGGTAATTATCACGTAGGAGTTAGGTACCTATACAGCGCTATTTATATTGTTTTTTGGGGAAGATCTCCTAGAAAGTCTATCATTAGGAGAAATTATGGCATAGTAATTATCTCAATTAGAAAACCGTCTAAAACGTATGATTTTTGTTACTTTAACATAGCTGGAACGGCCTGGTCCAGTGGTTGAGCGTTGGGCTCACGATCCGGAGGTCCAGGATTCGAATCCTGGTGGGGACATGTCACAAAAATCACATTGTGATCCCTAGTTCGGTTAGAACATTGCAGGCTGATCACCCGATTGTCCGAAAGTAAGATGATCCGTGCTTCGAAGGGCACGTTAAGCAGTCGGTCCCAGTTACTATTTACTTAAGTAAGTATGTAGTCGTTAAATGTTGGTGCACGTCCAGCACCGGGGTTCGAACTGGCGCTCCCCGATTGGGTAGCAAGCTGGTGTACCACAGGATCTCAGTGACTATCTATCAAAATAATGAATTTTAATACCTAACTGAATATGTACATGGCATCAGGGCTAATATTATATTACATATTATATACATACATAAACTCACGCACCCACCGGGGCCAGTAAAGACTATGGAATTCCATTTGCTTCGATCCTGACACGCTTCTCCTGCTTCCTCCACATTCATCAATCGTTTCATACACGCACGCCGGTTCAGAGTAGATCGTACTGAACCTTTTCTAAGAACGTCTCCCATTTAATATTATATTAATATTAATTAAGTTATATATTAATATTACATTAAATTATTATTATTATTATTATTAGCCTATATGATCCCACTGCTGAGCAAAGGCCTCCCCCATATTCTTCCAAGTATCCCGGTTCTGTGCGAGCTCCATCCAGTCTTTTCGATAACCGTCGAGATCATCGCGCCATCGTTTCCGGGGTCTACCACGTCTACGGTGTCCGTCCTGCGGTACCCAGTGCGTGATGATCTTTGCCCATCGTTCCGGATGCATGCGGCACACGTGTCCAGCCCAGTCCCACTTTAGCCTGGCGGTCTGGCTGGTGGTAATTACATTAAATACATTGTTTTAAGTTTACGCGGTTATTATCATAATTAAAGCACAAAATAACGGGTTCTTACCGCGTTTAAATGGGGATATGAGACTCACATCATCCCGTGATTATGGCACTTGCAACAGTGTCGAAATATCGGGAGTCTCATATCCCCATTTAAACGCGGTAAGAACCCGTTATTATGTGCTTTAATTACATTAAATAATCATCATCATCAGCCCATTAACGTCCCCACTGCTGGGGCACGGGCCTTCCCTATGGATGGATAGGGAGATCGGGCCTTAAACCACCACGCGGGCCCAGTGCGGATTGGTGGTTATTAACGACTGCTAATGCAACGGGGACCAACTGCTTAACGTGCCTTCCGAAGCACAGTGGAGCTCGAGACGGAAACTTTTTTTTTGTGGTCACCCATCCTATGACCGGCCTCGAACTAAGTAATTATTATTAGTTACTAACTATTCTTGTTAAGTACATAGATCGAAAGAATTTCGCATGGACAGGATGAGGACCCGGTGGTGTAATGGTTAACACCCTTTTTTTTTGTGGTCACCCATCCTATGACCGGCCTTTGCGAATCTTGCTTAACTTCAACAATCGCAGAGCCCGTTTACCGCTGCGCCACACTATGGATCGAAAAATGGCTTTCATAGACATAGGGATTTCAAATTTTAAGTGGTGGTTTTTTTGCTGGATATAGCTTCTATTACCTATAACTATATAGGAAAATGATACCCGAGTTGATTCTGTGCAAAAGCGAATGAATTATAATTTTTTTACGAAAAATTTGTATGGAGCTACTATGAAAAATCTGATTATCTCGAGAACGGCAAAAAAAACCGTAATATCCTGAGAGATGGTTATTGTACTAATTATTTATGATTTTTTGACATAGCTCATATAACGGTTTGAGATGCCGTTTTTTTTTTAAAAATCGTCAAAATAAAAAATATTAATTTTTTGATTAGAAATGGTTTCTTTCAAGTAACACAGGTATTTAACAACATTATAAGACATAATGGCATCACGCCTGCATGCCTGATAGAGTAGGCAGAGCAGAGAAAGTATATCCAAGCTTCGACAGCTATGTTTGAGGTAGATATTTGTCAACACATAACAAGTCATCTGACGGCCACGCAACCAAACTTTGAATATGGATATAGTTTCTATTACCTATTACTATATAGGAAAATGATACCCGAGTTGATTCTGTGCAAAAGCGGATGAAGCGGATGAAGCTTGGGTGTACTTAAACCTCTGCCTACTCCATCAGGAATACAGGCGTGATGTCATTATGTCTTATAATGTTGTTAAATACCTTTGTTACTTGAAAAAAACCGTTTTTAATCAAAAAAAATAATATTTTTTATTTTGACGATTTAAAAAAAAAATGGCATCTCAAACCGTTATATGAGTTATGTCAAAAAATCATAAATAATTAGTACAATAACCATCTGTCAGGATATTACGGTTGCTTTTGCCGTTTTCGAGATAATCGGATTTTTCATAGTAGCTCCATACAATTTTTTCGTAAAAAAATTATAATTCATCCGCTTTTGCACAGAATCAACTCGGGTATCATTTTCCTATATAGTAATAGGTAATAGAAGCTACATCTATATTCAAAGTTTGCTTCCGTGGCCGTCAGATGACTTGTTATGTGTTGACAAATATCTACCTCAAACATACCTAGCTGTCGAAGCTTGGGTATACTTTCTCTGCTCTGCCTACTCCATCAGGAATACAGGCGTGATGCCATTATGTCTTATAATGTTGTTAAATACCTGTGTTACTTGAAAGAAACCATTTCTAATCAAAAAAATAATATTTTTTATTTTGACGATTTTTAAAAAAAAAACGGCATCTCAAACCGTTATATGAGTTATGCCAAAAAATCATAAATAATTAGTACGATAACCATCTGTCAGGATATTACGGTTTTTGTTGCCGTTTTCGAGATAATCGGATTTTTCATAGTAGCTCCATATAAATTTTTCGTAAAAAAATTATAATTCATCCGCTTTTGCACAGAATCAACTCGGGTATCATTTTCCTGTATAGTAAGCGGTAATAGAAGCTATATCCAGCAAAAAAACCGCCACTTAAAATTTGAAATCCCTATGTCTATGAAAGCCATTTTTCGATCCATAGTGCGCCACCGAGCTCCTCCATTAAATAATATTAATATAATATTAATAAGAGGTAAACGTGTCAGGCGCGGCATGACATTTCATTATCGGCCGGATTAGCGTTATGTTTTATAGCGATGTGACTACCTTTATACGTATACGTACGTATAGAACTTTTGCCCGCGACTTCGTCCGTGTGGCGTGTTAAAAAAGAGAGATCTTTGTGTCTGTGGGAGTGCATATCAAATTTCAAGCATCTAATTTATGCAGTTAAGATTTTTTCATACAATTATTTTTTCCCGCTAACTCCCATTTTTCAAAATACAGCCATAACTAAACTTTATATCTACTAAGGTATGCATGCATGCTAGATTGGAAACATCTATCTTACGCGGTTTCGATGTTTTCATACAAATGTTTTTTTCCCGCTAACTCCCGTTTCCGTGGGAATTTTGGAATATCCTGTTGCAACTAAGCTTTAAGTTAACTAAGGTACCTGCATGCCAAATTTCAAACGTCTAACTTAAGCTGTTTAGATTTTTCATACAAAAGGATTTTCCCGCTAATTCCCGTTCCCGTGGGAATTCCGGGAATTCCTTTCTTAGTGAACCTCTACGGTACCTAAGCTACGTCCCTTGCAAATTTCAAGTGCCTACGTTTAGCCGTTTAGGCTGTGCGTTGATATGTCAGTCAGTCAATTTCTCCTTTTATATATTTAGATAACTCTCCGCTCCCCACCAGCGGCTGATCTAGGATTATCTTACCCCCCTCGGTTTTACTTTTGTCTTCAATCGTATGGCGTCGGAAGTCACACACACAGATGCGCGTGTACGATAACGTCTGTGTAAAACGAGGTGTTTTGTATGAAGTGTCCAGGGTGTGGTTGTGGTATTACAAATACCTACATTGTATACATAGAGAAACTCACGCCCATAAAACCTAATGGGGTCGATAAAACCATTAGTAAACAGAAAAAAAATTGCAGCAGGTTTTGGTTTGAAGCACTACGATCGATATGATGAACTCCCCGATACGGACCCCGCCGACGTGGTCGATTGTCGCTGATTTGTGCTTAAAATTGACGTGTGTTCCATAATTTTTATGCTTGTCGATTACCCGTCCCTTTCCTTTTCGGTGGATAAGAAAATGACAGACATAACTTAAAATAAAATTTGATTGAATTATTATCATATGAAATTTTCAAAATACTTATAAGTTAAAAATAAACCTGATCTGAATATAAATAACGGTTTTATTGCAAAAGTTAAAGTCCCTTGTGATGCTTTTATTACAGTAGGAATTTCAATTAACATGTTCTTGTGGATAGATACGTCAGAGTAAGAATTTATGCAACATGCGTCGTAAGAATATTCATGATTTTATCCCATCATCACAGAGTAAGGAATTTCATGCCATATTAATAATCTTTCCGACTCGCGGAACTAATATCAAAACAATATTGAATTTATAGCGTTTTTATGTAAACTGCCTTGATTTGAAGAGTACAGTATGGACGCGGGGCGTAAATAGATCTCAACACGTGCGAGCATTCTCATTTAAAAATTGAGTCAAAAACTATTTACAAACATTATCCGGTTTTTTACAGAAGCGACTGCCTGTCTGACATTCCAACCCGCGAAGGGAAAACCAGCCAAATACAGGTTAGGTCACATACGAAAATGCATTTCGCGGGAATGTGGGTGTCACAATGTTTTCCTTCACAGCTGAGCACGTGATAATCATTTGAGATCCAAACATGAATTGGAAAACAAATTCGACAATCGTTGGTTTAGGCATGTGCTGGATTCGAACCTGCGACCTCAAAGTGAGAGGCCAGCGTTCTACCAACTGGGCTACCACGGCTATACGGAACGAATAGAAAACTGTCCTAATGTAATTAAAGGGCTCATGGGACAAGCGACGTAAAACGCCTAAATATCATTAAACATTTCACACACACTTGTATTATGAATACTTACTAACTTGTTTATTTCTAATATTTCTAACGTTTCAACTAGGCAAGCAGTGCACCAGTTTCGTCTACTTACCTACTTGACTATATACAAAAGTCTATGGAGATTTTTTGGTGCACTAACGTCATTTAAAACAGACCCTTCTGTGTTGATATTTAGGAGCCGTAGTCATATGCCGCAGCTTACAATAAGAAATAATACTACGTAATCGTGGTAAGCAAACTCTGATAAAGTCGGTCATTGATCTCACACGACAGAAGAAGATCGTAATGTCGATACCTACAGTAAGTCGTTGTGAAATATTGTGAGTCGAAGTCCCAGTTTATTTGGAAATTGTCCCATTTTTCTTATCCCATAATCCGGTGTAAATGACGTATGAAATTGCATTCCTGTTTATCCTTACATCCGACTGTTATTTAAAGATTTATGGAAGTAACAAAAGAAACAACATGATAATAAACTCACAACTATATCCCAATGGGGTTGTCAGAGGTACATCCATCGCGATATGAACTAAGCACCCACTTTCATCAACTTACTTTTTCGGACAATCAGGTGATTCAAGCCTGTAAAGTCCTTACCAAACAAAGGACAATCTCGTCCCCGTCGGGAATCGAACAAGTGATTTCGAACCCGGACCTCCAGATCGTGAGCCTAACGCTCTAACCACTAGTCCACGGAGGCAGTTAAAACACATAGTTGGAAAATTAACAAAATGCGAAATTTTGAATGGCGTGAACGAAAAATATGCTGCCCGGCACATGGTACCTCCATGGCGTACAACGTGTTAAGATAATAAATAACGCATTGGTGCAAGTCCGGTACCGGGTTCGAACGTCCCCGTTTGAGAAATAAACCGGTGTACAGGACCACGATGACAAAAAAGTATATTTATTAGCTTTTCTGATGGACTAAAGTAAGGCCAACCAGACGAGATAAAAAACGTAAACAAGCGGACCGTTACTGAGTTACATTGTGATAGCCAGAGATTATTATCTCTGTCCTTATCACTCGTACGCGCAGTTATGGCGTCAGTTGGTCAACGACAGCTGTCGTTGTGTGTTTCGTGGTACAGGAAAGCAGTCAGTACCACAGCTGTCAACATTTGGTCCGCCATTATAAACAAGTTCATTTTTGTTTGGATTGCGTTCGAAGTGATACATATTTTTTCGTTTCCGTATTTACTTAGTTTTTTGTTCTTATTATTCCGTTTCTGTTAGTTTTATTTTTGTTTTTTGCTGTTATTGTGAGTAGTTGTTGATTTAAACACAGTATTGACAACAAGATTGATAATACGATAGATAGTTTTATCATAAACACAGCTGACTCGGACTCTTCCGACGAATCATCTTTGTCTAGTACAGACGACAGCGATTAAAATTCGAACTTTATGATAATTTATTCAAATAAAAATGTTTTGAACCCCTGAAACTTTGTTTACATTCTTTATCTCGTCTGGTTGGCCTTACTTTAGCTAAGTCACACATCTCTCTACCGTTTTTCATTGTGCGCGCATCACGCATCTAATTTGTATAAGTGCACATACATTTCTTTTGTAAAATATTCAAAAAGTACTTTTGGGAAAATAATACCGCGGGGAAATTCTTACCACTTACATTAGTAAGTAGATAATATTTAGGTATGATATTTGGCAACCATTTTTGTTTTCCTTTACATATTTACTTACAATTGTTCACCAGTATGCGTTTAAATTGTGAAATTATTTCTTATATCCGTAGGTCAATGCATGCTATTTGACGCAAATCTACCTGTGACTTTGCAGTAAATAAATGAATATGATAATATATGGTCATATTAACGGCCTCCGTAGTCCAGTGGTTTGAGCGTTGGGCTCACGATCCAGAGGTCCTGGGTTCAAATCCCGATGGGGACACATCACAAAAATCACTTTGAGAACCCTAGTTTGTTAAGGACATTACAGTCTGATAACCTAGGTTAATCGTCCAAAAGTTAGATGATCCGTGCTTCGGAAGGCACGTTAAGCCATTGGTTACTACTTACTGATGTAAGTTAGTAGTCGTTTCTCCATTCCTGTTCATCCAAGGCTTATAGGCTAGTTTCCAACTAGTCAAATCAGTTACTTTTTACTAAACGTCAAAACACGGAATAACTATGGAATCTGTATAAAAGCACCCTGTGACGTCATAGACAAACATGATAAAATGTCGGACTTATTTTTACATTTTTCTTGATTACAATTCATGAATAATTTAAATAGAAAAAAATAATGTGTTTTTCTTTAGTTTTAGATCTATCTTTATTTAGTAATAAGAATTTTATAAATTATCTTGAATCTAGTACACGACCCAATTGTGTAACTCTTAATAAGACACGTCGTTTGCTTTCTTTTCAATTTGTCCCGTGTAAGCTCTTGGGCTTTACCTTCCTCTCTTTCTTTCCATGATGTTTCTAACATCTTGCCATAGTACTGTGATGTGCCTCAAAATTCATAATTTGAAGAGAGATGTCATTCAAAGAGGTCACATTATCACAGTTCTTACCTACCTAACGTAGGTACTAAACACATTTCTTCATCTTGACGTCTGCCACACCAATTAAAATGTCACATGTCACATTACTCCGAGCTGAATATCAAACATGTTAATTATGAAATTCTACCCACTTCAAACGTTGCCTCTCAACTACTGCACATCCGTTACAAAACTCAGTAAAAGCATATGATATGCAATCAACTCAGAAGCCAACTGCACAACTGCAAAGTGTAATCGAAACTAAAACCGTTGACATTTTCAAGCTTTAATTCTGCAAAACCGACATTCGTATGCATTCGTTGTCACATGCACTCGGTAGCAATGACATGACACACATTAGTTAGGTACACAAACGGAGTTCTAACTTCGACCACTGCAGCGTGGGTAATCGCTAGAAACTTTGACAATTCCATCCGTTCGAGGTTAGAATCGATTTGAAGAGCTGTTAGAAGGATTCACTGAACCAAGGGTTCAAATCTGCAATCCTGCTCTCGCGGCGGAGGGCTTTTACTAATGGACGCAGCGAATGGTCGACTTAGATAGACGTCGTATGGCTGGAAATTGAAAGCGCGTATTCTTACCAACTGACCATTTCGGTTATTACACATTATAATATCTACTTACTTGTTTTTTCCCCTTCTGTTGTGGTCTAGAAACTTTAAAAGTATTTTTTAAAATGAAAGGTTGGCTCTTTTCAATCTTGCCGATGGAGGCGTCGAGGCCACGAACTCGGTCGCTCAGACAATGTTTGCACTCTCGATTACAAAAAAAAACTTTGTTGTGAAATTCGCGCAACGATCTCGTCGATATTTTTGTTCAGTTTAGAAACTATTTCTGATTCTGATTACTTGTGCCGCCGCCCACCTCATTAATGCTCATGGGCGTAACTCTACGCGTCTATGAAGCTGTCTCACTTCTTGCACGCGTATACTGGTATATCGTTGCATGAAAAGCTTCGCATAAGTCCAAGTTAAACTAAAACTGTATTTAACCACGAGACGTGCTCTGTTTGTTTTCAACTTATCTCATTCCCTGCAATTAGGAACTGATTTATGTCAAGTTACAAACTAGTTGTTCGAACTTATTACATCGGTAAGAGAGCTTACACGGACACCGTTTCGCTGCGTCGTCGCAAAGCAAAGGTTTCAACGTACTACGTGCAACATTGCGGAAACGCTTCGTGTGAAATGTCGTTATAATTAGTAGAAAGGCTTCATAATGTACCCGCAGCGCTCCCCATATGTCCGCTCAAGTAAATCTACAATTAGTCACTGTACTCACTGTTGGCAACATTAAAGTCATATAATTTTTATAGTATACGATTTTGCTCTGGCATTATTACAGGACTTACGCCATGGACTTTGCCGACGAGGCGTGTTTTCTTATCTTGTTAACTTAATGTATATAATTCCTAGTTTCTAATTCATTACAGTCCATTTTAACACCATTTCGAAGGAGTTTTATTTACCGGCCGAACTGTTAACACGGGGAAGTGCGTGGTAAAAACTTGCAACAGAAGCTCAAAGCGTTAAAAGAAGGGTGGAACTTCATATTTCTAATAAGTAATGACATTGTGCATGTCATATTATAAACATTTTAATTTTCACAGTAAAATAAACCAATTTTTTATTTTAATTTACGTTACGAAGCACCACGCGCTAATATACGTAATAAGACGATGCGTACTTTCTTAATTTGACACGATTTTAATTAATCTACGTATATACCGTTCTGTACGAATGTACAGCTCAACAAGCGCCAAGTTGTCATTTATGTATCAAGCGCTGTATTTACGGTAGTGGTAAATCAATGGTAGAATGCCGAAACTGCGTCGTCGTAACGCAGCGGCAATGTATCGCTTTATCGTGGCTTCACTCTAGGTAATAAATGCAGCAAGTTTAAATAGTTTACATTGAGGATGTTATTATAGTACCGTGTGTTTGCGCAATCTAAACGCGTTTTATGTTGTTACGAAACTCCTTAATTAGATTAAGTGATCAACATTTAGCAATTAGTTCTGCAAACTACCTGAAGGAATAAAGGCACGTAGTATAATTTCCAAGACAACTTCATTACCAAAAATCAAACCATTTTTGGTCGATATAGATGGTCGGGTGATTTTTTTTTCGTTGTTGTGTCGGTTGCGCTTGGTAAGTAGTTCCGTCGCTAACCCGCAAGGGAGCAGCGTGGTGCGATTACTCTGTACCTACGATCAACAAGGGTCTAAGACATGGCATTATCATCATCATCAATTTAAGAGCCACGCTCTTGTTAGTGTAGCATTCTCCATGCTACTTTTTTTGGGGAAAATAGGGCAGTGGTTTCCCTCTTGCCTTCCGCCCCGCATTACTCTGTCTGACGCAAGTGGAGTGGCGCCCAGAGTAGTCTATTACAAAGCCATACTAGGACTCCTCTCTCTGAATAAAACAAACGGCATTATATAAGCTGGTACATAATAATATGTAAATACGAATATCTGATATCCCTGTTCGTAGATTTACATCGTGAGCGTGATTTACATCGAAGTGTCACAGGGTCAAATTTCGGCTCGGGCCCTAACCTATTGAATTTGGCTTATGAGTTTGGATTCATGTTGGGTTCATTGATAATTGGTATCATAAAAGGTTAAGGATAAAGGTTGACAGGAAGATATTGCTTGGTTTCCATGATAATAGGCTCACCCCCTATTATATAGTTGTATATATCGATACTAAATCCGCCTCACCGAAGGTATTGTCGATTTGTAAATATTGTGTAATGTCTGGTTCTCGATATGAAATGAAGACTCTTGGGAAAGACGAGAGAATGTGTAAGGATTTGAAATTGTTCGGGAAATTGGAGTACCGGTCTGGCTTTGATTGGACGGAGGTAGACAATAACGTAATAAATTTCCTGTAAAAAGTAATACGCTCTTAGAATAATACGAATTCCTACGGTAAGGCGTCTCCACCACATATGATTTATTGTCTTTTCGCTTCGTATATTTTTTGCCATTATTAGCGGACCCTAATATCTGGTGGCCCTATAAATAATAATAGTTAGTCGTGAGGGAAATCCGCCTCCAGCTTTGGCCGGAAATATTGTATATTGAACTCGGCATCATATACACATCGTTAATACTAATGATACGTTAACGGAACCTGTGATTGAACTGTGATGAATATTTACCTGTTAGATTTGTTATCTGAGATATAGGTAAACAATTGGGCACCTCATTCAGACGTTGTCCTAAAGTTTGTACTAGGTGAGAGTCTTCAACGGTTTCTATTTGTCCGGTTAAGCTTATGCCATAATAATGGAATATATATACAGTCATCATCAATTTAAGAGCCACGCTCTTGTCGGTGTAGCATTTTCCATTCCAGTCTATCAAAGGCCAACTCCTTGACTTCCCTATAAGACACGACGTTAACCTTTTCTGTAATCTGTTCCATGTAAGCTCTTCTTGGTCTTCCCCTTCCTCTCTTTCCTTCTATTATATATTTATACTATATTTTCTTAAAAATTATGAAAAAAAAATATGGATCTACCTACTCCACTCCAATCTCATCAGTCATCCCGTGATCATGGCACTTCGTGTCGAAAATCGGGAGTCTCATATCCCTATTTCAAACGCGGTAAGAACCCGTTATTATGTGTTTTAATTATGATAACCAAGTCAAATATTGTTATATTAATTATTAAACCATAATGTATCATTGTTGGTTGGACCCAAAAAAATGATAATAACCGCGTAAACTTAAAACAATGCATAAGTCTATTATCCATGAAATTAGAAGGTTATACGAAGGCAACTCTGTACAGCGCGATCCATATTTTTAGGAACTTATCTTGGAAAGTCCCTTATAGATAACTAATTTCTGTAAAAAAAAAAGTTCCATTTTCAATTCAGCCCCTTTCAACTTTATTGGAGAAAACCTTTAAATTCGGTTGTAAATTCTTTATTCGCATGTACGTAATAAATTGATAGCGGGTAAGACGGAGGCAATTCGGCCATTATTTATAGGTGAACCGAAAACTAATATATTTTCATCGGGATAAAATTAGGAAAGTAACAAGGTTACAAAAAAAAAGACTACTAAGTAGTTGTTAGTATGAAGTTTTAGTTCTCGATGGGCTGGGAGCGAATAAAAAGCGCAGTCAGCTACTTATTTTCGTAATATTTCTGATGCTCGCTTCTTCCACTCTCATCAAAGACTTAATGCACGCTCGCCGATTTAGAGTACTGTCACGAGCATTAATATGTATACACTTTGGTACCATGTCACATTAACTTTTTTGACAAATTGAACTGAAAGTCTCACTAAATGTCAAATATGTTAGTGCGACAGAGTCCTAAAGTTTGGGTGCTTAAGTTGGTGGGTGGGTATATTGCTCATGACTGTACTCTTGACTTGGCCTTTCTTTAAAACATCCTGGATCTGTTCGCGGTACGTGCGTACGTACCGTTTACACCAGCGTTTACACCAGTATCATAAGTCTTTTTCGTAAGTCTACTTTCAATCATTCCTGAACCATTGGAGCATCCCTTTCTCAATTCTCGTCACTACATTTTCTATACCAAACATGCGACGTTCGTGCCTCACTCGGCATCATCATCAACATCATAGGCCTTATACGTCTGTTTCAGATGATTTATGACGTCATTGCCTCGAAGAAATGCACTTTCTTTCATGGCTGTGCAAGCCAATCCTAGAGCGGCAAACTCTACCGCACACTCACTCGGCAAGGCCCGCAGCATACCAGGGTCGTGGCTCACGCCGCGACTTATGCTGATCGAAGTCCTTTTTGTTTTTTTTTTTCTAAACATTTTTTGATCTTAGTATTCTTTTTCATTTTCCGTGTGGTTTCTGTCCTGTGTTAAATGTAATGTACCTGTCTGTCTGTGTTTGTGGTGTCCTAAAATAATAAACGTTTCTTAATTAAAATACAAAGTAACGGGTTCTTACCGCGTTTAAATCAGGGATATGAGACTCCCGATATTACGACACTGTTGCAAGTGCCATGATCACTGGATGACTGATGAGATTGGAGTGGAGTAGGTAGATCCATAATTTGGCAGCCATATATCTGTCTACCCTCTTTCTTTGCCGCTTGTAAAAAAAAAAAAAAATAATAAAAAAAATATTTCTTTCTTTCAAACAAGAAACAACGGCGACTTTTTAGCATTCTCTCAGCTCTGGTCGAGCATCTTTAATCCTCGACTGAAAGCCGAGATCCGACCTTTATCAACGGGGCTTTTAATTTCGTTGAATACTTCCCTCTCCTTGTCACGTTATTACAAATTCGCACTCGTTTTTAAACCGGTGTGTAAAGTTGAGAGATGTACCTAACAGTGATTCACAGGTGATATTGTGGCCTTTTTTACCCAACTGTGGAGAAGAAAAAGGAGGTTTATGTGTTTGACAGCTATGTGTGTATGTACATCTGTTACCACCTATCTTCTAAACAACTTATCAGTACTATTCATTAGCTTCTGATTTTATTTCTTCGAGTTGATGAATCATTCATTAGAGGTTTTTCAAGGGTTCTGGGTTTGTAAAGTTCGTTCAAAAACAAATTCTTCAGGATGCGTATTTCTTTGACATCTTATTTTTTTATTAAAATATAGTTGCTAATTAATTAATTACGGCCAACATTAATTTGAATATGACTTTTTTTAAGGTTTTTTAAATGAGAACTAGATTTAGATTAAGAGAATGTTGCTCGTTAATAAAGAAAAAAAGCCGGTGTATTCCCTTTCTTATACTATGAAAACCTACGTACGAGTTAACATGTATATTACTCGTACCAAAAAGGAAATGTGACGGACCGAAATGTACCAAAGGATTTACAGGGTAAAACATTAACATAAAAAGTGAATTACTTTTCAGAAAACCCAAGTCTATAATGTCACGTATATTTCAGCAATTCGCCGCTTTTGACCGGAAACGATGCTCTCACACTCTCACGTCCCGAGGCTACACATCCGGTTCGAAATTCGAACGTAATATTCCATATTCAAGATATTCCAAAACGAAAGTCACAGAATATAAATAAGTATTATTAGGTACCTATAAATTCATTGTATTTTCAAAATGTTATATTCCATAATCAAAAATGTAACTGATTGTAAGTCAATGCGTGCGTGCGTGCGTGCGTGCGTGTGTGTGTGTGTGTGTGTGTGTGTGTGTGTGTGTGTGTGTGTGTGTGTGTGTGTGTGTGTGTGTGTGTGTGTGTGTGTGTGTGTGTGTGTGTGTGTGTGTGTGTGTGTGTGTGTGTGTGTGTGTGTGTGTGTGTGTGTGTGTGTGTGTGTGTGTGTGTGTGTGTGTGTGTGTGTGTGTGTGTGTGTGTGTGTGAGTGTGTGTGTGAGTATGTGTGTTCATGTGTGTGTGTGTGTATGTGTGTTTGCGAGTGTACGGATGTGTGTATGTGCGGGTCTGTTGATGTCAGTTTTGCAGCCATTCACTGCAGTTCAGTTTTTTTCGTTTTAGTTCAGATTGGTTAAATTTTGGTCAGTTCAGTTAAGTTCTGTTAATAACCCTCCTTTTTGCTTCACCGCAGTCGGGTAAAAAAGGTAAGTGACCTGTTGTTTTTGATAATAAAATTGATAATTTAAAGTGTGCAAAGGATGTGGTTTTAATAATTTAACAGGCAATCACGATTCTTACCGCAGCTGTTTGAGCAAAGCTTATTGAATAAAATTGGTGCCTACGTATTTGAGTTGCTATGAATATATTTACATAGCCTTTATTGGATTGGACACAATATCAAAGGCAAACATTTCGTTTTGTGTCAATAAATTATTAATAGAAAACAAATAATAATGTGGCAAATTATTTCATTGGGTTTTGCGAGGTAGTCGACTAAATTTTGCTAGTTTTTTTTTGACGTGACTTATTGTAGATTTGCCGCAGATGGCATTAACTACTCGGCCGGACAAATGGGGAGCGCTGTGGGCTCAACCTTTGTTAGAAAACACAACAGGAAATGTAAAAGAGATCTGCATTATTATAAATACCAATTTTTTTTTTATTTTTGTTTGTTTCTTTGATGTCCCGAAGGGGACATTGTCGAAATGACTTTGTGAGACTCTCCTTTGTTTGGTAAGCACATTGTAGGCTTGAAGCACCTGATTGTCTGAAAAAGTAAGATGATTCCGTGCTTCGGAGAGCACGTTATACATTTGGTCTCGCCTATTAGACGTAAAAACACCTCCACCAACCCGCAGTCGAACAGCGCAGCGATGTAAGTGAGTAATCGTTACATATCAGGGGTCTTTTGCGGATCAATCATAGCCCTGACACCAGGGTTGATGAGGCTGGTGTTATATTCACAACCCACACGACAAAAAGAAGTAGTGGAACAGCGTGGTGGAGTATACTCCATACCCCTTACGATTGCTTGAGAGGACGCTGTGCCTAGCTATGGGACGTATATAGGCTCTTTATCTTCCCCTTCCTCTCTTTCTTAGGAAAAGAAGAGCTGACATGGAACAGATTAAATAGAAGGCGAACGTCGTGTCTTATAAGGAAGTAAAATAATGGGCTTTTGATAGACAAGAATGGAGAATGCTACATAAGTTGTTTATGTTATTTGCTTATTTCAGATAAGAATAACTCATAAAACATCAATAATATTTAGGTACTGTTTCATTTTTTTTTTTTGACGTGACTTATTGTAGATTTGCCGCAGATGGCATTAACTACTTGGCCAGACAAATGGGGAGCGCTGAAGGCTCTCACCCGGTACAACGTTTAAGACAACAGGCCTGAGGGTCCCAGTTGGGCGCGAACCTCGGCTCAGGGCGTCGTCTGAGAGGAAAAATATTTGAAAGAATTAATCGACCCTAGTGGGTCGATAGCGATAAGCGCTGAATGAGGGAAGGTACTGTTTCATCATCATTAATTTAAGAGCATTCTCCAAGCAGCTTTTGAGGGAAAAATAGGGCAGTGGGTTCCCTCTTGCCTTCCGCGCAATACTATTTACAACTCATAATAATAATTAAATAAATGGGTACAATCACATTTTTTTTACATTTTATTTGGTGTACTGCACCTGTACTACAGAGGTTGATATACTCGCAGTCGGACGTACTTGCAAACGCACACGTACTTGTATGGAGTGTAAGTATCGTAATGACTACTGAGGGGGATGATTCAGTTAATTATTCCGAGTTAATATCAAGCGGAGGAGGAGATTGAGGAGTTCAGTGACGCAGCGGTAAACGCGCTCGGTCTGCGATTGTTGAAGTTAAGCAACTTTCGCAAAGGCCGGTCATAGGATGGGTGACCACAAAAAAGAAGTTTTCATCTCTAGCTCCTCCGTGCTTCGGAAGGCACGTTAAGCCGTTGGTCCCGGCTGTATTAGCAGTCGTTAATAACCACCAATCCGCACTGGGCCCGCGTGGTGGTTTAAGGGCCGATCTCCCAATCCATCCATAGGGAAAGCCCGTGCCTCAGCAGTGGATTCGTTAATGGGCTGGTGATGATGAATACCAAGCGAAATTTCCATCGATGATTTTAATCATATACTTCAGTATTCGTTACGATATCACTAACAACGTGTATGTGACACATAAATTGGAAGTTGACGTAGTCATGCTCGTAATATCTTTTGTCACGCAATTATCTGCACCAGTTAATCTACTCATGTAATAAACTAGACTAAGTATCTGTCAACCTCACGCACTACTTATTACTGTACAGTCATGAGCAATATAATGTACCCACTTTAGGACTCTGTCGCACTAACATATTTGACAGTTAGTGAGACTTACGTTCAATTTGTCAAAAAAGTTAATGTGACATGGTACCAAAGTGTATACATACATTATTAATGCTCGTAACCGCACCTACTAGCAACAGCCCGTTGTACGACATTTATCCACGTGTACGCATTCGCTGCGTCTATTGGTGATATAGATATAGCCCTCGATATAATTCGCGCCGCTCGGTATCCGTGCCACGCGTGGTTCGTTTGTTTGTTTATAAAATTTACTGAGGCCGAGTCGACCTGCAGCCGCGCTTCACAATTGTTATGAATTTATCTTCAGCAACGCGACTAATTTGAAAGCTCCCTAAAAGTGAACATAATTTACACCGTTTTCAATTCATACCGTGATTAGTGCTAGTGTCATACTACACTCCATGTAGGACGCTATGTTCAGTGTTAGTGACACCGTAACGAAAACTTTGGGGGATAATTTAGACCATGATGACGTTTATCCACGTGTACGCATTTGTTGCGTCTATTGGTGAAAGCCCCCGATATAATGCGCACCGCGTGATACCCATGCAACTCGTGGTTCGTTATAACAAAGTCGTTTTTTCTGTCCCCGTATCCCTATGTACGCTTAAATCTTCAAAACTACGCAATGGATTTTGATGCGGTTTTTTTTAATAGATAGAGTGATTCAAGAGGAGAGTAACGTCCATTAAATAGTAGAAAAATACTGTTATTTTTGAGGTTTTTAATGTGATGTCGTAAATAATTTCATTTTATCCTCAGCATTGCACCGGTCGCTAGTTTGTTTATAAAATTTACTGAGGCTGAGTCGATCTGCAGCTGCGCTTCACAATTTCAATGGATTTATCTTCAACAAACGCGACTAATTTGAAAGCTCTCTAAAAGTGAACATAATTGACATCGTTTTCAATTCATACCGCGATTAGCGCTAGTGTCATACGACACTCCATTTATGACGCTATGTTCAGTGTTAGTGACAAAGTAAAGAAAACTTTGGGAGATGATTCAGACCATGATTCTGAATGATCCCCGGAACGACTACTTACTTACATCAGCAAGTAGTAACCGGGACCAACGGCTTAACGTGCCTTCCGAAACACGGATCATCTTACTTTCGGACAATCTGGTGATCAGCCAGCAATGTCCTAATCAAACTAGGGACCACAAATATTTTTTTGTTATATGTCCCCACCGGGAATCCAACCCGGGACCTCCGGATCGTGATCCCAAGCTCAACCACTGGACCACGGAGGCGGTTATGTAATGATATCAACTATTTACGGTAAGTAACGATATCAACTTCCGATGTTCGAGGAACTACCCGGTAGTTATTCTGTGAACGTGTGGATCTCTCTCTCTTGGTCGGTCCCTCATATCTGAGGATCGTGGTCAGCATCAGGGTTGCACCTGGAGCGTATGATCTGCCTCCACCGGTTCCTGTCAAGCGCTTCCCTTACTATTGTCTAGAACTTGGATGACGACGAGTCTTTCACTTGATCAGTCCATCTAGTCGGTGAACGACCACGCGATCTTTTGCCTTCAGTGTTCCCAACCACAATCAGTTTCTCTGAACTGTCATCACCTCTGCGCACGTGTGGATTAAAACGGAGAATATAAAAATTCCCGCCTCTCTCGCGTACGGAGCTTCAACGCTAAAGCTGTGATAAATTCCCTAGTTGCTGTTGGCATATCGCTAAAATTATCACAACACCAAATCCTCTCGAATCGTAAAACGGATTTCAATCTTCATAATAACAATGAATGTGATTGTATTTGCAAAAAGCACTGTAAGTCTGTATCACCATGGCGAATTCAGCTATGTGTACGTTATTTACATCTATACATAAACTCACGCCTATTTCCCACCGGGGTAAGCAGAGATTATAGAATTCCATTTGCTTCGATCCTGACACACTTATCTTGCTTCCTCCACATTCATCAATCGCTTCATACACGCACGCCGGTTCAGAGTATATCGTATTAAACCTTTTCTAAGGACATCTCAAATTTGGTCATCGTAAGTCCTTATCGGTCTTCCTCTGCCAGCCCTACCATCAACTATCGCTTTATATACCGCTTTTGCAATAGTACGTTATGTAGTACGTTATTTATTGATGTATAAAAGTAAACCCATCAAAGGTAAAAAAACTTTGTCGAATAACTCGTGGAGGGATCAGGAAAGTTAGGATACGTTTACATAAACAGCCTATATACGTCCCACTGCTGAGCACAGGCCTCCCCTCAATCAACCGGAGGGGCTAAGGAGCATACTCCACCACGCTGCTCCAATGTGTTTGTGTTTTGGTGAGGTGGAGGTGTTTTTACGGCTAATAGCCGGGACCAACGGCTTAACGTGCCCTCCGAAGCACGGAATCATCTTACTTTTTCAGACAATCAGGTGATTCAAGCCTGAAAAGTCCTTACCAAACAAAGGACTGTCTCACAAAGTGATTTCGACAATGTTCCCATCGGGAATCGAACCCGGACCTCCAGATCGTGAGCCTAACGCTCTAACCACTAGACCACGGAGGCTGTTAGGATACGTTTATACGGTAACTAATGATGGAAAAAGCGAAAATGAGATGGAACGATGACATTGCAAAATGGCCATAACAACTACTAGTAGTACGGTCACGAGCATTAATATGTATACACTTTGGTACCATGTCACATTAACTTTTTTGACAAATTAAACTGTAAGTCTCACTAAATGTCAAATATGTTAGTGCGACAGAGTCCTAAAGTGGGTACATTATATTGCTCATGACTGTACCTATAGTATAGTGTGTAGTACCTAGGTAACAATAAGTGGTGGTAGTGTAGTGGTAAGGGGTAGTGGTTAGTGGTAAGTGGTGGTGGTGGTAGTGGTGGTAGAGGTGTGGTATTATTTAGGTAAGTACGTAATTATGTGCTTAGACTTTATAGGCTAGTATTTTTTTTTGTTTTACTGTCTGTTTATTCTCCAGCCGGCTGCAGCTGAAAATCAGCGTCATAGTCTAGCTACAGCTAGGTTGTGACATTTGCTGAGCTGAAGCCGTTTCGGCATTAAGTATAATAATTATTAAGTAATTTAATTACCTAAGTATGTTTTGTTAAATAATGTTAAGTACATACATACATACATAAACTCACGCCCGTAATCCCAAATGGGGTGGGCAGAGCCACAAGTAATCAAAGACAACTTGCAGCCAATGTTAAGTATGCCGAATAAATATGTTTTCTTTCTTTCTTTTTTATAAGTGGTCTTTTGAGCCGGATATGAGCCAAATTTGAATTTTGAATGGATACAGTACAGTTGAGAGGCCTCATTGCTCTAAACGCAACTTCACAAACACCAGCACCAAAGCGATGCCATATAAATCAGAAATTAGAATTTCAAACGAAGTCAATATTGTATAGTTTGATTGATTGTTTAATTATTTATTTTGTTAGAATGCACTAACCCGCTATAATTGTACTTGTACAAAATTTTCCTGGAAGAAATTCCTGCATGAGCAATATGCCGCCTGTTGTACTTTTCTGTATATATATTATGTTGTCCTTATCTCTGTATTTTGTGTCCATTGTGCTCAATAAAGTATTTTATCTATCTATCTATCTATCTATAGCGCCATCTATTTTTTTATGGGGGAAAGGAGCCTCGAAAGTCTCTCATATTATACACGTACGAGTACGACTGTCTAGAGTGTACTGAAGAGCTGAATGCTTTGTTTACCATCGACATTTTCCTTATGGAAAAAAAACCCAAATCAAAATAAATTGCGTTAGGGCCTTAGGGCCCGCAGTTTTTTCCCATAACATACATTGTGGTCACTGCTTGGACCGATGCCATTTTCACGAGATATTCGCCGATTGCAGTGGCGTTTGTATGAGACGGCTTCCTACATTTCTGATTGAAAAGAAACAGTTGCGAAAAGTGGAAAAAGAGCCTGTCGAAATTACATAATATGTGATAATGCAACAGCGAAATACTAAAAACTTAAATATCATATATTAACTGTTAACAACACGTGCGGCTAGCAAACAAACAACACCTGCACTTGTTTACGACACAGGTGCAGGGTACGGTAGTGGGGACAACCCCTATAAGACTGCGAGCCGCACGAGAAAACGTCCCCACAAATAACCAAGGAAAGCGGGACCCAGGGAAACAGCAGACACCTGATGACAAAAAAGAAGACCAGTCCGCGCCTAAACACAGGCGGCTCACTGGGCCTCCCCCAATGGGGTTCTAGTATATGGGCGGGCGTAGCAATGAAACACACGTCTTACTTGTAGTTCGATATAATCCCGACTAAGTGTACCTACCCACAATATTTCTCATCTAATATATCATTATACAACTACCTTACATATCATACATAAATACATTACAGGGGTCTCACCCGGTGGGCTAGACCGCGAAGGCGGGGCCAACACCTGAGGACCACCGGAGCCACGGGAGGCGAAGACTGCAACCTTAAGGGTCAGGTGCCCCAGAAGGTTTTCCCACACGCACAGCAGTGTGTGTGTGAGAAGGCAACGTGTGTTGTATCATTCTTGTGTCGAACTATGTACAGAGAACATCAAATGAAAGTAACCTGTGACAGTGAGCCATCATTTAATTGGCTACAAAGATCCCCGTTACCTTGGGTTTGGAGTACCCCACTCGTGCTCTAACGTATGTGTACTTATAATATCCACTGAATATCCGTAATCATTATAAACCCGTAGCATGGATCCGTGATAGCTCATCATCATCTCCATCATAAAACTTCGATACGAGTACTTGGATACTTGCCCGTGAAACTAAGATCTACCTATATCATTATTACAAACAGAAGACATCATCATCAGTCCATTAACGTCCCCATTGCTGGGGCACGGGCCTTCCCTATGGATGGATAGGGAGATCGGGCCTTAAACCACCATGCGGGCCCAGTGCGGATTGGTGGTTATTAACGACACATCTAATACAGAAGTAGCCTTGTTCGGAAAACGTGTTACTTCAATCGTAATGTAACGGGCTCGAATCTCGGCTCGGGCTCTGAACCACTGAGTTCAACTTCATGAGTTTGAATCGTGTTTTTCAGGATTTGTCGGTTTATCAATAGGCTCGCCCTCAACAAGATTTAAACAGCTGGCTAGGAGTGGGTGTACTATAATATATGTATGTATAACTCTGCCCATCGCTTTGGATTCTTGTCCTGAAAACTTGGTAAGTTGCTGTTTTGTCAACACCTTCAAACTTGGCGGGCTGTGGGCCAAACTTGGCATTCTTAGTTCTCTCTCTTAGTCTGTGCGAGACAGGCCGAATACAACTTGAAACTTCCTCAGAATTCATCGGGAATATTAAGATATTTCTTATTTATCAGTTTAAAACAGCCCTTAATTTATATCAACACGTCTATTTTCTCGCTCCAGGTTTTAATTTGTCTCTTTCCCGGTCTGCTGCAAGAGACTTTGCGATGGATGTCTGTCTGACTATACCAATTGGGATGTAGTTGTGTTATGTTGTTTGTTAAAACAAATGCCAAATATCCAGACTTCCATTTACCGTGAAACTTCGACAGTAGTCAAGTACAGGCGGATTAAAAAGGCCGCAACCAGTGGCGGATTTACCAGTAGGCTGAGTAGGCTGAAGCCTAGGGCGGCAGATTTTAGGGGGCGGCAAATTTGGCCCAAATTTTTTTTTGTCTTACAGAAATAAAAAAATAAATACACAAAAAATGGGGGAAGCCTATGCCCAGCAGTGGGCGTCGTACGGCTGATAATAAAATGATGACACAAAGAAACAAGTAACAAGAATTTTAACATTTTAGTAATGCACACTATACTGAACATTCTTACGTCTGTACAGGCTTCAACCGAACATATTTTGCTAACTTTGCGCCGTGCTTTTGGTAGCGCTGCGCACTCGATTATAATTAGTGTGTCAGTGTGAAACGGTCACTCAACATAAAGGATACGTACTAGCCACGAGCGCTAATAGACAAATTAACCTACTTAAACAAATCTTTGGGTTAACGATCAACTTCTACAACTGCAACTGAAGGTGGAGCGATGAAGCCGGAACCTAGCTTTGGCCCTTACATCGTCTGGTCCTTCGAGGTACTAGTGAAGTGTTGTGTTAGTGACTGTGATAGCGAATCGGTGCTTTTGGCCTCCCACAAGCGGGTCTCACCAACTGCATTGAGAAAGCGCACATATCACTGTGTAAGTAGCATGTACTTCCTCCAGCGAAGCTTTACCAACTGACACCGCGATGGCTACTAACATAGATCACCGCCAAGGATCCTGTTCAATGGAAGAATTTGGGTTATCGATAAAAACGTCTAGAGGCTTTGGAGGCTCACTGGGCTGAGTTTAGCATGAATCACGAGAATCTTGCACCACCAAACTGCGGGTCGTTTTTAACGCCTCTATGAAAACGGACAGTAACTACAGACTCAACGATCTCATGGTGACAGGATCCAACTTGCTAAAGGATATCTGCTCTCTCATTATCAAGAGGAGGAGCTATAAATAAGCTCTCATTGCCGATATTGAGACGATGTTTCGCGTCATATTTTTACACGAAGATCAAAGGCCTCTGCAAAAGATCATCTGGAAGTCATCTCCCAACAATATACTACAGAAGATGGAGCTGTGTACGGTAACGTATGGGATAAAAGCAGGCCCGTTTTTTGCTATGCGCACACTAAAGCAACTGGCAAATGACGAAGGAAACGAGTTTCCTATGGCAGATAAAGCATTATGTCACCAATTCTATATGGATGACGTCATTACAGGGCACAATACACTACAAGGCGCGCGCACATTACAAAAACAACTTTTCGAACTGTTACGCAAGGGTAAATTTACGCTGAGAAAATGGGCAACTAACGATACAGATGTCCTTCAAGATCTCCCCGAAAAGCAGAAAGTCAAGAAAATGGGCATTAAGTTCAAACAGGATACACCAACAAAAATGCTTGGACTTGGCTGGAATACATCATGCGACCAGTTTTGTTCACGGAACAGAAAAATAACTAAACGGATGTTATTATCGGACATAAGCAAGCTATACAACCCCCTCGGGTGGCTTGCTCCGATCATAGTCAGTGCTAAAATATTATTCCAAAACTTGTGGAATAATAAACTTACCTGGGATGAACCTATACCCGACGAAATGGCGAAAGAATGGAAAAAAATCCAGTCAGATTTGGAAATTTTGTTCGAAATAGCAATACCCAGGTGGATAAATAGTGACAGTAAGCACATTGAACTGGTTAGATTTTGTGCGAATGTCTCTATTCGAACGGCAAACGTTAATTCGATAATACCCGCTACACAATCGAAGTACGTCAAATTAAAGGATAATCCTGCCGACTGTGCTAGTAGAGCATTACTGCCGTCTCAGCTCATAAACTTCGATTTGTGGTGGCACGGACCTAGCTGGCTAAAAACGGGACATATGGCCGACTTGGAAAGCAAGGATGTCCGCCTTAGATGCCTAAGGTCCATCTTGCACATCAAGTGGCAGGATCGAGTTCCAAACACAGAAGTTTTGCGTCATGCTGGTCTATCCGGAATAGAAGCGCTCATCATAAAGCACCAACTGAGCTGATGCGGTCACGTCTTGCGAATGGATGACAGCAGATCACCGCAAACAGTTTTCTATTCCGAGCTCTCTAGCGGAAATTGAAAACATGGTGGGTAATATCTGCGTTACTAAGACGTGTTTAAACCCAATCTCGTGGCATGTGAGATACCAACTGTAGTTGGGAGGAGGCGCCGCACCGTTCACAAGAGCGTCAATTTTTTTGAAAAGAAGCGTTTACAAAATCTTGACGCAAAGCGTCAAATACGGAAGACTCGACCGAAACCCTCCTATAATTACACACTCAATTCGTCAGGCCAGTTTCAAGTCGAAGTTCGGTTTCGCCAGCCACATCAGTGCCCACCACAACAACGACCCAGGATAGCTATTTAGGAGTCGCCGTCGCCGGATACGGTTTGGACGACATGATGGTGATAATTAGTACATGCTGCTGTTTTAGCTCAACAGTATACACTTCACTAAATCGTCGGCTGTACAAATAATTTAGAAACTGACACAACTATCCCCTAGTTCACAATCATACTAATAACGGAAAAAAGCCGATGTAATGAGGACGATAGAACACAAATCATAAAGTTGCAATTTAATTAACAGAATAAATGTAAATTATATGATTGTGAACTAGCGTATCGAATTTCAGAGGTCAGTAGGGGCGGCAAAAATTGAATAGCCTACTGGCGGCAAATTTGTAAATCCGCCACTGGCCGCAACAAAATTATTCATGTAAAATACAAATTTAATATAGCTATTTGACATTTGTGTGCATTGCGCACTTACTTACTTTTTTATGCGTAAAATTGTTTTATTAGATGAATTGCTTCGATACGGCCTTTTTGACCACCCTCGTAGTCCTAATATTTATTATGGTGCAGTCATTTGGCAGTTTTACTTGGAAAGCAGGTATTACAGTGAAACTTGGTTAAGTGGGACCTGGATAAGTGAGAAACCTCCATAACTGGAACTCATGCTGAGGTCCCAACACTTTGGCACTGAATTACCTCTGTTAGTGGGACGAGGTAAGCCTCTATATCTGGGATTCGTTCTTTCGATTTATCATCATAGTTACCTCTATAACTGAGACAGCGAGTAAATTTTATATGCATAAATCTCTGTAACTGAGATAACATTGTTTGTTTACTCATTCTTATTCCACACGTAATTCCAAGTACGTAAGTACAAATTTTGAGCTTCAATTACCTTCATTTTTAGTTTCGCTTTACTATCATACAGATATTTATTTGGAAAATACATAACACGTTATTTTATTTAATGAACGCGCCTGTATAACTGAAATAACCTGTATTCTCACCTCTATTAATGGAACCCTCTGTAAATGAGACAGATATTTATTTATACCTGTATATCTGAGACACTGGGTAAGTGGAATACCTCTATAAGTGAAACGACATTGCAGGTCCCTTGATGTCTCACTTAACCAGGTTTCACTGTATTCGAATTTCGAAAATTGAGAGTATGTTTTTTTACTTGAAACTAAGTAGCTCGTTAGCTGCGACGTTATTGTTGGTCACAATGCGAATGTGATTCTTCGAACCCTACGTGGTTTTCAGTAAGTTTACGACGATAAGAGTACCTGTTCTAGTTCAACTTTGGTACTAAATTTCGAATACCGTGAATAAAATAGAGCCGTGTTGGTAGAACGCTTGGTAAACGGTGGAACGTTGATAGCACACGCCTAAACCAATGATTGTCGAATTTGTTTTCGAATTCATGTTTGAATCATAAATGTTTATCACGTGCTCAGCGGCGAAGGAAAACATCGTGAGGAAACCCACATTCCCGAGAAATGCAATTTCTGAGGTATGTGATCTAACCTGTATTGGGCTGGTTTTCCTTTCGCGGGTTGGAAGGTCAGACAGGCAGTCGCTTATGTAAAAAACTGGAGCTGTCAAATCTTTAGGTTAGAGACCCTGTGAAAAACGGGATAATGCTAGGGAGATGAGGAGTAGTAGTAAAAGAGAGCGGGGTTGAACCGACGACAGCGGTTCTCATATAAAATGCGCGTTAGGATCTTTACAAAACTTTCCTTTTCCTGTGAAAAACGGGATAATGTTAAGGAGATGACGATTGAATTTCAAATACCTTATACGTCAATCACGTAGGCTGTTAATTTAAGCGTTCCTTGTGATCCCTCTTACTTCTTATCGGATGTACGTCATAAACTCACCCACGTACCGAATGATTATTACCATTTGGTACGTGTCTGGAAATAGGATTGAGTTTCGCACTTGACTTGTCTAAGTTTTAGGTACACTTGTGGATAAACAATACAGGGTGTTAGTGACATCGTAACGAAAACTTTGAGGGATGATTGAGACCATGATTCTGAGATTATATCAAGTGGAATTTTCCGTCGCAAAAGTATGGAATAGAAAATAACTTAAAAAAAAAACAAAAATTTTCATGAATTTTCCGACTGAAAATTCCACTTGATTTCAACTCAGAATCATGGTCTGAATCATCCCCTTCAGTATTCGATACGGTGTCACTAACACCTATACCTACTTGTATGGCTACAGTATGTACTTGTGCGGGGTGTAAGTGACATCGTAAGGAATACTGAGGGGGATGATTCAGATAATTATTCTGAGTTAATATCAAGTGGAATTTTTCATCGCAAAAGTATAGAATTGAAAATAATTTAAAAAAACTAAAAAAAAATCATGAATTTTGCGACGGAAAATTCCACTTGATATGAACTCAGAATCATGGTCTGAATCATCCCCCTCAGTATTCGTTACGATGTCACTAACACCCCGTATACTCAATTTTGTAGCCGAGTAATAAATCCCAGTCTACACAAAAGATAAAAATTAAATAAAAAATAACCAAAAGATGAAAGAAAGGAAAAGAGGAAAGATACAGAAAGTTTTATGAGTTCAAAATTTAGTGCAGTCAAAACTGCCAAGTTTTACTTCGAAAGTTTTATTCGAGTTACGAAAGTTTAGCGATTATATAGATTTCAACGTGCTCCTTTCGAATTTTGCTTTGCCTTCGAAACTCCCGCCAAACTTCCCAGGTAATAAGCAGAAACAACTAAACTAATTATTTCAGTTATCTGGGCCTTAGCGAAGTTGTAAACGATTACGAAAAACGACAGTGGCCGTGATAAAAATGTTTTTGGGATTGACATAAAGGGACATATCAATATGTCACATACATTTTATCACTGTTACTCTTTTCAAAATAGGTGCAACTGCCAAGTTGCGAGGACAGCCAGGTTAGCCGTAACCTCTCAGCTCACACACTTACGAAATGTACATTGAATTTTCTTTGTTACTTTCAATGAGCTGGGGGTTTTTTAGAAAGGCCACATCGATGCAGTTCAATATTGCAATTTGACTTTTGCGCATACAAAAGTAAGAGCGCAATTTCAACAAATGTCAAATGGCAATATTCTGAGTTGAATAGCTTCTAAATGGTCTTATAAGCCGCCACTGTTTATGAAATAGGGCGCTGTTTAAAGCTATAAAAGTAGAAAAACCACTTTGACATCATCAGGGATTGTAATCCACACGCATTCAATGTTTTGCCCAACGGAGAAGTAAACAAATTGAGCATTTATAGGTACTCATCAAGGGATCTTCCTTATTACCTGTTTTTTCCTGTTTGATATTTTTCCCAAGGCCCGGATCATACTAACTAACGGAACGCAAAAATCCTCGCATTGATATAATACGCATATTTTATCGATAATATCAAAGCTATATTGTCTTCTTCTATCGTGTGGGTTGTGAGGTGGAGTACTAACCTCATCAACCCT
The DNA here is from genome assembly GCF_024362695.1 of Pectinophora gossypiella. NCBI lineage: Eukaryota > Metazoa > Arthropoda > Insecta > Lepidoptera > Gelechiidae > Pectinophora > Pectinophora gossypiella. The sequence continues at coordinate 2,759,549 of NC_065412.1, read as the reverse complement.
GGTGTCAGGGTTACTATTGAGCCGCCAAAGGCCCCTGACATGCCTCATGTAGCTACTACTTACTTACATCAGCAAGTAGTAACCGGGACTAACGGCTTAACGTGCCTTACGAAGCACGGATCTTACTTTTAGACAATCAGGTGATCAGATTGTAATGTCCTAACCAAACTAGGGACCACAAAATAATTTTTGTGATATGCCCCCACCGGGAATCGAACTCGGGACCTCCGGATCGTGAGCCCAACGCTGATCCACTGGACCACGGAGGTCGTTAAGCTGTGTTGTGATTAGTAAGTAGAAATTTGCTCAAAGCCTTCTTCTTCTTTGCGAGTCGATGGCGATCGCGACTAAATTTTTGCTGACCAATAATTTAAATCTCAGTCTACACAAAAGATAAAAATTAAATAAAAAATAACCAAAAGATGAAAGAAAGGAAAAGAGGAAAGATACAGAAAGTTTTATGAGTTCAAAATTTAGTGCAGTCAAAACTGCCAAGTTTTACTTCGAAAGTTTTATTCGAGTTACAAAAGTTTAGCGATTATATAGATTTCAACGTGCTCCTTTCGCTCATAGCCTTTTTCTTACAACATACATATTTCTATAACATTTGATCCAACACGACGACGGCATGAGGGACGTGAGGAGCAGAATAAATGCGGATGCGGATGAAATGGCGACAGGTCTCAGGGACAACATGTGACCCGCGAATGCCCCTAAGCTAAAAGGGAAGATTAGTAATGGCAGAGATGGTGTGACCAGAATGCACAATATTAGGAATGAATATATAAGAGGACTGAAACTAGCGCCGGTTAGTGAGAAATTGAGGAGCGACAGGTTAGCATGGTATGAGCATAAATAATGAGGAATGAAAGGCGTAATGGAACGGCCTCTGTGGTCCATCCGGAGGTCCAGGGTTCGATTCCTGGTGGGGACATATTATCACAAAAATTACTTTGTGGTCTCCAGTTTGGTTAGGACATTACACGCTGATCACCTGATTGTCCGAAAGTAAGACGATCCGTGCTTCGGAAGGCACATTAAGCCGTTGGTCCCGGTTACTACTTACTGATGTAAGTACGTAGTCGATATATGAGTCATGTCAGGGGCCTTTGGTGGCAGGGTTGATGAGGTTGGTAATTCACCTCACAACCCACACGATAGAAGAAGAAGAAAGACGTATAACGAGGAAAGTTATGAGTAGGTGTGAGTAGCAAGAATGGAAAAGGAATACATGCACATGAACATGTATACAGGGTATTAGTGACATACACATACATAAACTCACGCCTATTTCCCACCGGGGTAAGCAGAGACTATAGAATTCCATTTGCTTCGATCCTGAGACACTTCTCTTGCTTCCTCCACATTCATCAATCGCTTCATACACGCACGCCGGTTCAGAGTAAATCGTATTAAACCTTTTCTAAGGACATCTCTAATTTGGTCAATGTAAGTCCTTCTCGGTCTTCCTCTGCCAGCCCTACCATCAACTTTCGCTTTATATACCGCTTTTGCAATTCTATTATCATTCATCCGCTCTACGTGTCCAAACCAAGCTAACATTCCCGTCTCAATTTTAGTCGCTATATCGTGTTTTACATCACATCTCTGTCTTATCACACTGTTTCTCACTCTATCACTCAACTTCACACCGCAGAAAATCTTTTAGAAATACGAATCATCATCCTCCTGCCCTTGTCCAGGGTATTAGTGACATCGTAACGAAAACTTTGAGGCATGATTCAGGCCAAGATTCTGAGTTTTTATCAAGTTAAATTTTCCGTCGCAAAAGTATGGAACGAATAATAATTTAAAAATACATAGAAACATTCATGACCTTGACTCAGTGTTCGTTACGATGTCACTATCACCCTGGACAAGGGCAGGCGGATGATGATTAATTTATCTATAAGATTTATGGGAATTCAAACTCTAACGTGGTAAAGATACCACGCATGCTAAATCTTTATTTAAACATCTTATGCAAGAGATCTCTTAGCTGTAAGTTAACTGTAAGTATTTTAAAACATAATAACATTAAGCGAACTCCACTCCCACAGACAAACCGAGCAATTGGTTTTGTGGGGTTTTTATTGTACCAATATTTTCTGTATTTTTTATGAAAAAAAATAAACATTTTACTTACTTACTTAAGAGCACCGGTTAATAGTTTTACAGTCTATTCTGTAATAAAATCTCAGCCTATCTAATCAGTGATAATCTTCGATCACATAAATGATTTTGATTCAGATAACTGGCAAAAACAATTTATCGGAAAAGCAATATTTTTTTAGCATAATAGTGCTGATTCTGGTAAACACAATTTAAATATTATTTTAGTTTGTCAATTCTAAAACAAGCTCTATATCGTTTTCTATTATCTATATCTATATATACGTTTGGTCATGTAGTTTAAATTGATTTTGCTTCGAACACGATTGACTTAGTTGAACACCGCGCGATGAACTCTGAGCATCTGAGCAACATACACATCACCACACATCACCAGCCCATTAACGTCCCCACTGCTGGGGCACGGGCCTTCCCTATGGATGGATAGGGAGATCGGGCCTTAAACCACCACGCGGGCACAATGCGGATTGGTGGTTATTAACGACTGCTAATGCAGCCGGGAGCAACGGCTTTACGTGCCTTCCGAAGCACGGAGGAGCTCGAGATGAAAACTTTTTTTTTTGTGGCCACCCATCCTATGACCGACCTTTGCGAAAGTTGCTTAACTTCAACAATCGCAGACCGAGCGCGTTTACCGCTGCGCCACCGAGCTCCTCCAACATACGTACCTAACTAATTAACTTTGAAACCTTTGATGACGATTAAATTTGGCATCAAAGAACCATTTTGTGGTTAATTTCGACACAGATCTAAGAATATAACATAACAAAGCATCACGCCTGTATACCTAAGGGGTAGGCAGTGGTGTATAGTATCCTTAGTGACACCGTATCGAATATTAAGGACGATGTTTCAGCTCATGATTCTGAGTTAATATCAAGTGGAATTATTTTTCTCGTCTTTTCGGCCGCGTTGTGTTGCGTAGTTTGCTTAGGTACTTACGTATACATATATACATAAACAGCCTATATACGTCCCACTGCACAGGCCTCTCCTCAATCAACCGGAGGGGTATGGAGGGTATGGAGTATATAAAACTATAAAGAAGATAGGCATAATCAAATTCGAAGATAATGGTAAAACTATTTAAGATAATATATTTCAGTTAGCCAGGGTTGGAATTGGAATTAGATATTTTCAAAAAAATATTCAGCACTAAATCTCATTTGAATAACGATGGTACCTATAAATTTTCCTTTTCAAGGAGGTCTCGCTTCAACATGAAAGTGCTATTATTGGTATGAATAATAACCGCTTCCGTGGTCCAGTGGTTAAGCGTTGTGCTCACGATCCGGAGGCCCCGGGTTTCATGCCGGGTTCGCGCGGCACGAATTATATTGAGCGCTTCGACCAATAAACGATACGAATGCTATCTACGTAGATGGACGTCAAAGGGCTATTGGTCGAAGGCATCGATATAATTCGCGCCGTGCGCGGCGCGGTTACCGTGCAGAGCCTACTGTTACGTTTGGCATAAAAGCATACGTGAAGACTATTTATTATATATTGCAGGTCTTTAAAGAAAAGCCATAATACACACTACCACCTTTGTTGACCAGTCCATACGCAAAATTACAATTTGCCTTATTGTTTAAGTACGGTCACGAGCATTAATATGTATACACACTTCGGTACCATGTCACATTAACTTTTTTGACAAATTGAACTGTAAGTTTCACTAAATGTCAAATATGTTAGTGCGACAGAGTCCTAAAGTGGATACATTATATTGCTCATGACTGTACTCGTACTTACTCTCTTTTATTTGTACTCTCTTTTGTAAGTTGTTTTTATTACGTGTTTTGATTGTATGTTATGTGTTAATCTTTATTTTGTTTATTATAATGTTCTGTGGTGTCACTTTATAATAAACGTTTCTTTCTTTCTAATACCTTCTTAATTTTTAGAACCCCGAATTTAAAGGAATGTTTCAAACGCCTTCTAATATCTTTTGTTTTTGAGCTAAGTACCTCATTTAACAGTCTGGAGTATTGTCTAAGTACCTTTGATCTTATCTAAGCTTCCTTCTGTAACTACGCAGTGTCTGCATAAGTACGTCTTAATATATACAGGGTGTTAATGTCATCATAACGAAAACTTTGCGACATGATTCAGACCATTATTCTGAGTTAATAACATCTGAGTAAATAATTTAAAAATACTACTAAAATGTTCATGAATTTTCCGACAGGAAATTCTACTTCTAGATATAAACTCAGAAACATGGTCTGAATCATCCCCCTGAGTATTCGTTGCGGTGTCACTAACACGCGTACCTACTTGTATGACTATCTGTACATACTTGTACGGGGTGTAAGTGACATCGTAACAGATACTGAGGGGGATGATTTAGCTCATTATTATGTATAGAAGAAAGACAACAAAAGTACAGAACTGTAAATAATTAAAAAGAAACACAAAAAAAATAACTTAGAATCATGAGTGGAAATATCCCCCTCAGTATTCGTTACGATGTCACTAACATTCTGTATTATAAAGCACCTACTTAAAAAAAAAACATTACATAAACTCACGACTACATATCCCAATTGGGGTCGTCCAGAGGTACATCCATCGAAAGATGAACTAAGTACTCACACCTCACCGAGCTTTCTGTTAGACCAACGTGATAGGTGGTGGGCCGTATCGCCGTCAGTAATGATCGAATTCACTGTGTTACTAAACACGACGTTGGCATAGGGACACATTAATTAGTCACAGTCAATTACGGTTAAATAAACATAAACAAGTAAACATACATTGATCGACTTTGACAGTCTATAAATATGTATTTATAACTTCATACATACTTAATGTATCGTTTACAAATAACATCTCAGTGGTCTCGATTCCTGCAGACACCTTCCAATTTTATTTTGAGTTACTTATACCTGTCATTTTCTTATTCGCCAAAAAGGAAAGGGACGGCTGATTGACTTTTAATTGGCTGTTAATTTTAAAATGAAAGAATAACCGGGCGAATAAAATAGGCATCTCAATCCGTTTGACGTGTGCTGTCAACTTAATTCAGTCGGGTTATTGGCCAATATAAAATTTTGGAAAAGGATTTTATAATTCTGCTTAAAATTGTGGTATGTTCCATAAATTGTACGCCTGTTGATTACCCGTACCTTTCCTTTTCGCAATCACCGCCAATATAAACATTTAAATATTGAAGTCTGTTTAATCAATTTCTGATAAAGTAATTAGTAAGTATGCTACTTCTAAAGGTAAGATCAATTTACCTAGTTTAGGCGTCACTTTGTTGTTGAAGTTAAGCAACTTTCGCAAAGGCTGGTCATAGGATGGGTGACCACAGAAAAAAAGTTTTCATCTCGAACTCCTCCGTGCTTCGGAAGGCACGTTAAGCCGTTGATCCCGGCTGCATTAGCAGTCGTTAATAACCACCAATCCGCACCGGGCCCGCGTGATGGTTTAAAGCCCGATCTCCCTATCCATCCATAGGGAAGGCCCGTGCCCCAGCAGTGGGGACGTTAATGGGTTGGTGATGATCATGAGGCGTCACAAACGAATTATATTTGGAAACAAAAATCCGCATCTCGCCATGCTTATCCTGATTACCAGCTCTGTATGCCTCATGCTTAAGTTCCGTTTCTTTACATAATATTAATAAGTGATTAAAAGTATATACCTATAAAACTTATCTAGGAATTAGGAATAAATAAATAATTTATTTTCAGTAAACACTGCCTAATTATTTACATATACTGAGATATAAAATATATTAAAATTATCTTTTCAAGTTTAAGTAAAGAAATTATTTAAATATACTTATTTTTCTATTTAAGTTATTTACCAATTTTAATCAAGAAAAACGTATTAATAATTCCAACATTTTTTCACGTTTTTCTATGACGTCACCGGGTACTTTTTCATACAAATTCAATAGTAATATCGCGTTTTGACGTTTAATAAAAAATAATTGATTTGGCTAGTACGAACTAGCCTATTAGAAGGTTAAACGAAGAAAAAGCTGTACAGTGCCACCTACATTGTTCTTGCGGAACGAAGCTCAGAAAGTCCTTCATTACCGTGAACTATACAATATAGCGATAGAATTACCGTGAACTATAAGAACGTGAAATATACGTTATAGTATAGGGGTACTCTCCACCCAGCACCGATTCGAAGTTGGAGCGAGCTTGATTTTCTTACCTCAATCCGTAGGAACTAGAGGTAGAGGTAATGTACCGCGCCGTTCCCGGGAAAATACGCCTAAGTAAATGAATGCCGTTGAGGAGCTCGGTGGCGCAGCGGTAAACGCGCTCGGTCTGCGATTGTTGAAGTTAAGCAACTTTCGCAAAGGATGGGTACCCACAAAAAAAAGTTTTCATCTCGAGCTCCTCCGTGCTTCGGAAGGCACGTTAAACCGTTGGTCCCGGCTGCATTTGCAGTCGTTAATAACCATCAATCCGCACTGGGCCCGCGTAATGGTTTAAGGCCCGATCTTCCTATACATCCATAGGGAAGGCCCGCGCCCCAGCAGTAGGGACTATGGGCTGATGATGATGATGAAATGAATGCCAAAGTGTGAATGTTCCCAGCAGTAAAAAGGCGTACTTATAAATTATGCAAAGAGAGATTTAAGACAGATAGGATTAGAGTACAAGCAGCCAGGTTCCTTACTATCGGAGGAAAAATCGGCCAGATTATCTGTCCTACAAAAAGTCTGACGCGGCGGGCGCCCTTAAGAGCCCACCGTGCGTTTGCTCGGATGACAAATAGGTATTTAGATGTGTGCGTCACACGCACAGATCGGCGCGCACGAGATCGGGTTCTTAATAAAACAAAAAAATACATACATACATAAACTCACGCCCATGTTCCCCGAAAGGGTGAGCAGAGCCACAAATAATCAGAAGACCATTTGCAGCCACTTTTGATACATAGTCCTAAGATGGATAATGATGAACCGTATAGTGATAAGGGATCAACCTATCGCCCATATAGATTCATCATAAACAAAAAATATGTAACTCAAAAAATCGAAAAATGAAGAGGTTTAAGGCGTTTTTCTAGTTTTTACTCAAGTTGAAGTACTAAATAAATTATTTTATAATTTGGCTTCGATCAATCTATTAAGCAGTTTATTGTGAATTTGACCATATAAATAATATGTTCAACAAAGATAATGTAGCTTTCTCAATCCATAAAACGGTAACAGCTGTTTTGACAGATTTTACATGGCGCTCTCTTTTTTTTTTTTTGACATTCCCTGGAAAGGAACATCACTGGTTGGTAGTTTAGTATCTTTAAGCGGTAAAGGACTAAGGGAACGCTCTGAGATTGTCCGTCCCGCTCGCACGCACGGTGTAAAGCAACTCACGGTGAGAGGGAGATACTTTATGTAAAGTATCTAGGATGTGATTGCGTTGAACGCTTGTTGAATGGGACCAGAAACACTCGCCAGAAATCGTGTCAAGTATTCCATCTCGCTTGTTTTAAATTTTCTTTGAGCTAAAAGCTGCTCAGAAATTAATGAGTCATGTAAGTACTTTTACCTTGACTTTGATATGTTAAAAACGAGTTTCAGTGTTTACATGTAGGTACGTTTTTCAGAAAAGCATATGTATGAGTGTGAATGACAATTTTTTTTTAAACGCTTTCATGTTTATGTTTTTACTTAGCCGTAAAAACAGCTCGGGAAACAGGACCTGTCAAATCTTTAGGCTAGGTAAGCGGATCCTGTGAAAACGGGGTAACGCTATGGTGATAATGATGATGATTTTTATCATTGTCATTAAACCTCATAACCGCCTTTTGAAAAGTTACATTCGCGTATTTTTTTTTCACAAAATCTCTCAATTGAAGCGGAGATCCGTGACACAATAGACACGCTAGCTTCAATCCAGGTTACAATTTTAGCCTCTATTTTTATCTCTATTGAAATTATTTGGAAGAAATATAGGTGTTATTTGAATCAAATCACAATGTGATTTTCCATAAAGGTGTTTTTGTTGTTTTCACTATCATCTAACGTGTAGGTCGTGAGGTGAATTACCAACCTCATCAAACCTGGTGTGAGGGCCCGTGACGTGGCTTAATGTACCGATTACTTCAGTAAGTAGTTACCGGGACCAACGACTTAACTTGCCTTCCGAAGCACGGATCATCTTACTTTCGGACAATCAGGTGATCAGCCTGTTATGTCCTTTAGGGATCACAAAGTGATTTTGGTGATATGTCCCCACCGAGATACGAACTCGGGACCTCCGGATGGTGAGCTCGACGTTCAAACACTGAATCACAGAGGCCGTTTTCACTATAAGGCGAGGATATTGTAATGTCAAACATTAAATGTGTTGCCATCGATAAACGTGTACATTATCATTTATTTATTTATTTAATAATTTATTCTACACAGGATAACACAGAAACACAATATGTCAACATGAGGAGAGACAAAGGCACAACTTATTTCTAACAGAAATTCCTTCCAGTAAGCCTGTGAGGGTGAAAGATTAACGAGAGGGCAGATAGCGTGTACAAGCGTACACAAAAATACATACGTAATGGTGCTAATTCCTATAAATACCATCTAATTTTATTTTAAGTTATATCTGTCATTTTCTTATCCGCCGAAAAGGAAAGGGGCGGGTAATCGACAAGCATAAAATTTATGGAACACACGTCAATTTTAATCACAAATCTAAAACAACTGTCTAAAAATTTTACATCAGTCAATAACCCGACACAGTTAGTAGACAGCATTGCATACCAGTGACGTACCTTTTTGATTCGCTCGGGTTATTCATTCATTTACTCATTCTTCCTAAAATTAAGAGCTGTGAATCATCCGTCCCTTTCCTTTTCGACGGATATGAAACTGACGGATATAACTTAAAATAAAATTAGGCTGTGTCTGCAGGAATCGGTCCCAATAATATTATTACATATATAATTATCATTTGCCTATTTTCCTACAAAGGCAATATTATTATAACGAAACTTTATGTGTCACATAGGAATGTCTTAAGTGACGAAACAAATATACTGAGGGGTGTGCCAGATGTCATAAAAAGTTTACGGGGAGAGTTGTGTTATAATAAAGTTGCATGCCACTGAAGGTATTCGTTATGAAATAATAGTATCTTTGTAACTATACTATCCGCCTTAGCAAACTTCTTATCTTTTATTTGACATGATGGACCTCATAATTTCTTTCTCCTTATTTTTCCTCGTTTATTCTGGTATACAGAGTGTTAGTGACATCGTAACGAATCTTCTTCTATCGTGTGGGTTGTGAGGTGGAGTACCAACCTCATCAAACCTGGTGTCTGGGTTGTTATTGGGTTGATTATCGTAACGAATACTGAAGGGGATGATTCATACCCCCCCCCCCCCCCCAGAGTCCACTACGTACGTTTTGAAGGAGGCGCGGCTGTGGTAGCGCCACCATGCTATCTTGGTGAGATGATGGCGTTCTAGCCCCGGAAAACCAGCCAGTACCTAGACATATCATTCCAACGTTGCCTCAGTTGGCTCGACCATTATAGACGGCGACACAGCTAACCTATCACGTTGGTCTAACAGAAAGCTCAGTGAGATGTGGATACTTAGTTCATCTTGCGACGGATGTCTTTGACTACTCCAATTGAGATACAGTCGTGAGGTTGTGTTATGGTTTATTTTTAGACGAGAGTTATTGCATACTTGTCTCTGACGGCATTCTACAGCATATTTCCACATAAAGGTGGCTTCAATGCTTATTATGTAGGGACAATATTCCTGTCGTGAGCTTTAAAATATTATTATTACTTCGGCCGCTCCGTTATTAAAAATGTTGCCCAAACGTTCATGAATCATATTGCTGTTATAAGAGCAAAAATATAAAGTTGAAAACTTGATTAAAGATTCTTTTCGTTCCTCCATTAAAGTTTTATTTGATAATCACACACACAAACACACATACACACACACACACACACACATACTGTCAAAGATGTAATACCGATTAGGAAGAGCGGGGCTTCCTAACACAGGTCTTTAAATGAGGCTTACTAGGAAGTCCCAATAACGAGGTTATATATTGATGTACTATTTAAAGCAAATAAACTATTTTGATTTTTGATTTTGATTTTTGATAATCGCACTAGGGATGGGGATTGAGCCATGGTAGCCCAGTTGGTAGAACGCTTGCCTCTCACTTTGAGGCCGCAGGTTCTAATCCAGTACAGGCCTAAACCAATGATTGTCGAATTTGTTTCCGAATTCATGTTTGGATCATAAATGATTATCAATTGCTCAGTGGTGAAGGAAAACATCGCGAGGAAACCCACATCCCGAGAAATGCATTTTCGGAGGTATGTGACCTAACCTGCATTGGGCTGGTTTTCCCTTCGCGGGTTGAAAGGTCAGACTGGCAGTCGCTTCTCTGTAAAAAAACGGACCTGTCAAATCTTCAGGTTAGGTAAGCGGACCCTGTGAAAAACGGGATAATGCTAGGGATGGGATTTATAAAAAAAGGATGACTTCATTCTCTGAAATTTCAAAAAAATATGGATGGCGATGTAAAACCAATATGGATCCAATAGGTATAGATAGCAACTTAAACATTACAAAAATAATTATATGGTTTTGCGATTACATTATATTTATGATTATGTATCCGAATGATGTGAAATCAATTTTGCGACGGAAAATTCCACTTGATATTAACTCAGAATCATGGTCTGAATCATCCCTTTTAGTATTCGTTACAATGTCACTAAAACCATATACTGCTTGTGTTTTGTGTTCCCGACGACCCGATTACTCTAGCCATAGAGACAGCCAATCAGCTCGCGACACCAAACACTTCAGGGCCCCGATACCGACCCCGCCGGCGTGGCCAACGATTTCCCTCATTCAGCGCTTATCGCTATCGACCCGCTAGGGTCGATTTATTCTTTCAAATATTTTTCCTCTCAGACGACGCCCTGAGCCGAGGTTCGCGCCCAACTGGGCACCCTCAGGCCTGTTGTCTTAAACGTTGTACCGGGTGAGAGCCTTCAGCGCTCCCCATTTGTCCGGCCAAGTAGTTAATGCCATCTGCGGCAAATCTACAATAAGTCAAGTCAAAAAAAAATTGTGTGTTTTGTGAAAGAGAAACGTTTTCATGTGAAATTCGATAACTTTAACTGTTGCTTGAAGTTGTATCTAAGAATGGCTGATTTAAAACCGCAAGCTGCAAGAGAACTGCGGTTTCCACTGTTATTGAATTTCAGCATTGTACGAAGTATTTTGTTATTGCCTAACTTTATTGCTCAGCTGGTGCACTGTCGTAATGTTGTCCTTCTGATATATATATATTTTTCGTATAAACAATTGATATATACACACACACGCACACACACCACACACACACACACACTCACACTCACACACACACACAGACACTTACACACACATGTTTCATTCATCTATATCTTTATATTAATAGTTCGTTGCACAAACTTATAAGTTATTTATAAGCTCACGGATGAATTCTGCCTCCTAAAATACAGGTTGACCTAGTTTGGGAGGTAGGAAAAACCTTGTTAATAACGCTCAAAAACTTATATAATTGTATACTACACAGTTTTGTAGAAGATGATGAATAAAAATTTTATTATTATTATTTATTATTATTATATAGTATATAATTTGATATAGGCCCCGATTCCTGCAGACACCTCCTAATTTTATTTTAACTTGTAAGTAAATACCCGTAAGAATGAATAACCCGCGCGAATAAAATAGGCATCTCACTGGTATGTTTGACGTTTGACGTGCTGTCTACTTAACTCTGTCGGGTTATTGGCCGATGTAAAATTTTTAGACAGTTGTTTTCGATTTCTGCTTAATATTGACGTGTGTTCCATAAATTTTATGCCTGTCGATTACCCGTCCCTTTCTTCTTCAGCGGATACAAAAATGACAGGTATAACGTAAAATAAAAGTAGATGGCGTTTGCAGGAATTAGCACCATAATGTAAATTTATTGTAATTTGTTATATTTGTTGTTATGCACTGTAATTGTAATTTTAAATTTATTTATTTCAATGTAATGTATTTTAACCTATTTTAATAAGGATATCAATTTATAAATAAAAAACATGTTTTATAGCGACTACGATATTTTTGAGTCAAGGCGCATTTCCTGACTTCTATTACCTCTTCATCTTCATAATCTATCTATTCCTTTTCTTTCATAGTATATGTAGTAATTTAAGTATTGATATATACATACATGTATGTATGTATGTATTATAAAACCCACTCTACACCCAGAATTAACTAGCTAGAATGTTTGACAGTTTCGACAAAAATCACTCACAAAAATGTCTTATATAGAAATTGCCGTTCCGTACACTATTTCACCTCTATTTCTTTCACTTTACTCAGATATAAAGCAATAAATCATACTGTGTAAAGGATTTACAGTAAGTTGTGACACTCCGAGATAATGGACAGATACGCGTGTGTGTGTGCCTCTAAAGTGTACCATTTATCATAAATATATTCTATAATACTTTAGTCGGGGGTTATATATATGTCGTGGCCATATCGTAGAATTGATCATTTCATGATGTGCTCGATCATTTCATGAAATAAAATATATATAATAACACGTTGGCTACATCATGATGCAGTTTGGCCAAATCAATGAACACGAAACGTTTAACGATATGAGCAACTAAATGCATGATTACTTCATGATATGGCCAAAGGTTGGCAATCATTATCGTAAAATTAGTAACATTATCCCCCGTTAGTGGCGCTGGTGTCGATTATATTTAAAACTTGATTGATATTATAATCGATGAATCAATATAATAATTGTACAATTTTCCATATCAAATAGGTACATAATTTTGAACCTAAGAAATTAAGCGATTATTCGCATTTTTATTAATAACGCCACCTACATAAACGATATGGCCAAACGTTGATTGAAGTATCATTAAACGTTAACGTTTCAACGATATGGTCAACTTAAGTTGGCTAATTCATGAAATATGACCATTTCATGAAATAGTCGAACACATCATGAAATGGCCAATTCTACGACCTGGCCACGACATATACATCAACAGGGGGGAGAATTACATTACAGAACTACTGGGAGCCGCTTATGCCAGTTGTTCTGTTGACAGAACTGTCAAACGTAACTACTGATCAACAGAACTAACGCGAGGAGTGGAAATCTGTTATTCAAGGCCTACATCCCAACAGAGCATAAAAGGATTAGAAGAAGGCGAACATAACTCTCTCAGTCTCTTTATTTAAGAGCTGCGCCCTTGTCGGTGGAGTAATGGCTTTCATTGCTCCATAACAACAAAAACATAACTAATGAGACAAAAATCCTAGTAGGTCTGTTAACAGAACTGTACAACAGAATTAGGGTTAGTATAAAAAAATGAAAATTAAAAAATATTTTATTACTTACGGGGGGTTATGTGTGTAGGTATGTGAAAGACAGTAATCACCCAGTCCTACGATTTTTATGATCTTCTGATCGAGTAAACGAGACGAGTTCCGTACAGTAACTTAGAGCCATAACGTAACGTCCCCGGCGACAGTCGTCAAACAATTGATATTGGAATTTATGGTACATGGCAACACAAGCATTCCAATATTGCCTCAATATGCGTTTGGCGTTTGACATGTGTACTTTATTTGTAGAATAGTGTTATTAATTAATGGTATACTTCTGAAGTACAAACTGTAACAATAGCGGAATATTGCATTGAGACAAACCTGCAAGGTTTAGCAATGCGATTCAATTGTATCTTTATGTAAAATGTTTTCAACAATAAATAAAAAAAAAAAAAAAATATATAAAATGTTTGGCAACACCGCACAAACGCTTGTAATCGTTGTCAGAGTGGGGAAGCCGCAAGTCACCAGTAAACAAATCGCAGCCATACCATAGAGTAATAAATAATACTAAGTATAGAACGGTAACTCTCCGCCCCGTACCCATTTGTATGGGGCGATGACCTCAACCTCTTTGGGTCATTTAAACCACTAAGGAGTAAAGGAGTAGTAAAGGGATAGTGCGAACTGTCTGTCTCGCTCGCATGTAAAGGTTAAGGTTAGGTTTCACAGTGCGAGCAGCTGATGTGACAATAGATAGCTACTGTGCCTGTGTACTCGTATGACAGTAGCTCGAGTCGCCTCCCACGGTCACACTAAGCAAACTGCTGGCGTCGCAGAAGACAGCTACTATACCAGTGTACTGGTATAATTCGTTTGTATCATGTCGTCCAAACAAGAAACACTGTACCCGGCGTGGGCCCGAGCGTACGAGCTACTGTCATTTCGCAAAACGTGCGAGTAACTTGAACGCGAGCAACTGTCCCACTCGCACATGACAGTAACTCGTATGACGCGGTCACACGTGCGTTGTAGCTGAACCTCAATAACTGACACGGTCAGCTCGCATGTTAGCTCGCACTGTGTAACCTAGGCTTTAGACACACAGTAAAAGTGATATTTTATAATAGTAGCTGAGGAGCTCGGTGGCGCAGCGGTAAACGCGCTCGGTCTGCGATTGTTGAAGTTAAGCAACTTTCGCAAAGGCCGGTCATAGGGTGGATGACCACAAAAAAAAGTTTACTAATCTCGAGCTCCTCCTCCTCGTGCTTCGGAAGGCACGTTAAGCCGTTGATCCCGGCTGCATTTGCAGTTGTTAATAACCACCAATCCGCACTGGGCCCGCGTGATGGTTTAAGGCCCGATCCATCCATAGGAAAGGCCCGTGCCCCAACGTTAATGGACTGATGATGAGAGTACTTATTGAGGTCCTAAGATAGCCATCTGTTGACCAGACAGTCAGTCATACTCGTATGTAGACAATTAGTCATGCTCGTGATGTAAAGTAGTTTAAATTTTGTTTTTATCTCTACTCTCAGTCGAGCAGGGGAATTTGTAAAATATCAAAGGACTAACAAACTTTACGAAAAAGAGCATTTTGTTAACAATGTTTTTCCCCTTTTTATTTTAGAAAGGACATAAATTAATGAACGCGACTGACGGACGGGCAGATGGGCAAGGCAGGCCGGGAAAGGAATCTATCATATATTTATATGGGGTATGTCTGCTTGGTAATTTTAATCTGTAATGTAAGAGATCAATTTCCCCATAGGGAATCGAACCCGGACCTCCAGATCGTGAGCCTAACGCTCTAAGCACTAGACCACGGAGGCTGTTATTGCTGTAGTAAGGAATTAAAGTAACAAAAATAGCTTATATTGAAACAGATTAACAGAGTAACTCGGTAACTGCTCCCTAAGTAATCCTTTGTTACAATATCCGCCTCATCCATCACTGCTGGTGACGTCATCACGCAATCGCTATCCTATTGGCTAGCAGTCTGCGACAAGTTACCGTATACAGACGTCCGACTTTGATGGAGTAGGGGAGACTCAAGTCAATCAGAAGACAACTTACAGGCATTCTTGAAGACGTATGAGAGATACGATGAACTGTATGTTGTAGGTGATAGGTAATCATCATTTTTTTGGGTTCTATGCAGCTTAATGCACACCATATATGCATAATATTTCATTATTATTTCTTTATTTTTTATTTCATTAGTACATAGGACTGAAAATAATTAAAGAAAGAACACTATTTTTGGAGTTATATGCAGCTTAAAGCACAACATAGTATATGCATATATTTCATTAGTATTTCTTTTCATTTATTTCATTAAGTACATAGGACTGAAAATAATTAAAGAAAGAACACTATTTTAGGGTTATATGCAGCTTAAAGCACAACATATATTATTACATTAGTATTTTTTTTATTTCATTAAGTACATAGGACTGAAAATAATTAAAGAAAGAACAATATTTTTGAGTTCTATGCAGCTTAAAGCACAACATAGTATTTCTTTTTTTATTTCATTAAGTACATAGGACTGAAAATAATTAAAGAAAGAACAATATTTTTGAGTTCTATGCTGCTTAATGCACAACAAAATTCAATTAATAAGTAGAAATTAAATAAAAAATACTAAAAAAACAGGTATTTTTTTCCCCACTTGATGTCAACTCAGAATTATAGTCTGAATCGTCCTCCAAAGTTTTCGTTGCGGTGTCACCAACACCCTGTATAGCACCACGTACGGTCACGAGCATTAATATGTATACACTTTGGTACCATGTCACATTAACTTTTTTGACAAATTGAACTGTAAGTCTCACTAAATTCCAAATATGTTAGTGCGGCAGAGTCCTAAAGTGGGTACATTATATTGCTCATGACTGTACTGAAAGGACACGCACGTACCCGCGCACAAATCGCGTTTCCGTGTATTTTAGATTATCAGCCTCCGTGTTCTAGTGCTGAAGTGTTGGGGTTACATCCGTGCTTTAGGTCCACGTTCGATTCCCGATAGGGACACTGTTTACATCAATTTGTGAGACTGTCCTGTGTTTGATAAGGACATTGCAGGCTTAAATAACCCGGGGGGTTAAAATGGCCACATCGAATTTATCTAAAAATGCAATATTGCAATTTGACATTTGCGCATATAAAAGTAAGTGCGCCATGCAAACAACTGTCAAATAGCAATATTGCTTTCTTAAATGTATTGCTTCGATGTGGCCATTTTAACCCCCCCTAATCGTCCGAACAAGTAAGATGATTCCGTACTTCGGACGGCACGTTAACCGTAAAAAAATACCTCCACAATCTTGCAGTGAAGCAGCGTGGTGGAGTGTGCTCCATAACCCCTCCGGTTGATTGAAGGGAGGGCTGTATCTATCTGTGGGACCACGGAATAGACTTTCTTCTATTCCGTGAGTGGGACTATAGACTGTTTATGTTATGTTATGTAGGATTATCCAGACTGAAAGCTAAAACGGAAACGGAATATTAAAATGGAGGCGGACGATATGAAAAAAAAAGAGTATAAAGAGCTGAGGCACACTAAAGGCCGGTAAACAAGCGCTAAAAATGTCATAACACCGGAGCGACACTGCATTTTTTCTCGTCAGTGTGTTTTTGTATATTGCTTTGCAGTTTTCATCATGAGGACGTATCAAAAGTGGGTGGAAGTTACTTTTGAGTACTTGTGGCATATAACAAAGAACGATAACTACGTCTAGCATGGAAATTCTTCGCCCCGCACCAATTAGTATCGGGCGCTAACCTCACCCCCTCTAGGTCTAACGGACGCATTTTTGACGAGATCAAATAGGCATCTCGCCGCGGTGTGCAACTGTATAAAATTGTAGTTCCTTAAATTTTTAGTCTGTTATTACGCATCCCTTTTCTTTCGGTGGATACCAACAGAACTGGAAAAAAAGGATGTAAAATAAAATAAAATAGCGTCTGCTGAAATCAACAAAACAAAAATATCCAGTCTTATTATTTTTGTCATATTATTCAGTGATAAGTTTATCATCGGTCGTGTAACTAGATGTCTTATAAGATACTTAATTTGATATATTTTTTTGACGACGTAATCGGTAATTCACTTTTATGACTGTGATATACACGGATATACACGGATTTAAATTTAGTCAGAAAATAAAAATTAAATAAATTAAAAAGAGGAAATGAAGAAACAAACAAGAAAAACAGTAACAGAAAAAGAAAAACGGGAGTTTGGAAAATAAATTAATTCTTCTGCTCTATACTTATAATTCACATTTAAAACAGGAATTGTAAATACATATTGTGTACAATATTTTTCTCACACGAATGAACAATAGTAAAGAATACGCGCACTATCTCAATTATTTTATTCATGATGTCATATACCCTACTCCTATTACATCCTGGGATTTTTTTTATTTTTTCTCGAAACCTCCACAATGAAGACAATCGTAGCCAGTGTATATCCAACGATCAACACTTCCCAAGGAACAATTAGGCAACCTTTAAAAGAATTGTCATAGAAACGCAAATTGGTTATTTTTGCTTCAAAATACAAACCCCGCGTGTGTCGGGGTAACACACCAGAACCACGCACCTCCAAAGAGCGTCGCTCTAATTGTTCTATGAAAGGAAATCCTTTGTAGAAAAAAGTTGCATATATAACTTTTACAGCTGGACGACGGAAACGATAGAGCCGTGCTTCCCCTGTAGAGTCGGAAAGCAAGTGTTGATTATATTTAAAAGCGAGCGAAGCCCCTACAGTATATATACCGTCAGTTTCGCAAACTTTCTTCATAGCCTGGATGAGATTTTTGCATTCGCCTTTATCTCCGTCAAACCTCATTTCAGCAAAAGATGTCAAAAAACCTCGGAGTGATGGTGTCACACAAGGTCTAAATTTAAAGGTCACTAAATCTCTTTCAGAGGAAACTTGATAGGCTTTGCTGGGGTGTGTGGTCAAGCTCATCAGGCTAGATTGATAGAAAGAGTTCATCAAGTAAGCAAACCAAATCCAAGTAATGAGAAATAGTCTCACACCGCGTCCCTGGCGAAAACTGAAGCCGTGCAAGAAAAGGGTATCAAACATTTTTAAGACAATTGCAGTCTTGTCTCTTGAGTGAATCATGTAGACGACCAAAGCAGAGCTTATAACAAAACACGTCAAAAAAAGAGCCCACACAGAAGGGTTGAATTCAATGTATATGTTTTGCCAAATTGGTATGTTTCCAGCTTTTTTGACAATAAAAACAAATTCATCAGCATAGGCCGCATAATAATATATATATGAAAAAGCTTTTGCCCTAATATCCGTGAGCACCGTGAATCCAATAAGACCATCAACCTGTTTATTTTGTATGAAGGCAAAAGATCCATAAGCAGTCATATTATCCTCGTCTATAGCTGAGAAAGTTTCAGCAAAGTCAATGTAGCTGTAGTTCACTTTAAAGTGTTCTAGTTCACTCAGTAATTTAAGGCTGTACTCCTCAGTGCCGATACATTTGTCCTTGTGTTTTAGGTCACATTTATCTAAGTGGAATGTTAAAGGAGGTATGTGGGGGACTGCAATATTTAGAGTACAATTTCGGAGTCCAGTCACCAGTTTATTTGGAAAATAGTTGGAGATCTCAGTGGTGGCACATTGTCCATAAGAGATTATTCTATCAAAATGACGCCCACACGCAAAGTTTTCAAATGGATTGTATGTATAAATATCTGCTTGGTTCGTTCCGTTGATCACTATAACGTTGTAGACATGTAAATCTAGTAACTCTTCAAATACTTTTTCAAGTGTTTTATCTTCAATATTATCTATGATAATGACAAATCTTGCAGACGGATTCCATTCTGCTTCCTTTCTAAGGTAATTGAAATTGACAATGAAATCTTTAGTATTTCCTGCATCAATTAAATATCCTTGGTTTGGAACACATAATCTCTGCAATGGTGTTCTAGATACGATTGACCACAAAGAAAGCATATTTACCGCTGTAATAATTTTCGATCCGTCTGAATTAATGTCAACAAATGTGAGTTCGTCTTTTCGTTGAAATGACTTTTCCATAATATTCATAACACAGGTCACCAACTTGGGATTTTCTTGTTCAGAATTGGATATTTTGTTACAATAGCTACCTGGGAGTAGCAAAAGCAAAAGTACGACCGACATTTTCGATATTGGTAATATTTATGAACAACTGTAATGAGCGAATAATGACCATTTTCGTTGGACATAAATCATTTTTTATCCTGCTTGTTAACATTATTTTTTTACCATTAGTGAAATGTCTAATAAGTATCATTATGTCACCCTTGTTATTGCACTATTACGCGCATCTACTTTCTACCTTTCTTTCTAATACTTAACAGTCATTGTTCACGCACTTCTTCTATCGTGAATGTTGTGCACACGTATTCCGAGATACGGCGATCTATAGAGATCGCCCCATGGTAAGGGTTGTTTTTTTCTTTAATTTCATTTTAACATGTACTTGGAAAATATCTCGAAAATATAATGTCACCTTCTAGGTCATTTTCAACTATGTACTAATAGAGGCAACAATAATTAAAACAAAATATAAATACTTTTTGCCGTACTAATAAAAAATAGACACGCTGTGAACGTGTGATTAAGTATTTGATAGCTACGCAAAATTAAACCCAATTATCAAATAATTCGATTAACTTAGCTTGGCTGTCAAATATACCTATATACATGTCACCGTAAAATTGTAAATAACGTTAGATTATAATCTATCGTTAGTTAATCTCGCGAGATTGTGAACTGTCGAATAATTATGAATCGTATCATATTGCTTACAATTTAACGTATTATTTTTCGGTAGATTATAATTTATCGAAGTGAAACCGTCAAATTGTGATACGAAACGCACCTCGCGTGCTATACCATAGAGTTACAAAACTATTAGAGTGAGCATAATGTTAATTTGGGATTCTCTTAAAATGCATAAATGTTTTTGTCATAATTTTAATTATCATAATCCTTTTTGCATAACCTTTTTTAGCATAATAGTTTTACTTTCCCATAATAACATCTAGGAATACTGGTTTGTTAGGTATAACTTATTTTTGGGATTAATAAATAGATATCCATAATTCTTTTTTAGAATAATAGTGTTTTGTCATAATTTTTACAAGGCATAACAGTAGGTTAGGGTGCGGCGGGGGTGGCCCTTGGGCCACCCCTATGCCGCCAGCATGTTTATCTTACACACGAAAAGTATACTGAATGATACGTTTCAGATTTTTTAATTTTGATACATTTTTTCTTACCATGTGATGTCAGAATTATTGATTACTTACTAAATAATTAATAAATACGTACTTGATTTCACAATCTTGAAGAGCATTTATTTTATTTGACTGACACCTGTGTTTTATTCCTAACTCTATGGACACAGAACGGTCTACTGTAAGGCCGACCAATCAGGGACAGCCGTCGGACAGTTGACAATTTGACAATTGTAAGATTGTGATTTAACAGTTTTACTTCGATAGATTATAATCTGACGAATAATAATACGTTAAATTGTAAGCAGTATATTACGTTTCACAATTTTTCGACAGTTCACAATCTCGCGAGATAGATTATAATCTAACGTTATTTACAATTTTACGGTGACATACACACGATCATCGCCGGTTCAACGTTTTTTTGTATTAGGCGGTTTTTATATATTAAGTACCATTGGCTTAGTATTTTATTATCTCCATATAAATAAATAAATCTTTTTTCGTGCATATTTTACGGCTTATTCACAATCAATCAACCAATACCTATACATTTGCCGTAATTACAAAAAAAACGTATACGAAATATCATTCATTGACATGGCTATTCAAATTTAAAAAATATCTTTATTGAGTAGGTAGGTATAGTTACACTTTGAATGGATTTTTTTACATAACGAACGTCTTATCCACCTAAAACTACTACAACTTCTCACAACCTGTATAGCCGGGGAAAAGAAGCTGCAAGAAAAACCTCGCCACGATCACTAGACGTTCTTTTAAAACTAAACATTAAATATTGTTATACAATTTAGTATGGCTGCCTGATATCATTTCCGAGACAGTTTCCATGCTTTCATATCTTCTAGATAATCACTAATCTTATGAAAACCTCTTTTACAGAGTTTCTGTTTTAAAACTGTACAGATTTGGTGTTTACTTGAGTGGATAGGACAACTTGCCCGTTCTCTTTTCGTTTCTTTTTCATTTTTATTTGTCTACCCATCTAATGAATGTCGACCCACACAAATCATACCAAAAAATACATCAATTTGAATATTCGTAGCTTTGTTTCCGCATAGGATACTTATTGACTTTGTCAAGGAACACGAACAGTACCCAGTTGAAGAACTGTTCCTACATCACAAGGATGTCTTATGTATGTGATTTTAATCTTTTATTCTCTTCACCAACAAGTCCACAGACTTCTTGTCTTGTTTCTCATGTCTTCAAACTTTATTTATCAGGAGGGTTAAAATGGCCACATCGAAGCAATTCATTTAGGAAAGCAATATTGCTAATTGACATTTTTTGCATTGCGCATTTACTTTTATATGCTTAAAATGTCCAATTGCAATATTACTTTCTGAGATGAACTGGTTCGATGTGGCCATTTTAACCCCCTAATCTTTGACATTTACATCACTGGAGTTTTTGAATGAAAAATTGTTTAAAGGAAAAGAAAAAAAAAGCAAAATTATATGTATCTAAACATTTTATTCACATTTAAAACAACCATTGCAAATACATCGTTTACAACAACGACAAACAAATCTGTAAACTACGTATAAGTAAACACACAAAAACGTGCAATATCTCATAAACTCATGATAATCGTAGGAGTATTCCTACTCTAAGTATACCCTGGGGCTGCTTTTTAGTTTTTTTCCCAAAATTTCTACAACAAACACAATTGTAGCCAATGCATATCCAATGACTAATACTTCCCAAGGAACAATCATGTGACTTTTAAAATGATTACTGTCAAAGATTTGCCAGTTAGTTATCTCCGCTTCATAAAACAAATTCTGCGTGTGTCGGGCTACCAAACCGCTTTCACGCAACTGCAAAGACCTTTTCTCCAATATATCTGTCCAAGGAAAGCCTTTGTAGAAAAAAGCTGCATATATAACTTTCACTGCAGGACGGCGGAAACGATAGAGTCGTAACTCCCCGGCAGAATTGTAAAATAAGTGTTGATTATATTTAAAAGCGAGCGAAGCCCCTACAGTATATATACCATCAGTTTCACCGACTTTCTTCATAGCCTGGATGAGATTTTCACATTCGTCTCTGTCTCCGTCAAACGTCATCTCAGCAAAAGATGTCAAAAAACCTCGAAGTGATGGTGTCACACAAGGTTTAAACTTATAGGTCACTAAATCACTTTCAGAAGAAACTTGATAGGCTTTGCTGGGGTGTGTGGTCAAACTCATTAGGCTAGATTGATAGAAAGAGTTCATCAAGTAAGCAAACCAGATCCAAGTAATCAGAAATAGTCTCACACCGCATCTCTGGCGAAAATGGAAGCCGTGCAGAAAAAGGCTATCAAACATTTTTAGGACAATTGCAGTCTTGTCATTTGTTTTACTCAGGTAGATAATCAAAGCAGAGCTTATGAAAAAACACATCAATAAAAGAGCCCATACACAATAGTTGAATTCGATATATAAATATTGCCAAATTGGTTTGTAACCAGCTTTTTTAACAATAAAAATGAATTCATCAGCATAAGCCGCATATTGATACATATATGAAAACGCCTGTGCTCTAGTATCCGTGAGCACGGTGAAACCAATAAGACCATCAACTTGCTTATTTTGTATCAAAGCGAAAGATCCATAAGCAGTCATGCTAGCATCTATAGTGGAGAAATTTTCAGCGAAGTCAATGTAACTGTAGTTCACGTTAAACTTTTCCATTTCAGTCAATAATTTAAAGGTGTATTCTTCAGTACCGACACATTTACTCTTGTGTTTTAGATCACATTTATCTAAGTGGAATGCTAAAGGAGGTATGTGGGAGACTGCAATGTTAATAGTACAATTTCGAAATCCAGTCACCAGTTTATTTGGAAAATAGTTGGAGATCTCAGTGGTGGCACATTGTCCATAAGAGATTATTCTATCAAAATGACGTCCACACGCAAAGTTTTCAAATGGATTGTATGTATAAATATCTGCTTGGTTCGTTCCGTTGATCACTATAACGTTGTAGACATGTAAGTCTAGTAACTCTTCAAATACTTTTTCAAGTGCTTTATCTTCAATATTATCTATGATAATGACAAATCTGGCAGATGGGTTCCATTCTGCTTCCTTTCTCAAGTACTTGAAATTGTCAATGAAATCTTTAGTATTTCCTGCATTAATTAAATATCCCATGTTTGGGACGCATAATCTCTGCGAAGGTGTCCTTAATACGATTGGCCATAAATATAGCATATTTACCGCTGAAATAATTTTCGATCCATCCGAATTAATGTTAACAAATGAGAGTTCATCTTTTCGTTGAAATGACTTTTCTAGTATACTCATAACACAGGTCACTAACTCATAATTTTCATGTTCAGAAGTGTATATTTTGTTACAATAATTACCATATGGGAGCAGCAAAAGGAAGAGTACAACCAACATTTTCGGGAGTGGTAATATTTATGAACTATTAACTAACTAGTGATGAGCGAATAGGTAATGGACATTTTCGTTCGACATAAATCATTTTTATCCTGTCTGTTACCAACTTTTTACCATTAGAAAACTGCCTAATTATCATGTCACTGTCATCTTTATTATTATGCTTTTACTGGCGATCCATTAATGTGTCTTAAATAAACAGTAATGGTAAAAGCGCATTTTCCAAGATAGGGCAATCTACGGGTAATGTTTAAGTATGGTTTTTAATTTAAAGTTATCTTTAGATAATTATCTTGCACATAAAAATGACAAGCTAGAATATCACGAAATGAAGTGGATTAAAACATCATAATTTTGAAGCGGATTGGTGAGGATTTTAGTCGATGTAGTTTAGGGAGTTCTAGCAATTTTAATGCTGATTTTGTGATTACTAGAAAAGTGATACAAATAAGTATGTTTTATATAGTATTTCTTT
Source organism: Pectinophora gossypiella (assembly GCF_024362695.1). Lineage (NCBI taxonomy): Eukaryota > Metazoa > Arthropoda > Insecta > Lepidoptera > Gelechiidae > Pectinophora > Pectinophora gossypiella. The sequence continues at coordinate 2,734,898 of NC_065412.1, read as the reverse complement.
GTTTATATTTTGTTAACAATTCCGCAACAAAAACAAACGTAGCTGTAGTGTGGCCAATTATTAATATCTCCCACGGTACAAGCATATGAGGTTTAAAAGAATGGTCAAAAAATTTCCAGTCTTCAATTAAAGAAAAGAAATTAATGTCCTCAAGATTTTTTTGCATCAATCCGTTTTCCCGCAACTGCAAGGCGAGCTCTTCAAATCTTAACTCCATAGGAAAACCTTTGTAAAAGAAAGTCGCCTGAACAAATTTTACTACGGGTTGTTGTAGAGCAAAAATTGTTTTCTCTCCTGTTTGATCCAAAAACATATACATGTGAAAATTTAACGTAGTTAAAGGGACTATTGCGTATGTTTCTTTAGTTCTGCTTACCTTCAGCAACGACTTTAACAGATTATCACAATCGTTGTCGTAATCTTCAAGAGTCATGTTTGATAAAATTGACAAGAACATTTGCAAAGTCTGCGGTACGCAAGGCTTAAAATTTTTTGTCGCCAACTCATTTTTGTTAGAAATTTGGTACTCTCTACTGGGATGAGTGGTGAAGCTCATCAGACTAGACTGGTAGAATGAGTTCATTAAATAAGTAAACCATATCCATGTGATCCAGAGAGATTTCATTTTGAACGTAGGATGGAGTCTGCATCCGTGGAGAAAGAGGTAATCAAACATTTTTACTACAACTACAGACTTATCCTTTGGATGCATCACGAACACAACCAATAGAAAGCAAATGACAAAACTTAGAAAAAATAGAATCCATACGGTTCTACTGAATTCAATGTACACATACTTCCAAACAGGTATGAAGTTAGCTCTTTTGACGACGTAAATGAGGTGATCACTATAGGTAGCGTAATTGTAAACAGACGTGAAAGCCTTTCGTCTATTTTCCGATAAAATAGTGTAACCAAAGAGACCGTCAACTTTTCTATTCTGGATTAATTCAAAAAACCCATGAGCGGTCATATTATCGTCAATTGTGGAGATGTTCTCCGCAAAGTCGAGGTAAGTGTAGTTCACTCTGAAGTGTTCAATGTCACTTAATAGGTTCATAAAGTACTGCTCATTTCCAATACACCTTCTCTTATTCTTAAAATTACACTTGTCAGGATGAATCGCGTGCGGCGGTATGTGTGGTATAGCGATATTGAAGGTACAGTTTCGTAATCCAGTCACCAACTTTTTCGGAAAGAAGTTTGTTACTTGAGTAGTTGCACACTGTCCATATGAGATTATTCTGTCAAAATAACGCCCACATGCGAAATTTTCATGAGGATTGTATGTGTAAATATCTTGGTTGGTACCATTGATTACTATAACATTGATTACGTGTAGATCTAGTAGTGCTTTGAAGATTTCTTCTGTTCTATTTTCGTCGAGTAAATCGATGATTATTACAAATCTTGCGGTTGGGTTCCAATCGCCTTCTTTTCTTAGATGTATAAAATTTTTAGTAAAATCTGTTGCATTACCCGCATTTATTAAATATCCCTCGTTCTTCACGTTTAACTTTGTTGTCGCTTTTCTACTTACAATTACTGTTAATACGAGCGAGTTTATACTTTTTATAACTTCCAAGTTTTCTGAATTCATATCCACATAAGTGAGTACAGAACCAGGTTCGAAATATTTCGCCAAGATGTTCGTAACACAAGTAACTAAACCAGTACTTTCTTCGGTAACAATTGGTATTTTATAACAATTTACAAGGTTAAGTAGCAAACAATTAAATAGAAGTGAGAAAACGAGCAACATTTTGGGGCTGGAAACAGTTATATTATGAATTCCTTCATTAGCCTGATGTTCGGTACTTTTCTGAAAGACATTAATCATATTTGGGTTCAGTAATCAGTGACAGAGTTAGGTCTGAACCAAACCCGAGTCTGGACCCAAAACGTGAGTTCATTTCACAAACTTCCGGACACAGAAGACTCGTAATTAGTTGCATTTGACCCAATGAACTATTTTAATCAACATTCAATCAGTAAAATTTGTATGCGTAATTCCGAAAACTATTTGTAAAACGCTACCGATTTGAAATTCAATCCTAATAGATGTGTATATGAATACTAATAGATATTTAAATTTGTAGTAGCAAGAATGATAAATTGTAACACATATATAACATTCGCACCTGTTTCCCCGAAAGGGTAGGGAGAGGTTTATTAGTAATTAGCTAATATGAAAAAAAAAACAAAACCCGCCGCTGCACGCTGATTCAAAAATAGAATAGCTTTTTACCCGACTGCGGCGAAGCAAAAAGGAGGGTTATGTGTTTCGCTACGTATGAGTATGTACCTATGTATATATCTAGATATATATGTGTGCACGTCTGTTCCAAAGTAACTTCTAAACCACTTGTCAGAATTTAACAAATCAAGTGTCACTAGAAGTGTTTTGATTGTCGGGTGATTATAGGCTATAAGACTTCAGGCTAAATTCAATCCGACGCCCTCTATAGACGACATTAACTGAGGACAAAACAACATAATATATTTTTTCCAATGGTAATGTGTTGGGTATCAAATGAAAGGAATTAATTTGCACATTTCAAATCCGTACATATTACAAGCCTTTATCTATGGGTTTCCTTGTACTTACTTGATAATTACGTCTAATTAAGAACATAACTGTTCAGAGGTGTCCCAGATAGGTTTTATCTTCAAATCTCACATAAAACATGTATCGGAAGCACGTTACTTTAATAAATAAGTCCCTAAAATAATATTAATAAAAATAAAAGTTTAAAACCTAAAACCCGTCTACGGAAAAATCACGCTCCTAAAAGTATGAAACAAGAAAATGTTTAGAAGATAGCCGTAGTTGTATGCCAATAAGAGTTTAGTAAATAAAAAAATAAAAATAAAAAAGAGTTTGCTTACCCAATACCACTACCTACAGCTATCTACTAAACATCACTATTCGGAAGAATTTCTGAGAAATATACCTATTTTTTTGTTTTATACTTTTTGCACCGTGATATTTTCGTAGTCGGATTGTAGTTTTTAACCTTAAGTATATATTTTTTAATCGAAATAGCGCTCATTATACCTACCCTAATATCCTACCAGACCAAATACAGAATATATGGAACCAAAATATAGGTATTCCGACTCACACAGCGTACTATAATTACTCCATTTAGTGAACCTGCGTATGAACTACGACTAATTACTACCCATATCACTATTTAGCCTATTATAATTATTACCTTTCTACACGCGAGTCATTTAATATTAAAGCCGAAATATTACGACTCAGGAATATAATTTTACTTTTGTTAATCCATTCACAAAATACTTATTAAGAATTTCCAACGCTTGCACTAACATTACAAACAAATTATTTGTTATTAAATGTAATGAAACTATTATTATTATCGCTAAGACTTACCTTAGTTACAGAAGAAAAATACCTATCACCAATATTCGATGAAAGGGTCTTAATTTTTTTATAACAACATTTTTCACTGCATTTAAAAATCAAATTCGAAAACAAATAAAGTCCAGTTTATACACTTTCTAAGTAGTTTTAATAAGCAAAAACAGATATTTTAATTTTTTTTAACATATAAATAAATCAAAACACTTTTATTTAGTTTCAATATTATTTATAAATAAGTATTGTAATCTTTAACATTTCAAACAAATTATATAAAAAGAAATACAAAGAAGTTTACAACTTTCGTCACTTCAAGTTTCACATATTTACACAAACTTCCAAATTTAAATTTCGAAGGTAGTGAGCTACGAATAAATGTTTACTTTTAATTTGATATTTTCGAACGTAGTTTTTCAATTTAATTTTTCTTAAAAGTTGCCAGTGCGAAATTATCGCGCAAGCGGTCGCGCCGTGTTTGCGAGAGTACAGTCAGATTGACACTGCTCTAGACTCTCGTGAGCGAGCGTCGCTACACAGTCGCTCTGTTGTCGCGATAGCTTGGCATTACGGTCGCAATTTTCTCATATTATGCGGCCATTGAGACGATGATTTCGTGTAGGTATTAAGTAAAAGAAGAAATTATATACTTACGTGGAAGGATCATACTAGTTTAAGCATACTTGGGTGATATTGCATTGGTTTTAAAATCTGAGATTGTTATCTGGTTTTATACATGATTAATATATTTTTATTAGGAATAAGTACGTGTGATAAGTGACATGGAAAAGTTAGTTAATAAGTTTTTTTTTTGTAGAAATTGCTATTTTTTTACGACAATAAACAAAGTATTTCTTTATATCTATTTATTATACTTAGTAAAAATTTTGTTTATAATGTTTAAAGTTGATCTTAAAAGACGGTTTTCCTGTCAAAATCTTTTAAACATAATCTTTTATAATTTCCCAAGTTTTAGTCCAACCGATTGAATTGTAAAATCATTTTAGTTGAATTTTTGACAGTATTTTATGTCAGAGTATTTATTACCGAATCTATCTTTCTGGGGGGTTAAAAAGCCACATAGAAACAATTCATTTAAAATAAAATATACATTTATTTTATATTGCTGTTTGGCATTTGTTTGCATTGCGCACTAAGTGAATTTCAAATTTCAATATGGCTTTTTTAGATGAATTACTTCTATGTAGCCTTTTTAACCCCCCTGATAGGTTCATGAAAGATAGCATCTGAGTATTTTTTTTGACGTGACTTATTGTAGATTTGCCGCAGATGGCATTAACTACTTAGCCGGACAAATGGAGAGCGCTGAAGGCTCTCACCCGGTACAACGTTTAAGACAACAGGCCCGATAAAAATAGTAATATGTTACAGTTCCCTCTTCACCTAATGATACGGAGACCCGTATCATGTAGGATGTCTACCCTATTAGCTCAATCGGACGTGTACGTCTATCTTACTTTACTATTCCACTAGTAAAGCTGCAATTGACAACAAATAGTGGGTAATTTGTTGCATACTGTTCGAATTCTGTGGTTCACGCCGCGACTTGTGCTGAGTGAGGCCCTTTTATCTCAAACGTCCACCACCACCTTATGATCATTTCGACAAACATCCGTCTTGCTTTTTTGTAAGTAATTGTTTTAGTGGAAATTTAATATGATGTTTTTGTTTTTTTTTTTTTTTGTGTGTGTGGCGCCCTTTTATAATAAACTATTTCTATTCTATTCTATTTAAATCCGTGGGCTATTACGGATTTCACCGCGAATGCGTGACTTACATCGCAGTCAACGGTTCGAATCCAGGATCGGGCTAAAAAGCACTGAATTTTCAGGAGTTTGAATTCAAGTTTGGATCGTAATTGATATCACGTGATTTCCAGGATTTGTGCCCGGTTAATGGCTTTAGGCTCGCCCACTATTACATGTGACTTAAACATAGCGGTTACGAGTGGGTGTATATACTATACACATCTGCCTACCCCTTCGAGGATATAGGCGTGATGCTATGGTATGTAACGTTACGTGGTAATAAGTGAAGATGTGACCTAAGTACACGCTTACCTAGTAAACTGCATGTTCACTCTAGAGGAATCATTATGACATTAGTATTCATCATCATTAATTTAAGAGCCACGCTCTTGTCGGTGTAGCATTTTCCATTCCAGTCTGTCAAAGGCCAATTCCTTGACTTCCCTATAAGACACGACGTTAACCTTTTCTTTAATCTGTTCCACATGGAACTCTTATTGAAGCTCTTATTGGTCTTCCCCTTCCTCTATTTCCTTCTAGCTTTCCTTCTATGATGTTTTTAATAAATTCGTCGTGTCTTATTAGGTGTCCAATCATCTTGCCTCTTCTGTCCTCAATTATTCTCATTATTTCACTTCCTCATTTGTAACCCTTTCTTTCTTTCTTTCTCTTTCTTAATAATCAATATTTTATTGTATTTACAAAATAATTTTATCTCGGTCATTCTCCCATTTTTGCAGAATCAGTGGGTTTATGTTCTATAAATAACCGACCTAAAAAGCGAATTCACTTCTATTTCATTTTCAAAAATAAAGTTGAAGAACAATAGGCAGATGGCGCGCGCTTTCTCTCCATAAAAATTTGAATTACTTAGGTAATAAATTGTTAGGACATTGATAATACATTTGATAGTGAATAAGTAAATAAGTAAATAGTAAATAAGTTTTTAATAGTAAAAAAAATCCTTGGAATGTTGGATGCTAACACTCATGTAACACTTACGTCGTCAAACGGCTAGCAATGACGGCTTTTCATAGGATTGAGCATACCTTGTTTTGTTGTACCATGGGTGAGAATTACAACACCAACCGACACTCGATTGATAAGCACCATTTGTACAATCAATCATCAATAGAGTACTACAAAACGATTCATGCCCACAACATTACTAACCTTTTCCTGAATCAAACCAGTGATGTTGCTGTCAATCCAATAAAAACAAAAATGTTGTTATAAATAGAGTTGTTATTTTTGTCAAGGTGTGAATGTAGGTAAGTCTGACTAGACCATTTTTTTATTGTTTTTAAACATTGTCTACATTGTTCATGGAAACTTTATTGAATAAATTGATTTTAATATAGTCGTAAGTATATGTAATGGTTCTCATTTTCTGGCCAGAGAATAAAGTTCATTCGAATAAATTAAATAGCCTCTGCACGTCCTACTGCTAGGCACAGACCTCCTTTCAAACATTCGAAGGGTTTATGGAGCATACTCCACCACGCTCCTATATTGCGGGTTGGTGGAGGTGCTTTTTCCGGCCATGCTCAACGGCTTAACGTGCCTTCCGAAACACGGTATCATCTTACTTTTTCGGACAATCAGGTGATTCAATGTAATGTCCTTATCAAACACAAGTTTCGCAAAGTGATTTCGACAACATCCCCAAGAATCGAACCTGGACCTGAACCCAATGTTCTAACTAAGGAGGCTATTAAAGAACAAGTTACATGAAATCAATCAAGCGAGATGCTTGTATTCTGTGAAGCGAAAGAAGGGAACCACGTCTGACTGAAGCCAGCGAGTAAGTTTAAATTAACAACCTGATAAGTATTATAAGTGTAAGTATAAGTAGAAGTAAGTAATAAATGAAAGTATAGTGTAAGTATGGTAGAGATAACATAATATCAATTTATGACTATCTTCTTATAGGGTAACTGTTATATAGTTTATGTTGACAATTACATGTATGCGTAAAATTATATTTAAATACTTACTAATTATAGTCAGGCAGGCTTTACAGGCTTGAATCACCTGATCGTCTAAAAAATAAATTTATACCAGTGTATCAATTTATCCAAACTCTCTTCTTCAGGCATATAAGAGCTACTCTCTTGTCAGTACAAGAGCGTAGCTCTTAAATGCCTGTATTTCCGTCCGCAAGTTGGAAGATCAGATCCGCAGTGCTTTTGTTAAAAACCTGACCTGTCAGATCTTTTTTTGACGTGACTTGTTATAGATTTTCCGCAAATGGCATTAAGTACTTTTTGTACAAAAAAAAAAGTTTTCATCTCGAGCTCCTCCGTGCTTCGGAAGGCACGTTAAGCCGTTGGTCCCGATTGCATTAGCAGTCGTTAATAACCACCAATCCGCACTGGGCCCGCGTGGTGGTTTAACGCCCGATCTCCCTATCCATCCATAGGGAAGGCCCGTGCCCCAGCAGTGGGGACGTTAATGGGCTGGTGATGATGATGATGACTTGTTGTTTTAAGTTTACGCGGTTATTATCATAATTAAAACACGTCATAATAACGGGTTCTTCCCGCGTTTAAAGCAGGGATATGAGACTCCCGATATTGATCCCCGTGATGATGGCACTTGCAACAGTGTCGAAATATCGGGAGTCTCATATCCCTGCTTTAAACGAAGTAAGAACCCATTATTAAGTATGTGTTTTACGGACAATTGGGGAGCGCTGAGGGTTCTCACCGGTACAACATTTACTGTCAGATCTTCGCGTTAGGTAAGCGGGTGGAAATTAATAAAAAGCCTACCAAATGCAGATTTACGTATAGGTCGCGAAAGTTTCATTAGTGTAGATATAAATTCATTACGGCTGGGTAATGTGGTGGGTAAAGTAATTATGGGCCGCGTCAGTCGTCACGCACTGCGCCCACTCCATGTTAGGTGCACGATGGAGATAGAGTGACCGGGAGTGTTACAGCTAAAAACATAAGTACTTAGGTACGTAATGAAACATGATTTTTGTTTATACATTGTTTCAAGTTTACGCGATTATTATCGGTGGCGCAGCGGTAAACGCGCTCGGTCTGCAACTTTCGCAAAGGCCGGTCATAGGATGGGTGGCGTGTATCTGCGCATACGCGTCGCGCCCCACCTTTACTTTAGTAATAAACAGGTTGCTAAGCTAAACGGTTGTTTCCTTATCGCAAACATAACAATGGCGAACGAGGAGTGCGTTTAATTCCAAGTACGGTTGGTGTGTCGCGTTCGCGTTAGAATGTCTTCTACGACGGTGATAGGCACATTGAGTGTGTTCGATCATAGGTCACAGGACTGGGATATTTTCTACAGTCGATTGGTTCAGTTCCTAAAACTGAATAGTGGCATTAAGGCCGAACAAAAATGTGCTTTGTTGCTGACTCATTTAGCTGACGACACTTACCGACTTGTAAGTAACTTGGTGCATCCACGCGTGTTAGAAGAAACAACGTTTGAGCAGCTAATTACGGTGTTTGATGGCCACTTCAAACCGAAGCGTTGTGTTTTTGCCGATAGGGCAAAATTTTACGAGGCAAAACGGGCAGCGGGAGAAAGCGTCGAGGAGTGGGCGGCTAGGATCAGAGGACTCGCGGTCCACTGTGTCTTCGGATCGTCACTCGAGAAGCTCATCACGGACAAGTTTGTGCTTGGGTTGAACGCAGGACCCGAAAAAGATAGATTGTTCGAGCAAGATGCAACTACGCTGACATTTACGAAAGCACTGGAAATAGCGCAGCAGACAGCTTGTGCGCGACAGGTGCGCCAGCAACAGATACAGGTGAAGGAGGAGCACGTGTACCGTGTGGACGCGACGACGCGGGCCGGCGCCTGCGCCAGCGGGCGTGCTGGCTGCGCAGCCGCCGCAACCGCTCAGCATCGTTGTACAGTGTGCGGTTTAAAAAGCCATAGTGCGGTTCAGTGCAAATATAAAAAATACAAATGTCGTTCGTGTGGTGTTGTAGGCCATTTATCGAAAGTGTGCAAAAATAAAGCTCGGTTGCATAATATCGCGACGGAATCGGAAAGTTCTTCAGGCGGTAACGGACAACACGACTGTGTGGAATGTGAACTTTACAATTTAAGGTCAGTTAATTATGCCCCTATTATTATTACTGTTAAACTAAATAACATACAGTTACAAATGGAAATTGATTCAGGCTCAGGTACTTCTGTTATTTCTCAGAAAACATATGCGAAATATTTTTCAAATATAAGATTAAACGAAGGTAATTTGAAAATGTGTTTCTATACCGGTCACAAAATTACGCCGCTAGGCTATTTTACTTGTGAAGTTACGCATTTGGATAAAAGTAAACCATTAAATATTTATGTAGTTGAGAATGGAGGACCGCCGTTACTGGGGCGAGATTTTATGACCGAATTTGGTTTCTATTTAACATCACATAATAATAATATTATTAGTCAGAATCAAAGCTCGAGTGAGGTGCAGAGGTTATTAAAAGAACATTCAAATCTTTTCCAAGACGAATTAGGAAAGTTTAACAAATTCCAAGTTGATTTGCAGTTGAAAGAGGGGGCACAACCAAAACATTTCAAACCACGTACGATACCATTTGCGCTAAAAAAAAAAGGTTGAAGATGAGATAGACAGGTTAATCGGTTTAGGTATACTAGTTCCGGTAAAACACTCAAAATATGGCACTCCAATTGTGCCAGTGTTAAAGGAAAATGGCAAAGTCAAGATCGCAGGCGATTTTTCTGTGACATTGAATAAGGATCTTATGGTTGATAAGTACCCACTTCCACGCATAGAGGAAGTTTTTGCCAAGATAGGTGGTGGAGAGCAATACTCTAAAATTGACCTTAGTAATGCCTATAACCAGTTTGAACTATCAGAATCTTCTCAGGAGTTGACAACGATTACTACACATAAGGGATTATTCAAATATACGCGCCTTGTGTACGGGCTGGCTAACGCGCCGGCAATTTTCCAGCGCGCTATGGAATCATTATTATTAGGTATAGACGGAGTCAGCTGTTGGCTAGATGACGTATGCGTCACGGGGCCGAACAAAGATATACACCTAAGTAGATTGCGTGAAGTACTGTATAGGCTTAATGATGCCGGGGTAAGGTTGCAAAAGGAAAAATGCATGTTTTTTCAAAACAGTGTAACCTACTTGGGTTATGTTATCGATAAAACAGGTTTAAAAACGTGTCCAAGTAAAATAGAGGCCATAATGGAAGCTCCAACGCCAACAAACACTACCGAGGTCAAACGATTTATAGGGGTTGTAAATTATTATAGAAGTTTTGTTCCCAATACCTCTTCCATATTAAAACCTATCAATGATCTTTTAAAAAAAGGCGTAAAATTTGAATGGGGAGTGAGCCAGCAACGTGCGTTTGATAAAATGAAATGTGAGTTGTCGTCGGAGCGTGTACTCGCGCACTTTGACCCCAGTGCACAGCTGATTCTGTCAGTGGACGCCGGGCCGAACGGGCTGGGTGCAGTGCTCGCGCAGAGCGGCGCCGATGGTGTTGAGCGACCTTTGGCCTTTGCGTCGCGGTCTTTATCAGTTAGCGAAAAAAATTATAGCCAGATACAGAAAGAGGCGACGGCTATAGTTTTTGGCGTTAAACGATTTCACATGTATCTGTACGGGAAACAAGAGCCTTTTATTTTAAGAACTGACCATCGCCCTCTTTTATCAATATTTGGGAACAAAGTGGGTATTTCAGTTACGGTGGCATCCCGATTGCAACGATACGCTATTTTGTTATCCGCGTATAATTATACTGTGCGGTATATTAAAGGCGAGAATAATATTGTGGCAGATTTTTTTTCACGGTCGCCGATTAGTAGCGAAGGCAATGATGAAACGAACATTAACCAATCATTTCTGAATTTCTTGGACGTCGGCTCGGCGGCGGTAACGAATTCGGATATAAAGACAGCTACGGTACAAGATCCAATACTGCAAACCGTGATTAAATATATGACAAATGGTTGGCCACGTAAAATCGCCTGCAAATCTATATTGCCATATTTTTATTGTAAAACTGATTTAGAGGTCGACAATGGGTGCCTATTTCGAGGTTTGAGAATTATTATACCGGAAGTATACAGAAGAAAAATGTTACAAGAATTGCATTCAACTCATTTAGGCATAGTTAAAACAAAATGCAATGCTAGAAGTAGAATGTGGTGGCCGGGAATCGATGGCGACATTGAAACATGGATAGGCACATGTGGCGCGTGCGCAGGTACTCGCGGAGCAGCGCCGCGCGCGCCGCCCGCGCCCTGGCCGCGCCCCGCGGGACCCTGGCAACGGCTGCACATTGACTATATGACAATAGCTCAACGCGATTACCTTGTAGTTATCGACGCCTACAGTAAATGGTTGGAATGCCTTTTGATGGATCGCGGTACCTCAACTCAAGCGTTAATAGTAAAACTTAAGTCAATATTTGCTATATTTGGCTTACCGTTAACGATAGTCTCAGATAATGATCCAAAAATAAGTTCATTTGAATTCAAAAAGTTTTGCTCGTTCAATGGAATTCGTTTAGTAAATACTCCCATTTATCATCCGTCAAGCAATGGGCAAGCCGAAAATTCGGTGAAGCATTGTAAAAACATGATTAAATGTATATTAAGAGAAAATTATAATATGTGTGAGATAACAGAAAAGTTGTTGGAATTTCTTTTTACTTACCGGAACACAGACCATTGCTCGACAGGAATTTCGCCTGCAAAGTTGATGTTCGGCCGAGAATTACACAGTCGTTTAGATATGGTATTACCAAATAAGAATACCTCGACCCAAAATATTGAAAAGGAAAAATGTACATTACCTAAGAGTAGGCAGTTTCAGAAAGGGGACTATGTATGGCTAAAATGGTTCATAGCGAGAAAAGAGAAATGGGTTTTAGGGACAATTAAACAGGTTATTGGGAACAGGATGTATAAGGTATTTGTAAACGATTATAATGACAATTCTGTACCGTCGGTGAAAAGTAATACAAGTCCAAAATTCAAGTTTTGAGAAAATCGAGTTTAAAGTTAAAAACATTCTAGCTCGCGACTTATAAGGAATAATGGAACAGAAGTTAGATGTGTCGATAGGTGATGATGGAAGGTTTCTTTTCTAATATTTAGTTATATTTAGAACCTAAACAGAAATGGTAGAGGATCAAAATAAATTACATATATCAGTTGACACCAACTTTTATATTGTGTAAATTGATACAAGTCTACTTATACCTTTTTACACACATAACTATAAAAAAGTCATCGTTGATATATCATATTTCAATTATTAATTTTACAGTCTTATTCTACAAAAAACAAAATGTCTTGGAAGAAAGTTTATTTCATAATGTTGTAGAAAGGCAAAATTCTATTTATTTTCTTTAAAAAGTAAAGAAACGTAACTTATATCAATTGACACAAACGATAAACTATAACGAATTTGTGTCAAGTGGTTTAACATGACTTATTTTTTCGGTTTTATTGTGTAAAATAATACATGTTTTTACGAATTTCTAATAATAAATACATATAAAGATGGTACACGTATATATAGTGTAAGGTGACGATAATAAGATATTTTTGTTATGATTTTACTCTCAAAACTCATAAATAACCGGTCAAAACCACCACTGCTGCCCACTACAAACACATTTTGTCCACTACACTACGCCCCTAATCAAAACCACTTTTGGTTCATTTTTGCAGTCAAAATCTTACAAATTCAATTATGATAATATTTCCACCCCTAACAAATGAAGGTAAGAGGAATCATATTAAGACTAGTCATTAGTAATGTTTCGGGCTAGCCTGGCAGTATGGCCTGGAGATAAAGGTGATGTACCTACGTACTTTTAAACCAAAATCACACAAACCGGTAAGTGTTACTTCTTTCTTGCTGAAACTATTTAAAAGATCACAACTCATTCCACAATCAAAATCCCCTAAAGTAAAGTAAAATTCGATATTTCGAATTATCAAAATTCCCGGTCTAATGGTAGCCCGCAACATTGACAGATCGATAAACGGAGTCGAATCAATGTTGATGATGAGAATAGGTAGTGAAAATGAAGATCATTGGTTCACCTCCAAACCTATAAGTTACACAGGGCTATCCTCAGACCATGACCATGACCACCATGGACCATGGTCTGTTATGGTTAAGCTAAATGAGCTCGTTTCCGCAAAACTCTACACGTAAGCACACGTGGGGAACTTTCCGCGTATCCTCGCGTATGGACCACTATTGTGAAGTGGGCAAACTTCCCACTATATCATCATCATCCTCCTGCCCTTATCTCACTCTAGGTGGGGTCGGCACAACATGTATGGGCAAATGTCCCATCTTCTTCTTCTTTTATCGTGTGGATTGTGAGGTGAATTACCAACCCCATCAACCCTGGTGTCAGGGTTATAACTGAGCCGCCATAGGCCCCTGACTTGACTCAATGAATACTCGAATGTCCCATATGTAATGTTATTTTAATGGGCTCAGTTTTCCGCATAAACACAAGTGGTCCATTATGCGTGCTTTTATTGACTATGTAAGCCAACTAACTCCTTTCAGAAGCTCAAATACCTCCTGGGATTTTTACAAACTTTGTGACCTGGTTTAATTAAGGGGTTGTGCCCGTAGTGTTGCCAATTATTTATTCTAATCTAATCTATCCTACAAGATCCCACTGCTGGGCAAAGGCCTCCCCTTCCTCTTTCCATTTTTCACAGTCCTGTGCGTAATTCTCTCTTATGTAATCAAAATACAGAAAACAAATATTACTTGTGGTGCTCAAGAGTTCAGAGCAGTTATTCCCTTTATAAAAATGAGGAAGCTCGACAAATTTACACCATTCAACGTGTTTGAGAAACTGGTAATCTTCTCTTGAGAAGATGTGGCAGATCCCGATGCTGCCGATGCCGAGCTGTCATCTACGGCTGTGTAGGTTCAAAAATACCACTACCGGCGCTTGCATAAAAGATCTAACCAGCGTGTATTGAATGGCTTGCATGTTAATTGGAGCTCGATAATATTTGGAGCCATTATTTCACGTCTACAACCTCCTTAGCAATGAAGGCAGCGTTCAATCTGCCACCGCTTAACCTGCATGTAATCAAGAAAACTATGTAAAACAGCTATGCTTCGAGCTAAGGGAAGGAGACTAACGATAGTTATGACAAATCTCAAATACCTCTTGACTAACCCTGCCATGGTGATAACGACGCCATGATCAGGACCCACAACTTATTGAGGTACTGTAATTAAGTACTACAAGGTGGTTATAGCAGAAAGAGAAAAAACACGGTTTGGTCTGAAGTACTAACTTAACCTATACCCATTCGCAATGCGGATCAGATATGGTTTGCTGTGGTTCTAGACAAAATGTCTTCCCATAGACAGGTTTATGCGGAGGTCACCCTAGGATACACACTGGTGGCGCATGGAATCGAACTTGTATGTATCATTATACACGACACGTTATTGATATCTAAGATCGCATTTTCTGAAATATTTTGATATATATTAATTTATATTACTTTTCACGAAAAAATAAATTTGGTGTTTGATGTTACAACTAAAATTATATCATTAAACACGGACTGTGAGAATTCAAGGATTGCGTGTATTTTAATATATGTTGAGTTGCATTTACTTACACCAAAATATTTAGTGAAAATCTTCATTTCACTTTAATGCAAGTTAAGATGAATTATGTTACACGTGTTATAACAACATGAATCCTTCACAAACAGTACTTATATCACTAGACACAAAAATTATCTCCGTATTTATAATAGCTACAGTTACGAGAATTAGACAGAAAGAAAGAGAATTTTTTGAACATGAAGTGTGTGCTAATAACTCAAAAGTGATACAACTCGAGTTGTATTACTTTTCACCGACGGTACAGAATTGTGTGAGACATCTAGATCAGCTTAGGAAATATACCGGTGATATCTTGCCTATCTCATGTGACTTGGGAGCGGAGGGCGAGGACGCGAGTTTCTCACTAGCGCGCTCGCCCTTAACTCCGTTGACGTCCGAGGCAGAGTCACGAGCTGAGGTACCTAGTACTGAACAGTGGTTTGAAGCCCAAGCCGAGGGAGATGACATTGCGTCAGAACCAGATGGTCTGGTTCTCCCCTTACAACGAACATTAAGGCCTAGACTTAAGGAAATTAATTATAAGGTGTAATATTTATAATTTAATTTATATTGTTTTAGGTTGTCCAACTAAAAGGGGAGAGATGGCGTGTATCTGCGCATACGCGTCGCGCCCCACCTTTACTTTAGTAATAAACAGGTTGCTAAGCTAAACGGTTGTTTCCTTATCGCAAACATAACAATGGGTGACCACAAAAAAAAGTTATCATCTCGAACTCCTCCGTGCTTCGGAAGGCACGTTAAGCCGTTGGTCCCGGCTGCATTAGCAGTCGTTAATAACTATCAATCCGCACTGGGCCCGCGTGATGGTTTAAGGCCCGATCTCCCTATCCATCCTAGGGAAGGCCCGTGCCCCAGCAGTGGGGACGTTAATGGGCTGATGATGATGATGATGATGATTCATAAAACAAGTGTGTGTGAAGTGTTTAATCATATTTAGGCGTTTTATGTCGCTTGTCCCATGAGCCCTTTAATTACATTAGGACAGTTTACTGTTCGTTCCGTATAGCCGTGGAAGCCCAGTTTGTAAAACGCTTGCCTCCCACTTTGAGGTTGCAGGTTCGAATTTAGCACAGGCTTAAACCAATGATTGTCGAATTTGTTTTCGATTTCAAGTTTGAATCATAAATGATTATCACGTGCTCAGCGGTGGAGGAAAACATCGTGAGGTAACCCACATTCATTCCGAGAAATGCATTTTTAAGAAATTAGTTGTGTGGCCTAAACTGTATTGGGCTTTTCCCTTCGCGGGTTGGAAGGTCAGACAGGCAGTTGCTTCTGTAAAAACCGGACCTGTCAAATATTCAGGTTAGGTAAGCGGACCCTGTGAAAAACAAAATAATGCTAGGGGGATAAATTACGTTTATTCTGCTTTCTGACAAACTCACTCACAAGAAGTGACTGCGTAAATTGTGTCCCGGTGACGCTATTACGTCCAACAAATCATTTATGTTTTCCCCGATTGCCTGTCAAGTGTGGACAACTTGGAATCCCAAAGTAATCCCTTTAGGAATTTCCCTTATGATTATTATGGTTAACATTGTTTGTTACTCGCATACAGGCTGAGTAATGATGACCAACCTCTTTTTCATTACTGTTGCTGAACTTTCGATAGTTTGACTATCGACTGTTGACCTTGAAAATCATCTATACTATCGATATCTCATTTAGACCAGGGGGGTTACAAACCACATCAAAGCATTATCACTAATTTAAGAGTCATGCGCTTATCGGTGAAGCTTTCTCCATGCTACTTTTTAGGGAAAAATAGGACAGTCTTCTCTTCTTCTATCATGTGGGTTGTGAGGTGAATAACCAACCTCATTAACCCTGGTGTCAGAGTTTATATTGAGCCAATGGCCCCTGACTTGGCTCATGTAACGACTACGTATTACGCGCTACGCCGTTGGTCCCGGTTACTATTTACTGATGTAAGTAAGTAGTCGTTACATGAGTCATGTCAGGGGCGCCTGACACCAGGGTTGATAAGGTTGATTATCCACCACACAACCCACACGAGAGAAGAGAATAGGACAGTGATCTTCCTCTTGCCTTCCGCTCCGCAGTACTCTGTCTGACGCGTGTGAGATGGCGCCCAGAGTGGTCTATTTCAAAGCCGTACTAGGACTCCTGTCCTCCGCCTCAGGTTGACGCTTGATACGAAATAGTGCGGGGTGGAAAGAGTTGCCCCAGGAGTATGGAAAGTCCATGAAAAGTTTCCGTGGTTCTGAGTTGAGTTTGGATTCCGTTATTCTGATTTATACATATACCAGAGTATACTTCTCCAGTGTAGTCATAAAAATACCACCTGTTCAGTACAGTCATGAGCAATATCATGTACCCACTTTAAAACCCTGTCGCACTATCATATTTGACATTTAATGAGATTTACGGTTTAATTTGTCAAAAAAGTTAATGTGACATGGTTTCAAAGTGTATACATGTTAATACTCGTGACCGTACAGGTACATAAAACACCTCTTGTACCAACGGGAATTATTCAATTTGAAACATGACTCTCACATACAGAGTAGAGAAAATTCGGAATAATTCGGGGGGAAAATATATTTCCTCTTGTCTTCGAAAAGCACTTTTCTCTCGTATGCCTGTCAACCGCGGTCAACTGCGGGGATGAACGTAATTCCATTAAAAAAAATACGAAAAAAACACAATAGAAGATTTATGATGACAAGTTGTAGAGTAAAAGGAAGGCTGGAATGTTTTAAAGAAAGGCCAGTAGGGCTAACATGCGCAGCATGATAAAATTTTGTCATGGTCATTTTATAGATTCTGACAATATAATTATCTCATGTTGTCAATTAGTAAAGAATTTATTTACACCATATAGTAACGCCCATTATTAGCGTTAGTTATTTTTAACGTTATCGCATTATTTTTTACCTGTGGTATCACTACTGCAGCGCCCTCTGGCGAGCGACTTAACTTTTGGTTGCCAATTTCAAAATGGCTACAATCCGCGCCTTCTAACTTTTCCGCACCCCGCAATTTTGTTTTTTGTTTAAATCGCTGACGTTATTCAACCCCCTTGTGCCACAAACACACCTATTGTACACACAACAACTCAAAAATACATCATAACACTTCAAACATTCGAAAAGTGGTGAGTGATAGTATTAGTTCCCGCGCGATCCCTTGGTAAGTGATTTTACTTTTTGTAAACACTATTTTCATTATTATATTCCCGCCTAGCCTACGCTCAACGGCCACCAGGGGAAGCTGGTGCCCGGCGTAGCTACCATAAACAAAACAGTTAAATAACAAAAATATTAGAAAAATATGTAACAAAACAAATAAAACTAAAACAAATAAACAGAACTCAAAATAAAATAAATTATGTACAATTAACACTTAAACTAAACTATATTAATTATACTTACTATATTAATTAAACTATATTATTTATTTGTTAGCATACTAGGTGTAAAACGAATTGATCGAGTTAAAAACACTGTGCTGCGCTCAAAAACCGGTATAGCTGATCTTGGCAGGAAGACCGCCAGGCTAAAGTGGGACTGGGCTGGACACGTGTGCCGCATGCATCCGGAACGATGGGCAAAGATCATCACGCATTGGGTACCACAGGACGGACACCGTAGACGTGGTAGACCCCGGAAACGATGGCGCGATGATCTCGACGGTTATCGAAAAGACTGGATAGAGCTCGCACAGAACCGGGATACTTGGAAGAATATGGGGGAGGCCTTTGCTCAGCAGTGGGATCATATAGGCTAATAATAATAATAAAAAATTTATTTGTTGTCAATTGGTGCTGATTTGTGAACCCAAATAAGTATTTTCGTTCTTTCAAAATACGAACAAAATCACGTGGCACGCATGTTACGAAAAAAAAACAAACTTATCGATTTCGACAAAATTTATGGAATCTATGGATAATTTTATCATCTTCCGCATGTTAGCCCTGCAGGTCAAAAGTAGGTACTCTAAACCAGCGAGCAAGAATGAAGACTTTGATGAGAGTGGAAGAAACGAAAGTTGTAACTCAGGAACGTAAATAAAATAAAAATAAAAGTTGTAAATGGAATTCCGTCGTCGCTGCCTACCCCGACAGGAAGTAAGCGTAAGCTTATGTATGTATAAAAAAATATGGAGGAAATCGCTTCTCTGTTATTATAATCTCCGTATGTTACAGACATTGAAGACATGTGTATCGATGACCTTAACGCTTTATTAGGAAGGTTAAAGTATATTTGGATAAAGAACTTTATTTTTTATTTAAATTTTACTTTTTTACTTTTTGCGATAAAGCTTTCACTCTCCAATTTCTTAAAGCCTTAACACATCAGTGACGATGGTGTCGCCGACGCCGTCGGTCTGTAAGCGCCCTTATTTTTTATTTAAAAATAAAAGTTTTTTTTTTAAATTCATGCATTCAAATGTTTTTGATTGAACGGTCTTTCACTGGACACCACAAAAAAAACTAACCCTCCTTTGATTTTACGTTTAGCAATAATAGTGGTAAATACTATCAATTTATTGCATTTAGACATTGCGCACTTACTTTTTATGCGCAAATGTCAAATAGCATATTGCTTTTTGACATGAATTGATTCAATATGGCCTTTTTAACCGCCTAGTAGCTGAAAATTAGGTGTGATGTGATAGTAGTAAATAGTACTATTATTTCTATAATTACGTGAACTCAAAGCAAGATCCGTTATGTTTCTTTTGTGGTTCTGCCCAATGAATGTGTTAAAAAACTCTTCATCATCACCATTAACCTTCTCCATGGTAGGATTTTTAGGGAAAAATAAGGCAGTGGTTTCCCCCTTGCCTTCCGCCCCGCGGTACTCTGTCTGACGCGAGTGGGATGGTGTCCAGAGTAGTGTATTTCAAAGCCGTATTGGGACTTCTGTCCGCCGCCTCTGAAACAAACAACTCTTATTAAGATACATTTTATCCGGAGTGGAAACCTTATCGCAAAAATGCCATTGAGAACATTACAGATAAGGGTATTAAATAACTCGATTCAAAATAAATCTCAAATACGGGCTCTCAAAAATCGCCCGATTGGAATTATTAAAAGCTTTAATCACGTTATAACTTTGTAATCGAGGCCGGTTATTTATGGGAATTAGATTAGAGATATTGCTTTGAGAAGGTTATCCATAATATGATTCGTTACCATGGTTACAAGGATCAATTGGCACGTACAGGGTTAATTAATCCATTAAGCTTTGATTGTACTTTAGAACAAAGCTGAAATAGACACTTTCCTTACATACGTATTTGTCAATCACGTAGTTCAAACAGAAAGCTCGGTGAGGTGTAGATACTTAGTTCCAGGTTCGATTCCCGATGGGGACATTGTCGAAATCGCTTTGTGAGACTGTCCTTTGTTTGGTAAGGACTTTGCAGGTTTGAATCACCTGTCCAAAAAAGTAAGATAATTTCAATTTACATTTTCAATTTTACTTTAGTAGATATGGAAACAAGACAACATCACCAAACCCACGTGAATTAAGGAGATCAAAGTTGCCAGTATAGTACGATATGCAATATACTAGAGTGAGTCTGAAAGCAGATAAGGTGTAGTATAGATAACCATTTCAGTGTAGCAGCATCATAAGAACGGTTTAACGTACACACATAAATCCCTAAACTCACGTTTTTTTTGTGTTGAACAGTTTTTTAAACGACTTCAAAAAAAGAGGAGGTTCTCAATTCGTCTGTATGTATAATATTTTTTTTATGTATGTTCAGCGATATTTCCTTCAATTATAGACGGATTTAAAAAAAAAAAACATCTGGATCTGTAGTGCAAGTACGACTCTCGACTTGGCTAGTCTTTATTTTCTGTTGTACTTAGACTTTGTACTAAAGCCACACAAAGTTTGACGCTTGTAGAATTAACCTACTATTAAAAAGCATCACGCCTGTATCCCGTAAGGGGTAGGCAGTGGTGGTGGTAGTGGTACAGTCATGAGCAATATCATGTACCCACTTTAGAACCCTGTCGCACTATCATATTTGACATTAAATGAGGCTTACGGTTTAAATTGTCAAAAAAGTTAATGTGACATGGTTGCAAAGTGTATACATATTATTACTGGTGACCGTACACACACTCTTCGACAACTGTATTTAAGTACCATGTAACATGAGCG
Organism: Pectinophora gossypiella; assembly: GCF_024362695.1. Classification (NCBI taxonomy): domain Eukaryota; kingdom Metazoa; phylum Arthropoda; class Insecta; order Lepidoptera; family Gelechiidae; genus Pectinophora; species Pectinophora gossypiella. The sequence continues at coordinate 2,713,942 of NC_065412.1, read as the reverse complement.
AGCCTATTGCCACGTGATAACAAAATTATCTATGATCGAAACATGAATTAAACTTTTTTCTCTTGGAAACAAAAAATGTAATTACAAGGTTTGGTGTTAAAATTTGTTAGTAAAACCAATGCATATTCTGTGATCAAACGGCTACCTATTACATACCTTGGACACTTCATACAAAATAGCATTGACGTTATCGTCTGACGTCATACGATTGAAGACTAAACTAAGACCGAGGGAAGTGAGGTAAACCTAGCTCAGCCGCTGGTAGGGAGGGGAGTTGCCGTTCTATAAGAAGTATTATTCCTCATTCTGTGCTATTATGCTTCATATTGTGCTTCATAGGACATGCTTCCAAAGGTCGGATAGACGGATGGATAGCTTAGACTTAATAATAGGCTACCGTCTTGGCACGAGGCCCCAAAAATGCTTGAAATTAATCGCTTAATCCTCGAAAACCAACAACTTGAGCCGAAAGTTAATTTATTTAGGTACTTACTAGCTTTGGCCACCGCAATTGTATCTAATTCTCTACGGAGATAGGTTGTCTGCAACCTGGTGATCCCCACCGAGTTATAACATTAGTATCGAAGTAAGGATAGTAGTTGCTTTACTGTACCAATTTATATTACCAAGTTACTCCACAAGCGAAGTGAATTCCTTCCCAGTGTGTTTTGGCTCAGTGCCTCCAGTTAAGTTCACTTAGCTTGCAATGTACGATCTACTTATGTCACATTAAGTTCAATGGAATTTGATAAAAATAGTAAAAATAGAATTTAAATGTCCTTCAGGACTCACATTCCCGAAAATTGCGTTTCGGAGGGACCTTAACTTATATTGAGAAGGCCAGACAGGCAGTCATCATCATCATCAATTTAAGAGCCACGCTCTTGTCGGTGTAGCATTTTCCATTCCAGTCTATCAAAGGCCAATTCCTTGACTACCCTATAAGACACGACGTTAACCTTTTCTTTAATCTGTTTCATGTAAGCTCTTCTTGGTCTTCCCCTTCCTCTCTTTCATTCTAGCTAGCTAGATTTTCCTAGCTTCTAGACAGGCAGTTGCTTCTATAAAAATCGACCCTGTCAAATCTTCAGGTTGAAGCGGACCCCGTGAAAACGGGATAACGCTAGGTAGATGATGATGACACAATAACTATACAAAAATATCATAAGTCGTCACCTAAGTCAGCTGGGACAAATCTCTTTGTTTATAATAATCGAGTTGTGTTAATGAAAGTTGCACTTCAGATATAACATAACATAAACAGTCTACTGCTGGGCACAGGTGATACAAGCCTGAAAAGTCCTTACCAAACAAAGGACAGTCTCACAAAGTGATTTCGACAATGTCCCCATCGGGAATGAAACCCGGAACTCCAGATCGTGAGCCTAACGCTCTAAGCACTAGACCACGGAGGCTGTTGCACTTCAGATATATTAATACTAACTCACTGGTGCAAGTGAAACACCGGGAATCGAACCGGCGCTTCCCGTTTGAGAAACAAGCCGGTGACACACAGAACTATAGTGACTCTACAATGTGTTTTCTTTTGTACAATTTAATATAAAAAGTTATTCATCGCGTTCCTCCAAATAAATATTAAGTTTAGATTCAATGCACTATAATAGAAAGATATGAACCAGTAATTCTGTTTATTATTTCACTAAAGCGATCACAGTCAAAATCAATTTCGTTGGCAAAAGGTCAAATTTCTCCTATTATTCTCGGAATACCTTTATTTATTTAGGGCTGCAAATCAAAAATTCCATTCATTATCCTCACATACCCGTGATATTAGTAGATATTACCGAGACGCCATTATGGTTGCGCCACTATAGCGGAAAATAAGGAACTTTCTAATCGGCGTTCCCCAAAAACTCGATAGATGGCGTTGTTAAATTTTTTCTCCGTTTAAACTTCTAATTTCATGGATAACAGACATAATGCATCTTTTATCTTTGTTTTTGGGTATAAATGATGACACTTTTTATTACACCAAGGTACAATACAACTTACACCCATTATTAGTCTATATGTATATAATATAAGTAGAAACATCATTCTATACATAATGTGATCCAAGTATCAAGTAACAATATGTTTCTGCCGTTATATTTATTACATTTTTGAATAATGATAGACCCCATAAATGAGAAAATAGGTAAGTATCACGTTAAAAGTGAACAACGCCATCTATCGTGTGTTTGGGGAACCCGGTACAACATTTAAGACAACAGGCCTGAGGGTGCCCGGGCGCGAACCTCGGCTCAGGGCGTCGTCTGAGAGGATATTTGACAGAATGAATCGGCCCTAGTGGGTCGATAGCGATAAGCTCTGAATTAAGGAAATCGTCGACCACGCCGACGGGTCTGTAACAGGGTTATTAAATTGGTAGCCGTCAACCAGTTGAGGTAGGTTTTTTACAATTGCGTATATTTTGTTTTGTTGAGGAGCTCGGTGGCGCAGCGGTTAACGCGCTCGGTCTGCGATTGTTGAAGTTAAGCGACTTTCGCAAAGGCCGGTCATAGGATGGGTGATCACAGAAAAAAAAGTTTTCATATCGAGCTCCTCCGTGCTTCGGAAGGCACGTTAAGTCGTTGGTCCCGGCTGCATTAGCAGTCGTTAATAACCACCAATCCGCACTGGGCCCGCGTGGTGGTTTAAGGCCCGATCTCCCTATCCATCCGTAGGGAAGGCCCGTGCCCCAGCAGTGAGGACGTTTATGGGCTGGTGATGATGATATTTTGTTGGTTGCGCAACCATGGCGGCGCCACTTTAGTGAGATAGGGCCCGAATTCCTAACTTAATAGCCATATTTGCCAAATAGCTTTCAACATTCATCGATAATAGAACAAAGCTTTTGAAAATGGAATTCAACGGAAATACAAATTTATGTTCTGTGGGATCCAACGCCGCAATGTTAAATTGGGATTCAAAGATGGAATCCAGAGTTCTAATTCAAATAAAGGAATTAACTAAATACACTATGATTGTAAGGAGATCGGCTGTTAATGAAAACAGACGAACATCGTGCTCTAGCGTGTCACGTCGATAGCAAGCGGAACGCGGTAGAGATGGAACGACTTTATGTTATTTATTCGATGTTTTATCTGTAAATGTATAACATAGTGAGGAGCTCGGTGGCGCAGCGGTAAACGCGCTCGGTCTGCGATTGTTGAAGTTAAGCAATTAAGCAAAGGCCGGTCATAGGATGGGTAACCATAAAAAAAAAGTTCATCTCGAGCTCCTCCGCGCTTCGGAAGGCACGTTAAGCCGTTGGTCTCGGCTGCATTAGCAGTCGTTAATAACCACCAACACGCTCTGGGTCCGCGTGGTATTTTAAGGCCCGATCTCCATATCTATTCATAGGGAAGGCCCATGCCCCAGTAGTGGGGACATTAATGGGCTGATGATGATGATGATGTATAACATAGCGTGGTGCGTTTTTGAAATCCCGTTCAATGAGGCACAATACTTTAAAGTTCACTTAAAAGATTGAGTGGTAATCGTCCTATAGGTCCAAAATTTTGAAATCTCACTTCATCATTAAAAAATATATATATACTTACATATCGAATTCTGTAATAGGGCGAGCCTTTCGCAATTAATCGGGCACAAATCGCGGAAACCACGTGATATCAATTTCCATGTGATATCAAAATCTATGATCCATGAACTCAAGTTGCATGAAGTAATTTAAGCATAGCTGACGAGGAGTGGAGCCACCCCGCTACACCTCAGCCTATAAAAAAATAAATAAAATAATACCTATCCCTTGGGAGATAAGCGTTGTGCTATTTTATGTGTTATCCGAATCCTCTACTATCCAAAGCTGTCCCCCTCTATAGGCTCTACAGCTCACCGGCTGGCTCAGCGCCAGGTTGTCATTGTGTTAAAGTTCGCTCGTCCGGTGTGAGCGGAGCAACTCTAGCTGATAGCCAGTTTGCCTCTCCCGTGCTCTACTTGCCACAGTTCACAACTATCACGCGACACTAGTATTAATATGCGCTATGTAACACGAAGGAGACACCAAAGTTTCATTTAACCACAGAGCAAGATGAAAGAGTTGCCAATAGTTTATTTCGCTAAGGAAAATTGTGTTGACGCGCGGAGCGGAAGGAGGGGATTACATGAGGCGCGGGGGGCGGCATCACTTAACATAATCTCATGACTGTTCTCTATTGGTTATTCATTTGCCATGTCCTACATAGTCAAGTCTCTTTTGTAACTAAGTATATCATTTTGCGCTTGGTTCGTGCTCTGGTGTTTTCCATATTTATGTACGGTGCCGAAACTTGGAGCTTGGAGAGCCGCGATTGCAGTAAGGTCGATGCTTTCGAAATGTGGTGTTGTAAGTTGCTACGCATACCTTGGACTGCGATGCGTACGAATGAGTCCATATTAAAAGAGCTCAAGATCACGACGCGGCTCTCCTCAATATGCCGGAATCGTGCCCTAAGCTTCTTTGGACATATTATGCGGTCTCCGAAGCACAGTCTGGAGAAGCAGATCATCGTTGGGCAAATGGATGGCAAACGTGCGCGAGGAAGGGCGCCTACGAGGTGGCCTGACATCTTGAATAAGACGGTGGGCGGTAGCATACAGAGGGCGGTCCACGCAGCATATAGCCGTGCCCAGTGGAAAACCATAACCTGTGGTCGCGATCCTCAGCAATGAGGGAACGACGAAGAAGATATCATTTTATTCGATTATTTCGGGTTCGATTCCCGATGGGGACATTGTCGAAATCACTTTGTGAGACTGTCCTTTGTTTGGTAAGGACTTTTCAGGCTTGAATCACCTGATTGTCTGAAAAACTAAGATGACTCCGTGCTTCGGAGGGCACGTTAAGCCGTCGGTCCCGGCCATTAGCCGTAAAAAACACCTCCACCAACCCGCATTGGAGCAGAGTGGTGGAGGTGCTCCATCCGGTTGATTGAGGGGAGGCCTGTGCCCAGCAGTGGGACGTATATAGGTTGTTTATCATTTTATATGTTGAATTGGATTGAAATTTCTCTGAATTGCGGTAGTCAGAGGTTACATTTGTACTTACATTTGTCTGTCTGTTACATTTCCACGCTTAACCCGCTGAACCGATTGAGATGAAATTTGAGACCCAGAAAAGGACTTAGGATATATTTTATTTCCGAAATCACGACTATGTATATTGATATTTATTGAAATCATCTATTAACTTGGAAAGAATATTTGATTTGGACTAAACGATCATTCGATCTTTTTTAAACCCCGTTCAGAGAGACACAATATTCAATTTTACTGAAATTTCACTTAAAAGATAAAGTGGTAATCGTCTTATAGATTCAAAATTTTCAAATATCACTTAAAGGTAATACGGGATCAAGGGATTTAAATTGTGAAAGGACTTAAAATCACTTGAAAACTCGAAATCGATCAAAGCGTGGAAACAAATTGATTAATTTGACAGCTCCTCTTCTATCGTGTGAGGGACCAACCTCATCGACCCTAGTGTCACGATTATTATTGAGCCGCCACAGGCCACGTTACATGAGCCATGTCAGGGGTCTTCGGAAACGCGTGGAAGTATCAAGTTGAAATTAACATGTGATACTTATGTCTGCAGTCCCATGAAACTGTATAAAAAATAAATGCAATCCAAAGACATGATCATTTTTTATGGTCGATGGGCTTACTACATACCACAGACAAACTAGACCGAAGCAACCGAAGGAAAACAATATGCCTGTTTGCTCTTGTCCAGAAATTTGATATTTGCCCGATAGTTATGACTCTTTGGCATGGTAGAGTAAACTATATAGGGTGTTAGTGACATCTTAACGAATACTGAGGGTATTTAAGGGGGTTGATATCAAGTGGAATTTTCCGCCGCAAAATATTTATTCATTTTTTTATTTTTTATTTGTTTAGTTGGGTTACAGTCTGAACTTCAAAAAGTGTGTTATTTCATAAGATTTATGTCTGTAACCTGTTACGTGTGTTTATTAAATAAATAAATAATTTGTGAGATGATTCAGGCCATGAGTCTGAGTTGATATCAAGTGGGTTTTCCTGTCGGATTCATGAAAATTTCAGTACTTTTGAAATTATTTTTCGTTCCATAATTTTGCGCGGAAATTCCACTTGATATCAACTCAGAATCATGACCTGAGTCATCCCTCAATGGTTTTCGTTTTGATGTCACTAACACCCTGTACAGACATGAGCAATATAATGTACCCACTTTAGGACTCTGTCGCACTAACATATTTCACATTTAATGAGACTTACAGTTCAATTTGTCAAAAAAGTTAGTGTGACATGGTACCAAAGCGTATACATATTATTGCTCGTGACCGTACTTTTCTGTTCTGGTGTCAAATCATCAATTTCCCGCATCGACGCAGTTTGCGGGTTAAAGCGATCGGCAAGATTGCTGATTGCCAAACACGCGACACTCCACCTCGCCGCACGGTTCATCGTTACATAAACCACGTCGTATATGAACCACCTAACGGAGTATTAATACCAAAGTAGTCACCCAAGAGACAATAAAAAGGCCACAGTTACATAGATATCTCCACAGCCATCTGACCTTTGTCCTTCGTCTACTTAAGAGATAATGACCTTATTATCTTCAAAATGAAAAGAAATCCTTAGAGAATCAGGGCTTAAGCTACTGTTAGAATATTGGGCCTATTATTGTTAATTTTATGACTTCAGGATTATGGCGACGCGATGATGCAAAGAAAAAGCCGTTGGTCCCGGCTATTAGCCGTAGAAATACCTCCACCAACCCGCAGTGGAGCAGCGTGGTGGAGTATGCTTCATACCCCCTCCGGTTGATTGAGGGGAGGTCTGTGCCCAGCAGTGGGACGAGTATAGGCTGTTTATGTTTATGTTCTATAATGATCAATGGGATAGCCCGCAGCCAATACTAATACCTATTTGATGAATCCTTTTAACTTTCATAATCTACCCACCCTCCAAATAAATAGTCTATCATTTTGCATAAGACATATTTCGGACCATACTTCTATATCTTAATTATATCTATTTCTAATCTGTTCTAGCCTACAAGATCCCACTGCGGGGCAAAGGCCTCCCCTTACTCTTTTCATTTTTCACGGTCCTGTGCGTACTCCGGCCAGTCCTTCCAGCAAGCGTCCAAGTCGTCACGCCATCTCTTTCGAGGTCTATCACGACACCTGTACCCGTCATGAGGCATTCAATGCGTGACGATCCATGCCCACCGCTCAGGGTGCATGCGACAAACATGTCCGGCCCAATCCCAATTTGAGTCTGGCGGCTTTTCGTCCTACGTCAACGTTCTATATCTTTTTAACAAATAAAAAAAAACTGGGTAACAGCCGCAGGTTTGAGCCGAGCGCCGTTGCAACAGAACTCTACTCTGATAAAATAGCAGTTTTATATACACTTACAACAAACAACAAACAAACTTTAAGTAATTAAGTAGATATAAAGTTACATTTAGAATCAAGTACTAAGTTAAACACTAAGTAGGTATCAAGTTTCTAGGTGCACAAGTCTAAACAATAAATCGATATTAATTTAGTTCGTCCTTGTTACCTAATGGTAAATTCACAGAGGTTATGGTGCCTGCCTGCTTGGGTACCTTGCCTCGATGTGACGAGGGTGTTTTAAAAAGTCATTTTTTGTATTGTTTTTAATTATTGTATGAATAAATGATTAATAACAGAATAAAAATTTATTTTTAAATAACAGTTTAACAATACTTAATACTTCATAATGAGCGTAGATAATAAGTACCTAAAATCAATTTAATTGTAAATATTAATATAACAATACGTCACAAAAACAAACTTAAAACTAGTCATTAAATAACCCGCTCCTCACTGTTCCCGGAGCAAAGGTGCCCACAACACTAGGCACATTACCGCGTTGAATGGCAATGGCCAGCCTTTGGACCAGGAACGAGCCGGAGCGGGAGTCACTTGTTTTCTCCCTGAGCCTGAGACCCAATTCTGACACAAAGATTTTGGTGTCCGCCCCCCAGCTACCAAAGGTCTCCACGGCAACGGGCACGAAGTTATATGCAGGCAATAGAGCTGCATACTTCTCCCTCTTCTTCTCAGCAGCATCCTCAGCCGCTGCTGCCGGTGAGTGGATGGTTCGACCAAGGTGGCTGGCGGCAACAGTGCTGACACAAGTAGCGTCCCAGAAATAGAAATTGTTTATTACAAAAAGACGCCGCGCACAATGACAAGACAATAACATCACTTAAAATTTTCACAGAACAATTACAAAAATGCATAGAGAATGTTCATTGGAATGAACACAAGATGGTGGTGGACGTCCTGAGATAAAAGGGCCTCACTCAGCACAAGTCGCGGCGTGAACCACGACCCTGGTATTATGTGGACCCTGTTGGGTGAGTAACGAACGTCGAGTTCCATAAATATGCGTTTATAAGTGTACATAGAATAGACTTGGTATTGTACCAAATTACTTAAATAGATTTAACGTGTACATAAACAAATATTATCACAAAAATGTATGCATAAATACTTAATGTTAGTATTATATTATTGTAATAATGTAGAATGCGAATTCATAGAAAACGTAAATAGGCATTAACTATGTACCTACTATTCTATCGTGCGGTGTTGTGAGGTGATTTGATGACCAAACTCAGCGACCTTGGTGTCAGGGTTCTTATTGAGCCGCTAGAGGCCCCTGACATGGCTCATGACAGGTGTAGAGGGTGTTGAAAAACTATTAAATATATTTATAACTTTTTATTAAGTATACAAGATTATGAATGCGATTAAAGCCCGTAAACCTGAATATTATGAGAAAAGAATCGAAAAACAAAACAGTTTAAATTCCATTATAAAGTTTATTTTTAACATATAACATTTGTTGCTTAACATTTTCTAACCTCAGCAGCGGGGTGTGTGGTCGGTAAAAGTTTTTCAATTACCCACTCGGCTGCGCTGTGTTACACTTGTGGTATTACCATAGAATAAGGAATAGTACTACATACAGAACGGCAACTCTCCGCTCCCCACTAGCATAGCGGCAGCGTCTGAACATAGAATAAGTAATAATACTACGGTGTTATTCTACCCATACCCTAATTTACTCTGATGTGTACCTTACTTTTAACTAAGTACTTCTTCTTCTTCTAACGTGTGAGTTGTGAGGTGAATTACCAACCTCATCACCCTGGTGCCAGGGTTATTATTGAGCCACCAAAGGTCCAGACATGGCTCATGTAACGACTACTTACTTACATCAGTAAGTAGTAACCGAGGCCAACGGCTTAACGTGTCCGAAGCACGGATCATCTTACTTTTGGGGACAGTCAGGTGATCAGCCTGTAATGTCCTACCCAAACTAGAGATCAGTGATTTTTGTGACATGTCCCCACCAAATCATAGACAGTTGATAGATGAGTATCATGTTTTCAGGATTTATCCCCGATTAATGTCAATAGGCTCGCTCCGACTAGGTGAATATACTATGCACTGCCTACCTCTTTGCGGATACAGGCGTGATAATAATGTTGCTTGTTATAAATGTTAGATTTTAATAAACATTGAAACATTCTAAACATGCGACATAATATTTCGTCAGTAGGCTTTAGTTGTCCGAGCCACTAATAAAAAAATAATCATCTCCCTAGCATTATCCCGTTTTCCACAGGCTCCGCTTAACTAACCTAAAGATTTGACAGGTCCTGATTTTTACAGAAGCGACTGCCTGTCTGACCTACTAACCCGCGAAAGGAAAACCAGCCCAATAAGGTTAGGTCACATGCCTCTGAAAATGCATTTCTCGGGAATGTGGGTTTCCTCACGTGATAATCATTCATGGTCCAAACATGAATTGGAAAACAGATTCGACAATCATTGGCCACTAATAAATAAAAAAAATAGTTTATTTCTTAACCTGTTACACTTTAACAAATTTTTTTTTGGTTACTCCTTTTAAGTAAAAAATATACCTGTAGTAGGTAATTAAATTAAGTAATTAAATTAATGATCATTTCCATGGTACCTACCTACTTAGCCTGTATCCACCCACTGCTGGGTATAGGCCTCCTCTCTTTCACTCCATTTTTTCCGGTCCTGTGCAAGTCTCATCCATTGATTTCCGGCATACCTCAATCGGCAATGTCAATGTGTGAATGTGAATGTGTGTTTTGTGGCTAATACACTCATGATGGTACCTACTTATTTTCAGCAAAATAAAAAACGGTCTTACTAAAAAATTGCTTGTCACTTTGATCACAACTTCAGACATTTTTTCGAGTTGTTACAGTATTAGTTTTCCTGTGCCACATATTGTCAATAACTTTCTGAACCCTTGTCAATCAGAGATGAGAATAACCCAAACACCCGGATCCCATACTTATCCTATGTTATGGTCCCCATTTCATTTTGCAGCTTGGATTTATACCAATGCCCTTAGATTCCATATTATAGCCCCTTATGGAATATTGGCGCCAGATAGAAAAAAAATACAAGAGCGTTTTTTTTGTAAAAACTCATTCTGATTTGATTTGTTTCAACAACACCTTGATTGTTTTTTCTTTAGTTTGATAAATGTTTGTTTCCTGGTAGTAGTTGCCGGGAACAAATTGCTCTAGAGCAATAAAGCCACCCAAATTGTACTGTATTCATGTGTTATGCCTGATTGTTGAAATTGAGTTGTGGGCAATAAAGTAAAAGACTCTTAACTAGGTACATTAGTACCTTATCGCTTAAATCGAGGTAAAAATTGTGAGCTCAAATTTTTACCTGCATTGAAACCAGCTTGTCTATTTTTACTACGTAAGAAAAATATTCTGAGTAAACAAAAACCATTACTAAAATAAGAAAAAATATCGTGAGCAAATGTCAATCAATCTTAAGAACAATAAGATGTCTAATGCCAACGAGCTAAATATACTGGAGACGCAAACCCGAAGGATATTTCAAGAAGTAAATAGAGCACTCTGGTTGTTGGTAGTTTCAGAGTTCGTTTCCGAAGAACGTAATATACGATCCCGACGACCCGATTACTCTAGCCATAGAGGCAGCCAATCAGCTCGCGAAACCAAACACTTCAGGACCCCGATACCGACCCTGCCGGCGTGATCGACACTCGATGGGCTAATCGCTATCGACCCACTCAGGTCGATTAATTCTTTCAAAGCGCCCAACTGGGCACCCTCTGGCCTGTTGTCTTAAACTTTGTACCGGGCGAGAGCCTTCAGCGCTCCCCATTTGTCCGACCAAGTAGTTAATGCCATCTGCGGCAAATCTACAATAGGTCACGTCAAAAAAAAAGTTTCAGAGTTTGCTATTCAGGGTCTGATAACCAGATGACCATAGGAACTCGACATTAAAACGACGCAAGGCCTGCAGGACTTGGTTGATTTGTCTTATTGAATAGATACTTCTGACCTAAGTGGTTACTGGTTGATATCCAAGGTTTTGAGATGGAGCAGGAAGGCAGTTATCAGAGATTGTAGACATTATAATAACGTAAATCTCTCCAGTCCACACTCACTTGTTTGAATGATCTTGAATAGTTCTCTGGTCTGGAATTGGGATGCATCTAGCAGTAGCATGGTGCCCGCATCGCGTAGTGTAGGTTGTATGGTATGTTACTGTTTTGTACGATGGATTCCTTCCTTCATTCGCTTAGTTTAAAAATTATAAAATAAAATTTAAATTAAGAATTAAAAAAACCCTCACGGTTGACTTAAACGCTCCATATATTTTTTTGTAGAAAAATATCACTGAACCGTTTCTTGGTAAAATCGAACACATTCTTATCTACGCCAACACCCAATACTCTTTTAAGCTATTGTATCTACTTGACGTAGTCTTGACGGATTTTATCCACATATTATCTAGTATGAAGGATATTGTTGGGATATCTTCGTATAACTATGGAAAAGAACAGTAGACAGAATAATAGACAGAAAGGGAAACAAATGAAGAAGTTCTGAAAACAATACAAGGAATGAGAAGTTTACGGGCCTTCGTGGTCCAGTAGTTGAGTGTTGGGCACACGATCCGGAGGTCCCGTGTTCGAATCGCGGTGGGGACATTTACAAAACTGATGACCCAAATGTCTGAAAATAAGATTATCCGTGCTTGAAGAGTACAGCAAGCATATTTACTTAAGTAATTATATAGTCGTTATATCAAGAGCCATATCAGGGGCTTTAAGCGGCTCAACAATAACGCTGACACCAGGTTGATGAAGCCAGTAATTGATCTCACAACCCTCAAACAATTCATAACAGATAAGGTAAAATGTTTGGACACCTAGTACGCCATGAAAATTATATCCAAGTTACATGATTGATTGAGGGTAAATGTGTGTTGAGGAAGGACAAGACCAAGTTACTTAGATCAGATAAAAGTTAATATATATAGTTATACAAGGAGGTCAAGGAACTTGCAAATGATCGACAAACCTGGAAAGAGCTCCACCAACAAGAGCCTAGCTCTTATATCTTGAATCATCATCATCATTAATTTAAGAGCTACGCTCTTGTTGGTGTAGCATTCTTCATGCTACTTTTTTAGGGAAAAATAGGGCAGTGGTTCCCCTCTTGCCTTCCGCACCGCAGTACTCTGTCTGACGCGAGTGGAATGCTGCCTAGAGTAGCCTATTTCAATGCTGTACTAGGACTCCTGTCCTCCGCCTCTGAATTGTACTGACAGTTACTGCTGCTCTCTGTCAGGTTCCAGGTTACAGTCCCTGCATTCTTTCCTTTTCATACGCATTTTCTCTTTTTCCATTCTTTTCCTTCCATCCTGCATTGCTGTACCGATGGCTCCCATCTCCGCCTCTGCAACCGTTGAGGTCTTCACCTGTATCCGTAAATTTTGAATGTTTTCGGTCCTAAAAATATTTTCGGTCAGTCAAAGAATTAGCAGACAAACACAAATACACAACTCAAATTTTATTATTGGCAACTGATATAAATTACATAACACTCAATAACGTTATCGATTAATTCTTCTTGTTTGTTGAATTTCACATTCAAGTTGGTACTTAACTTTTTTAACAATCATTCACTATAAATGTTATCTTATCGGATATACTAATATTTGCAAACGTTAATCAACATAACAATAACACGCGCTGCCTTTTCGACCTTTCTGTCTGTACGAGTTAGGAATAAACCAATTTTAATATTTAAAAAATGCAGAATACCTATAGTACAATTCAATATTTATTCATACAAAGAAGTAAATATAGCACATAGAAAATAAGTACCAAATAAAATGAGGTAGCCCGTGCAATATATAGGTGCGTGAGAAAATGAGATGTTCCGTTCTTCGGAAGGCACTTTAAGCCGTTGTTGGTCCCGGTTACTACTTACTTACTGATGTAAGTAGGTACATAGTCGTTACATGAGTCATATCAGGGGCCTATGGCGGCTCAATAATAACCCTGACACCAGGGTTGATGGGGTTGGTAATCCACCTCACGATAGTAGAAGAAGAGAAGTAAATAAAATGCTGAAAACGTATGAATATACTATGTATGTAAGTATGTTAGGTGTACTAACTTAATTTATGTTTAAAGTTATTTATTTTCGAATCTATCTTTTACTCCAGTCCTTAAAATTATGATTTATCCTAGACCCAACTTACCTAATAAAATAATCTTGTTTTATAAAGCCCGTTTAGGCATATCTATATAACATAGTTGTTGTAGTTTATATCTACGACGACTAAATTCTTGTTGTACTTGTACTTGCTTGTAGTTAGTACGAAAAACCTGAACAAAGCCGGGGTGAGTCGTTTAAAATATTAAATCAAAATATAGGCGCTATACTACAGACAGTATATGTGTATATTTATCCTCCATCGATGGATATATTTATCAGGCATCGATATGCCTGTTCTGTGTTTGTGTGTCCAATAGTGTTTATTCATTCATACTTAGTATGTTAACTATAGATCCAGTCATAGAACGGAACACTAATTGTTAGACAAACAAAGGAAGCAAGTAAACACGTCTATTTTGACCGGAACCGTAAAAACAGACGAATATGATATTATATGGTTGTGATATGAATTATTCGAAGCCACACGCATTCGTAGAATTTCCCTAGAGACAGTGCTATACCCACAAAAACACCGTGTGTTTTAAAACCGTCGCTCAAAAACTGCAAAAACTGTTCGGCTCAAACAAGAAACGTGACGAAACATATTTTTACGGAAGCCTGGCTTGATAAAACAAAAAGAAATGATTGAACGTTAGAATTATTTTTAAGCCGTGTTTGAAAGGGATAGCATGGTGATCGCCCAGTTGAAAGAATGCTTGACTATCATTACACAGACGCAGACTCTCGACTTTCGAATTTGTTTTCGAATTCATTTAGGATCGTAAATGATTATCATGTGCTCAACGGTGAACGAAAACATTGCAGTGAAGCAAAGTATCGTGAGGAATCCCAGATTCCCGAGAAATGCGTTTGAAGGTATGTGACCTAATTTGTATTGGGCTGGTTTTCCTTCGTGTTGGAAGCTCAAACCTGTCTGTGTCTAATCTCCACGTTAAGTAAGCAGACACTGAGAAAAGCGATGTTTGAAAGAGTAATGGAATGGACACGAAAAAGTGTAATTTAATTATCCCACTAAAATTGTGGGCAGGACACAAAGCGAGGAGAACCGATGGCCGCTGGGACGGAAAGGTTCTCGAATGGCGACCATGTGTCGGACGACGCTCAATGGGTAGGCCCGCTACAAGGTGGACCGACGATCAGGTGAAGGTCGCGGGAAGCCGCTGGATGCGGGCAGATAATAAAATATTGTAAGAGATATAGAGGTAAAATAAACTTATCCGAAAACTGTCAAGTAGCCAATTCTACCAATTTGAGCGATGTCTCACGATGCGTGACCTTTCCATTACGATATCGCGTCGTGGCACTCAGTGAGTCTGAAATTAAGAGTCTGTTTCGACAAAGGAGAACATTTGGCATCTCGCTCTTATTTTAGACATCATCATTATCAGCCGTACGACGCCCACTGCTGGGCACAGGCCTCCCCTCAATCAACCGGAGGGGTATGGAGCATACTCCACCACGCTGCTCCAATGCGGGATGGTGGAGGTGCTTTTTTACGGCTAATAGCCGGGACCAACGGCTTCACATGCCCTCCGAAGCACGGAATCATCTTACTTTTTCCGACAATCAGGTGATTCAAGCCTGAAAAGTCCTTACCAAACAAAGGACAGTCTCACAAAGAGATTTCGACAATGTCCCCCATCGGGAATCGAACCCGGACCTCCAGATCGTGAGCCTAACGCTCTAACCACTAGACCACGGAGACCGTTAGATCACGGAGGCTGTATATATATAATATCCGACATATTTTTCATATTTTGTTACAACTGTCAAGTAGCCAATTATTATTTTTTTTGTTTTGGTTTTCCCCGAAGGGTAAGGCAAAGGGAACTATGCCCATACAGCCACGTCTTACGTATTTTTTTTTTCTTGATGATTAATGAAATGATGAAAGGTGATGAATGATGATGATGATGAAACCTAAGCCCCCACTCTCGGAGTAGATTGATTGATTAGACTCCTACTCCGAACCCCAAATAAATTAACTCAAAAGTCCGCATAAACTTTCGAGTTATGAAGCGGCTTCCTGGCACGAAGCGAAAATAGGCAGATACACTTTGTTTATTGAATACTCCTATATAATAACACTCGCGAATGTCTTCCGACTAACTTAATGCCATCATTAACCACAAAACACCACTTCGCATTAATTATTTAGATTATTCAATGAAGAAAGCAACTGTCCCGTTCCCGTTTCCCGCCAAAAAGCCAGTAGCCAATTAATTGTAATAAAAACTATAGAAAATTGTGATATAGCCGTGAGCATAACATAAGTCAAGGTGTGTTATGTTACTATAGAAAATTATCCCGTAAATGTAGCTAAGTATTTTAATAATGGTAATTCATCATCATCATCATCAGCCCCTTAACGTCCCCAGTGCTGGGGCACGGGCCTTCCCTATGGATGGGTAGGGAGATCGGGCCTTAACCCATCACGCGGGCCCAGTGCGGATTGATGGTTATTAACGACTGCTAATGCAGCCGGGACCAACGGCTTAACGTGCCTTCCGAAGCTTCTCGAGATGAAAACATTTTTTTTTGTGGTCACCCATCCAATGACCGGCCTTTGCGAAAGTTGCTTTACTTCAACAATCGCAGACCGAGCGCGTCTGGTAATTAATGGTAATTAATGACCTTTTTTATAATCGAAGGTATTATCAAAAAGGTCAAATAATATCGTTTGACCTCAAATAACTCATACTCGTAAAACGCAGCTTTATGATAAAAGCAGTCGTTTCGTTTATCACCTTCAGTTTTATTTTGTGCTACGATGCGGATGCTTGTGTAATAAATTGTTTTTTTAACATTCCTTTAGATGTACCTTCAACAACAGAACATAATACGTTAATGACTATATATATTCCTAATTGTAAATCTTAGTCTTAGGTACATCGCAAGATTAACCTAGCGACTACGCTTCACCGAGCTTTCTGATAGACCGACATCACATATTAGGTTACCGACGTGAGTAGGTTGTGAGCCGTATCGCCATCTATATTGTTCGCTGTGTTAATTTTAAAATAAAGATAATAAAAAATATAGGTAGTAAAACTTTATTGTCCGCTTATTGCGTTTACTGATTGGCCGGACAAATGGGGAGCTTTTACTAGCGACTTTCCTTGTATTCACTCGATAATTATATTGAATTCATAACATGACTGCTCCGGATAAACATCTTCTGGTTTATCTTCAAATTTTGCATAAAATACGTATAGGAAGCACGTTATCTTAATTTAAATAAAATCCAAAATAATAAAAATAAAAGTTTAAAGACTGAAACCCTAGCCAATCTGTTCTCTGTTTGCTTCTCACGGCATACGACCACGGCTGTCTCCTAAACATCCCCAATCGGAAGAATTTCAAAGAAATATACCTATTTTCTTGTTTCATACTTTTGATAGCGTGATTTTTACGTAGTCTGGTTTTAGTTTTTAAACTTTTATTTTTAACCAAATAGCCTACATTCCTGAAAAATCCATTACGGAGGTTTGTATTGGGCTGGTTTTCCCTTCGCGTGGTTGGAAGGTCCGACACGCAGTCGCAAAAAACCGGACCTGTCGAATCTTCAGGTTAGGTAAGCGGACCCTGTGATAAACGGGATAATGCTAGGAAGATGATGATGTTGATGATTTTTTGCCGAAAAATAGAAACATATACATAATTATAATGATACTAGCGACATCCTCCCCCCCCCCCCCCGGGCTTCGCTCGGGTGCAATGCTGAGGAAAAAAATAAATTATTTACAACATCACATTAAAAACCTCAAAAATAACAGTATTTCTCCACTATTTAATGACCGTGGGCAGGACACATGGCGAGGAGAACCGATGGCCGCTGGGGCGGAAGGGTTCTGGAGTGGCGGCCGCGTGTCGGACGACGCTCAGTGGGTAGGCCCGCTACAAAGTGGACCGACGATCTGGTGAAGGTCGCGGGAAGCCGCTGGATGCGAGCAGCGCAGGACCGATCGTCGTGGAGATCCTTGGGGGAGGCCTATGCCCAGCAGTGGGCGTCGTACGGCTGATGATGATGATGATAATGACCGTTATTATACATATAAACCTTCCTCTTGAATCACTCTATCTATTAAAAAACTGCATCACAATCCGTTGCGTAGTTTTAGAGATTTAAGCGTACATGGGGTTATAGGGACAGAAAAAGCGACTTAGTTTTATACTATTTCATGATAGTGATAGTAAAGTCAATCAAGGAACTCTCAATCCGAAAAAGCACATGTTGTATACATTTCCTTGGCACAAGACACGCATTACGATTAAGGGCGCCTATTTTGGTTTCGAGACAAACAAAAATAGGTGCCACTTGAAATTCGTGTCGAGTGTGACACACGAATAATGTGAGGTAAACCGAGTGTAGGTGTACGCATCAAGACACTTTTAGCATGTTAACACGTTCACTGTCTAACTGAAAATTACATATAAACCCCTCACGTGCAATGTTATTTTTGGACAAAGACATTGGAATTTATGTACACAATGGTACTGGGGTGTTAAAATGGCCACATCTTTCATCATTAATTTGTAATTAGTATAGTAATAGTCTCGGGATGTTATTTAAGTACCTACCTACCTTAGTCCAATTCCAATGTTGTTTAAAACTACTATATAAAATTGATTGTTTCTCAGTAAGCGAATCAAATGTATTATTTTGACAAATAAAGTATCTTAAAACTTACATCGAAGCAATTCATCTAAGAAAGCAATATTGCTATTTGACATTTGTTTGCATTACGCACTTACTTTTATTTGCGCAAATGTCAAATTGCAATATTGCTTTGTTAGATGAATTGCTTCGATGTGGCCATTTTAACCCCCCTGATTCCAGTATACACCATCTAATTTTATTTTAAATTACACCTGTCATTTTCTTATCCGCCGAAAAGGAAAGGAACGGGTAATCGACAGGCGTAAAAATGGAACACACGTCAATTTTAGGCAGGGAAAGAACCCTCTCAAATTTTTATATTGGCCAATAACCCGACAGAATTAAGTTGACGGCACACGTTGCATACCAGCAAGATATTTTATTCGCCCGGGTTATTCATTCATTGTAAAATTAACAGTTGTTAATCATCCGTCTCTTTCCTTTTCGGGTATAACTTAAAATAAAATTAGATGTCCGCAGGGATTGGGGCCATTATGGCATAAAAAAATGTGCCCGACATATGAGACTGTCTGTATGATTGTCCGAAGAACGCCTGATTTACATCGTAATATCACTGCCATTGTTAATGAACCGCTGAATTCGACTTTATGCCTTTCAATTCATGTTCGGATCAAAGATGATTGATATTATGGTAAACGGGCTCGTCCCATATTACATGGAAAAAAAATGGTGAGGAAAGGATGGATATACTGTACATATCTGCCTTCTCCTTCGAAGCATACACGCATGATACTATGTTCTCTCTCTCTCTCTCTCTATTTAAGAGCTGCGCTCTTGTCGGTGGAGTAACCGTCATTCCTCTCTTCTTCCCGCCAAAACCTTCACCTCCCAATACGACAGGACCTGCACCTTCTCTTTTATTTGTTTCATAAATGTTATCCTAGGGGGGGTGTTGTCGTTTGATACTATGTTATTTTATGTAAATCATTTTCACCGAAAAACCTAATTGGAACCAATGTACTTGTCCTATCAATTTAAAGCCATTTCACACAAAGTTAAACCGCATTTACAACTCATTCAATAATTGAATTTCGAGTCGGATTCATATTCTAAAGACATTAAGTAGTTTACGCCGTTCAAAGATTTCTCTTTCAGTCGTTTCTATATAGGAACAACCAGCCCAAACTTCCAAGGACTTGCACTTGCAAGTTGGAGGTAAGTTTGCAAGTAGCGACTAAGGTCGTTTGAGAAGAAACAACGCTATAGGCGGAGCGATAAATGGTCAAGTCAAAAATAATCGACTTCTAAATCAGTCTAATAAAACGTTACAATTTATTAGGTAAGTAAACATAAAATTTACAAAACTTAAAAAAGTATTAAATAATTTTATTTACAGTAATTAAAACACATAATAACGGGTTCTTATCGCGTTTATGTGTTTTAATTATGATGATAATAACCGCGTAAACTTAAAACAATTATTTACAGATTTTATACAAAACAAAAAGTAAAATTAAAATGCAAAAAATATATTTTCTTTAATACAATGTAAGAATCTAAATTCAAATTTAAATTTTGAAGTCGCCGCCACCAGCTATTTGTTACCTACAAATCCAGTAAATGCACTACCGGGATTACTAAACTTAACCTATGACAGCGAGTGTACCATGCAGTTCGGTTGCCTTTCTATTTGCATGTCCAACGAATATTGTTAATGAACGCACATCTCGCTAGTTGCGGATGCAAAAATATTACCTATGCAAGGCTATCGCGCTTAAAAAACGAGCATCACCAGGGTGAGATTCGATACGAGTTTTTTGAATTGAAATCGACCTTCATCCTGATCATGCAGTCCACAACAATGGTGTTATTTTATCCATACACAACAGCCTATATACGTCCCACTGCTGGGTACAGGCCTCCCCTCAAACAGGCGGAGGGGGGAAAATGACAACTTTGCTTCTATTTATCAAAGTTTTCATACACACTTGTCGGTTTAGAGTGCTCATGAGCAGGGAGTTAAAATAGCCACATCGAAGCAATTCATCTCATAAACTGCCTATATACGTCCCACTGCTGGGCACAGGCCTCCCCTCAATCAACCGGAGAGGGTATGGAGCATACTCCACCACGCTGCTCCACTGCGGGTTGGTGGAGGTGTTTTTACGGCTAATAGCCGGGACCAACGGCTTAACGTGCCCTCCGAAGCACGGAATCATCTTACTTTTTCGGACAATCAGGTGATTCAAGCCTGAAAAGTCCTTACCAAACAAAGGACAGTGTCACAAAGTGATTTCGACCATGTCCCCATCGGGAATCGAACCCGGACCTCCAGATCGTGAGCCTAACGCTCTAACATCTAAGAAAGCAATATTGCAATTTGACATTTGCGTATATAAAAGTAAGTGCGCAATACAAACAACTGTCAAATATCAATATTGCTTTCTTAGATGAATTGCTTGGATGTGGCCATTTTAAGCCCCCTGGACACTTTTTTCAAAATTGCCAAAAGTCGCGTCCGCTTCTTCATTGTGAAAGGCACAAAACTTAAGCCAGCAAGATTCTGTGCTTGCAAGTTAGGTAAGTTATTTCAACAATTAATGCTTCCATTTTTCAACGCTAGCGAAGTCTGGGCCCTTTATAAAGTTTTGTTTTATATGAAACGAGACTTGTTAATAAACTCTGGCAAAGTGCAGATGTACTTAGGTACTAAAATTGTTGTATTATTGTTCATAGAGATTCTTTCAAATCAAAGACTGTAGCGAAAAATTGTGTCGCGACACAATTTTTATGGATTCTTCTATCGTGTGGATTGTGAAGTGGATTACCAACCCCATCAACCCTCGTGTCAGGATTATTATTGAGCCGCCATAGGCCCCTGTCATGACTCATGTAACGACTACGTACTTACATCAGTAAGTACGTAATAACCGGGACCAACGGCTTAATGTGCCTTTTGAAGCACGGGTCATCTTTCTTTTGGACAATCAAGTAAAACTAGGGATCACAAAGTAATTTTATGTGATTTGCCCACACCGGGATTCGAACCCGGGACCTCCGGATCGTGAGCACAATGCTCAACCACTGGACCACGGAGGCCATTTGTATGGATTTATCTTGCAGCATGACCGTCATGCGACTTAAGCGATATATTTCAATTAAGTTTATTAGACACAAACACCCCCTTCACCCTTGCCCAGGGATACGAGTGAAGACCTCAACGGTTGCAGAGGCGGAGATGGGAGCCATCGGTACGGCAATGCAGGACGGAAGGGGCGCGTCAAAGGGCTGTAACCTAGAACCTGACAGAGGGCAGCAGTAACTGTCTGTACTATTCAGAGGCGTAGGACAGGAGTCCTAGTACGGCATTGAAATAGACTACTATGGGCGCCATCCCACTCGCGTCGGACAGAGTACTGCGGGGCGGAATGCAAGAGAGAAACCACTGCCCTATTTTTCTCTAAAAAGTGGCATGGAGAATGCTACATCGGCAAGAGCGTAGCTCTTAAATTAGTAATGATAAGGCACAAACAAATTACCTACAGCCAAAATAAGAACAAAAAAATATATAATAAGTAATTACAAACTTTACGCAGGTTTTGTATCTTTTTTAAGGCAAAGCAAAAATTGTGGAATGCTAATCTTTTAATTTACAACATCAAACTTTTTTAATATATTCAGGTTTCGTCCTGAAGGCCGAATAATTCGTCACATGACGCTTTTACACGCACATATTAAAAACTCGGAGGGTTAAAAACTCGACAAACTTTTTACGACCTAACGCTAAAAGGGCCTTAACGTGGTAACAGCCTATAACATTTTTTTTATGGATACAATGGCATTTGTGACCTTGAACATCACTTAACCTTTTCAAAACAAAATCTTTCTGTTTTTACGTGCAAACACCCACCACGGTGTAGTGGAAAGAGCGTTCTGGAGGTTCTGGGTTCGATTCCCGGTGGGGACATATCACAAAAAATACTTTATGGTCCCTAGTTTAGTGAGGACATTACAGGCTGATCACCTGATTGTCCAAAAGTAAGATGATCCGTGGTTGGTAATCCACCTCACAATCCACACGATAGAAGAAGAAAGTTTTATCATACATGTCATGTTTGAAAACTAAAACCCAACTACGGAAAAATCACACTCTTACTTTCTTTCTTTTGTATGAGACGAGATAATATTCTCTTCTATTCTCTTTCTGATTCTTTCTTTTCAATTTCTGATTCTGAAATTATTCCGAATAGTGATGTTTAGTGGATAGTCGTAGTCGCATGTTGTGGTAAGCAAACTCTTAGGACAGATTGGAATTCGACCACGGTCTGCCAGTATGGGCGTATTTACAATGTCCACCAATGTCCAATGAGTTATTTATTTATTTATTTATTAATGGATCACTTACAGCTATGCACATTATAACATTTAGTTAGGACATAATTAAACAAAGTAAAACAGTACTATGTGTAAGCCAATTACAAGCGAACACAAAACAACATCTAGTCTGTTGATGCTAACTTCTCAGCAGCAAAAATCTCACTATTAATAACATTAATATATCATTATATTGCACTAGTTGGTACAAAAATTGTAGATGGGGAGCGCTGAAGGTTCTCACCCGGTGTAGAGGTTAGGTAGTAGCAGACATGCATACACACATTCATACATATAGCGGTCAAACACATAACTCCTCTTTTTTGCTTCGCCGCAGTCGAGTAAAAAACAACACAAACGGACACACGTGACGTGTCCGCAAAAAATCCGAATGAAGTGGAAAAGTAAATCAAACGAATTTGAACATCACAGCGTTCTATTTAAATGGAAATCCATTTCAAATAAAATCGATAACCACAAAAGCAATATACTGGTCGAACCCAGTCATTCAGTTCTAAAGTCTTGCAAAAGGTATTAATTAACCAAAACCAAGCTTTCCGACAGCGCAATATGAGAAACAGTATTGAATTATTGTCACTCTGTTTTGCCGACAAAATGCAATTGTCGCCTTAAATTGAAAACTACGTAAGCGCTTTTTTGTCTTCTTCTTCTGTCGTGTGGGTAGTGAGGTGAATTACCAACGGGTTCACGTGCCTTCCGCACGGATCATCTTACTTTCAGGACAATCAGGGGGGTTGAAAAGGCCACATCGAAGCAATTTATCTAAGCAAGCATTATGGTTATTTGACATTTGTTTGTTTTGTGCACTTACTTTTATATGCGCAAATGTCAAGTTGTATATATACAACATACACATACACACACGCACACGCGCACGCACGTTCGCACGCACGCACGCACGCACGCATAATTCCATTTTATAACGTCTAAGAGAACAGCAATTTTGTTAGGCCGTTAGAAATAGAAGCATGAAAATTTCGTTGCGATATAACCAGTTTGGATACAAACAGCAATCAAAACATGAGAGAAATGTGTCCCACGAGTCATCTTTAAGGTCGTTCCGACAGAAATCTTATTTAGTTTTGCCTTCGCCAGATAAATAATTAAATTTTATTATTCACGATGATAACTACAAAATCGGTATAATTGTCTTCGTAAAAAATGTGTTTTTGTTAACGTCAAAAGAAATCGATTTAATTATTAAATACATTCGAACTCAGTAGAATCACATTGAATTTGAACATAATATTATTATCTATAGATTCTATAATTATTGAACCGAAATTAACGGAGTAAATGAAGCGTGCTAGGCTCAAAATAATTTTATTATGGTTCATACACAAATACGTGTTCAGATATGATATTTTTAAAAATATCTCCTATGTAATTATATATTATTTCATATTCGCAAGAAGTAACGATTACTATAATAATGTATTGTATGTAACTTTAAAACATACGATTTAAACATAATATTATATTGAAACGCTACGATCGCGATCTAGGAAATCGTAGTGCGAAATGCCTAAAAGCGGTACTGTTACGCGTAAACCACTGAACCGATTTAGATAAAAATTGGCATGAAGATAGTTTGATATAAAAGAAAGAGCACAAGATAGTTTTTTCGCGGAAAGTACTGCTTAAAAAAACGAGCCGCGCAAGTCCACGCCACGCAGACGCAGTCGCGATTGGAAAGCTAGTCATTTTATATTTCGAGTTTAAATAAACATTCAAGAACGTGGTAAGCAAACATTAATACGCTTACTTACCACTCTGCTAATGTAGAATATATTAATCAGTATTTTAGTAATAGAAATTAATTAAGTAGATTCAAAGTTTATAATATCAAAATTATTGTAATTTTAAGAGAGTTCCTTGAACCAAAAACGTTGTTAAATACTTGATCTTTGAAAACTATTGTTTGTTTCAAAATGCTGAAGTTCTAAGAAAGTTAATTTAAACAGTAATACAACTTAATGTTGTTAATGTACTAAAATTAAGAATTTATAATTTTGAGAATCAATTTAATTTAATTCGAAGTAAAATGTAATTATTTTTAATATGGTAAGCTATTCCTATTACTGACTTAAGGTTTTTATTTTACAATTACGTTGATATGAAATAAAAAATATAGGCTACTTGAAGTAAGTTTACAATGAGAAACTTTTCCAACCTCCGTGGTCCAGTGGTTGAGCATTGTGCTCACGATCTGGAGGTCCCGGTTACTATTTACTGATGTAAGTATGTAGTCGTTACATGAGTCATGTCGGGGGCCTATGGCGTGGCGGCTCGGTAATAACCCTAACACCAGGGTTGATGGGGTTGGTAACGCACCTCACAATCCACACGATAGAAGAAGAAGGAACTTTCCAGGCTACGTTTCCCAATAAAAATATAGATGGATATCAGATTTAACGTGAAAGTTTTAATTTTCTCATTGCTCGGAGTACATTATTATTATTAAAAAATAAAATAAATAAAAAATGTTTATTTGCTTTAAAAGTAGATATATCTAATGGCAAAAGCATTTAGAAAACTAATTATTACTTGATATTTGGATCAAATACGAGATTTCTATAGATGGCAACATAATTCTATACAAGTATAATTAAAACCCTAAGCAAATCTGTATTAATGCACTTCGAATAAAATTTAATTTTCTAAATATATTCTACAAATCTATAGAATATATTTCGAGCTAGGCGTCCAGTCAGGCGAAGACCCCGTTACCCACATCTGCATTTCATTAATCGTATTAACTAAATCTATCACCCAACACACCCGACCCGACCCGCCCGACAACCCGACCGCCCAACCGACATGTCTGACACGTTCTCTCGTATTGTATCCGACACGGCATGGCTTCCCCACTGACAAGTCAATAACGACCAAACGGGTATGTTCGGAATTGCTAACCTTGTGCTATAGAGTGTGACGGATTGATAAAAACTGTTTTTCTATGAAGAGTTCGCGAATGACCAGTGATGTGTCGTTCGCGGGAATGTTATTATTTTAAAAACTTTTTAAAAGTAAGGACAGTCAAGGAAAGTCAAGGCGCATTTCCTTACCTCTATTTCCTCTTCATCTTCATAATCTATTCTTCCATAGTAAATGTAGTAGTTTGAGTGATATTTATTTATTATAACAATTATAAATATGTGTATTATTATTATGTAGTTTATGTAGTCGAAAGTGTATTTTTATATGTACAAGTATTCCCATGCTGCACTATCCCGCTATATTACATAATATTCAATATCTCCTATAATTAAAGGTTGCCTGGAAGAGATTGCTACTTAGCAATAAGGCCGCCTATTGTACTAATTCTATTTCTCTTTTGTTTTGTATTTTGTTTTTTCCTGTTTGTGCAATAAAGTATTTGTTATGTTATGACCGGCTGATTTAAAAAAAAAATCTTTCTTGTCCTAATTATCCATCTGCCTAAAGGCTAGGTATTCTTCTTATCGTGTGGGTTGTGGGCTCGTGTCAGGGTTATTATTGAGCCGCCAAAGGCCCCTGATATGGCTCATGTAACGAAGCACGGGCTAGGTAATAAAGCACTTTTTACATAACTTTTGCCATCACTGCGAAAGGCCCGTTATTTTTTATTTTTTTTATTTATATACTTACAGCAAAATAATATTATGTCAATTGGGATCTGAAATTGTTCTTAATATTTTTTACATTGTTAGGAAACCGAATAAGATTCTCGGCCAAACACACCATTGGTTCAGGCAAAAAACTTATGCTATCAGAAAACTTCAGTCAAAGCACTGCCATTGCACGAATATTATTGCATGAACTCTTAACACCTCATAAAAGTTCGTTTAACCCGTTTAACCTAATAATCTCAACTACAAACATAACATGCTTATTCGCCACCGAGATAAGCAGAGACTATGAAAGACCATTTGCATCGATCCTGACACACTTCTCCACATTATTTTTATTTTACTTTTTGATTACTCTTGGTCCCAGCCTTGCCCAAAGGCATTGACGAGGGCTAAGATGGAGCGAGCTCGCCCAGAAGGTGCCTGTTCACTCTGGCCTTGAAAGCACCCGGGTTATATGCATTCGGAAATACAGAAGACGGCAAAGAATTCCACTCCTATACATTGTTTTAAGTTTACGCGGTTATTATCATAATTAAAACACATAATAACGGGTTCTTACCGCGTTTAAATGGGGATATGAGACTCCCGATATTTCGACACTGTTGCAAGTGCCATGATCACGGGATGACTGATGAGATTGGAGTGGAGTAGGTAGATCCATAATTTTCTACGGGCAGACATATCTGTCTACCCTCTTTCTTTGCGGCTTGTTTATGTTTTTGATATCGGAATGTTCGGAACCATCTGAACTCGCACCAAACATCCCGTGATCATGGCACTTGCAACAGTGTCGAAATATCGGGAGTCTCATATCCCCATTTAAACGCGGTAAGAACCCGTTATTATGTGTTTTAATTCCACTCCTACATTCGAAAACAAACCACACAATCCACAATCTCGTCGAAAACCATTAAAAATGCATCGGTACAGAAGTGAACAATACAGAGAAAACATATTATTATTATTATTGTATGTCATTTCCATATCTCGAGCCTATGGAGTCCCGGACGTGGGGGCGAAGCCAACACGGAGAGGCCCCTGAAGACAATTTAATCTAAATGTGATCTGACACCAACCGGTGATTATCCCTGTATGCACTATAGGAGCACCCAAAGACAATCCAATCAATCAAATTGTAGGACTATTATTTTTATTATTTTTGGAAAAACAGGCAGCACTTTAATAAAATAGAATAATAGAATAAAACTATTAGAATGTAAGAAAAATAAATTTCACTAATCCGCATTTCTCTGTAACACTCATTATTACACGTCAATTACTTACTTTTTAAACCAGATATATGCGAACATGGAAACACGTTCGATCTTACAAAGATACGGCTACAATACACTGCTCAATTGAAACTGGTTCATTTAAAAGTCTGTTAAACCATCAATCAATGCAAATTCCACCGACGAGATCATTTTAACGTCGATCACACAATCTAAAGAGTCGAACACAAAGCGAAAAGTTATACAAATCTTCTTATCGTGTGGGTTGTAAGGAATACCAACCTCATCAACCCTGGAGTCAGGTTTATTATTGAGCCGCCAAGGGCCCCTGACATGTCTCATGTAATGGCTACATACTTAAGTACATCAGTAAGTAGTAGCCGGGACCAACGGCTTAACGTGTCTTCCGAAACACGGATCATCTTACTGTCGGGCAATCAGGTGATCAGCCTGTCATGTCCTAACCAAACTAGGGATCACAAAGTGATTTTTGTGACATGTGCTCACCGGTATTCGAACCCGGGACCTCCGGATCGTGAACCCAACGCTCACGATATACATATGAACAACATACTTAACAACAACGTTGCCTCGTTGAGCTAGCGACATACATCCATCGCAAGATGATCTAAGTAGCCATGCTTCATCGAGTTCTTTGTTAGACTAACGTGATAGATGGTGAACCGTATCGCCGTCCTTAAAACTTTTTACCCAACTATGCCAGAAGAAGGGTTATGTTATTTCATTGTAAAGAACTCCGGTCCAGGGGTTTCACAGATGCTAAATACAATAAATAAAAAAGCGGGTTAGTGATTGTTTAGAAGGTATGAATGTATGGGATTAACTGTCTAGGAACCGATATTAGGCAGCAAAATTAAAATGACTGAATTATACGTAAGTATATTACATCACATACATTAAAACATTTTACATTTATAAGGTTACGGTATTGTGACTAATATATATGACAATTACGGCGTACATAACTTATACAATTAAGGGTACTTAAGTATTTAAAAATAAAGTAAAAAAGTAAGTAAGTAGTAAGTATATAAAATGTTTTAAGTTTTTTGTAAGACATCTAGGGCGCTGTATAAAGGTTCTTCTTGCACTTACTTTTCCTCGGCTATACAGGTTGCGAGAAACTGCAGTAATTTTAGGCGAATGAGATGTTTATTGTGTAAAAATTTTACGGTTGAAAGTGAAACTATGTTAACTTTTTTTAATAAAGATGGGTTTGCTCTTGACTTTATTCTTCCACGAGGAGAAGAAAAGATCGCCGGTGGATCGAGCTTACCCAGAAAATGCCTATTCACCCGTGATTTAAAGGACCCCATGTTATAAGATACCGACGCCGACTCTTGCACCTATTAAATAAAGATGTTTCTGAAGTTGCATTTGAATTGACAGTTTATGTAACGTTACATATTATGTCAGCTTCACTATTGAGTGTGGGGAACCCTCATCAGTGTAGTCGACCCTTTACAGCCTTAACTTCGTTAATGAAGAGTTTTCATCTCAACAGCGGAATTAGTGTCGAAAGCTTTGTCGGCCCCAATTACGCGCGATGTGGGCCCATATTTAATTACTTCACGATTAACTGAGTTTACAGATTCTTGGATGGTTTTATAGCTTATTTTAACAACCGTGCGTCCACCTCTTCGCAGAACTGTTCTTGGTACTAACTCACCCTGTTCCCAGACTATGCAAGCTTTTGAACCACTATAGCAAAGTTTTAGACCTCAATGCTGACTCACTTCATGGCTTCCGTAAAAGCACTATTGATAATATCTGGTTTAAATAAATCTACTCACTTATTGTTAGTAATAGTAATATTTTTTAACTTTTAAACAACTTTTGTCTAAAGGTACCTACTTTCTTTTTTTATATCAATGCATGCTGTGTTAACTTATAATTAGTCACTACATTTAGCTTATAAGTTGCAAATGTGTTACTTATTACAATGTATTAATGTAAGTGATTGTTAGTAAACCATATTATAAATAAAATAAAAAATAAAATAAAACAACATAACAGTATCACGCATGCATCGGATTAACTGTCTGAGAACTGATATTAGGCAGCTAAATTACTTACATTAGACAGGAAATTGTACGAGTATAACAATATTTCATGTTTATATTTTTAAAAGAACATCTAGAGCCCTGTGCAGAGGTTTTTCTTGCAGCTTCTTTTCCCCGACTACACAGGTTGTGAGAAGCTGTAGTAGTTTTAGGTGGATGAGACGTTCGTTATGTAAAAATTGACGATTCAAAGTGTAACTATGTCACCTACTGAATAAAGATATTTTTGAATTTGAATTTTAATTTGTATCCCCAAAGGCGTAAGTAGGGATGTACACGTATGTACTTACAGTCATTCCTCGCCATCATATTGCCATAAACCGGCACAATTCCTGGAAATCACGTGATATCAATTATCTATGAACCTTTTTTTTTTTGCCGCAGATGGCATTAACTACTTGGCCGGACTAATGGGGAGCGCTGAAGGCTCTCACCCGGTATCTATGAACCAACATGTATTCAAGCTTATACGATTCAGTGGTTTGAAACCCGTGT
The DNA here is from genome assembly GCF_024362695.1 of Pectinophora gossypiella. Classification (NCBI taxonomy): domain Eukaryota; kingdom Metazoa; phylum Arthropoda; class Insecta; order Lepidoptera; family Gelechiidae; genus Pectinophora; species Pectinophora gossypiella. Next base: position 2,683,901 of record NC_065412.1, on the reverse strand, counting down.
CGAGTATACTATCACGGACTTACTATTTTATTTATTTATTTATTAGGCACATCAACAGTACAAACACACAACAATTAATATAACTTTCTTAAGGCTAGTACTAGTGTTTGCACCAATTACAGACGTGCACAACTTATGTAATTAACATGTATGTAGAATTTGTTTAAAAAAAAAATTAACGGAATAACAAAAGGTATGAAAAGTTACAGCCAGGCAACACTACAACAACAAAAAAAAGAAGAATAGGTACAAGAAAAAAAAACTACTATTTTTTTTTTTCTATTAAACCAGTTAAACTAACGGTCATGACTAGATGATTGCACGATGAGTTTCTTGAATTTAGGCAAACTGTTATGAAATATGTCAAGATCATACTCCTTCCAACATTGGTTATACGTTCTGAGCCGTCTTGGGAGAAAATGTTTTATACCTATAAAATATCTTCTTCTGATCGTGTAGGTTGTGAGATGGAATACCAACCTCATCAACACTGGTGTCAGGTTTATGATTGACCCGCCAAAGGCCCCTGACATGACGAACCCTAAGAAGAGCTCTAAGTTGAAAGCATTCAGCTGTTTATTTTAAAAATAGTTTCTTAGAAAATTCTAGAAAGATTAATGTTGGAAGGTTAGGAAGTTGTATATTTTACACCGATAGTGAATCTACCGGATACGCAGGCGACACGTCGCGTGTACCACGCGAACTTATTTATTATAAAATTGTTCTAAAATACACTTTTACTTTTACTCGGTAAAATGCTTTTAGCAAACGCAATTATTATATTCAATAATAGGCTAATTTCCAACTTTTTACGAATTCTTGGGAACTATTCATTTTTAATTCTAAAAATAATATATCATTATAATAAACCGTACCGTGACAAATTAAAATAAAGAATAATACTACGTATAGAACGGTATTTCCCCGCCCCGCACCTATTCGTATCGGGCGCCGATCTCAACCCCTCTGGGTCTTACTTAATTCCTTATTCTATGCTTAAGCCGCTAAGGAGTAAGGGAGAAAGCGCGCAGACTAGGTCTCGCCCGCACTTAGACGTTAAGGGGTACGGTCACGAGCATTACTATGTGTACACTTTGGTACCATGTCACATTAACTTTTTTGACAAATTGAACTACTAAAAAAACTATTAATTAAAAAAAACGCAAAAAATTCATTCATTTTGAGACGAAAAATTCCACTCCATATTAACTCAGAATCATTCAACCTGAATCATCTCCCTCAATATTCGTTACGATATCATTAACAACCTGTATTTGCAAAGCAAAGGCAATTAAAGAAGTTTTGTTTTTAGTTACGGTTTCAGCCTTTCTTTCCCCTCTCAATGGTCTAAAATAATTTAATACTTTGAAACTTCTCAAAAGAAAATTCATCTGGAATTCAGTTTCATTCTATTCTATGGTTGTTATACAAATTCAATTTGGACAAAGACAAGTTGATATCAATATTATGAAACCACTAAGAACATTTTTTTTAAAGTAAGCAGATACGTTTAGGTGAAACGAGGTTTTTCCCCGACTATACAGGTTCGGTTCAAACTTCATATTTTATGTAAAAGTGTAACTATGTTACACTGTATTAGCGAGCGAAATCAAAGATGACCCAGCTGTTTTTTTTTTGACGTGACTTATTGTAGATTTGCCGCAGATGGCATTAACTACTTGGCCGGACAAATGGGGAGCGCTGATGGCTCTCACCCGATATAACGTTTAAGACAACAGGCCTGAGGGTGCCCAGTTGGGCGCGAACCTCGGCTCAGGGCGTCGTCTGAGAGGAAAAATATTTGAAAGAATGAATCGACCCTAGTGGGTCGATAGCGATAAGCGCTGAATGAGGGAAATCGTCGACCACGCCGGCGGGGTCGGTATCGGGGCCCAGATGACCCAGCATTAACGTATAATAAAGAGTAAAAGATCACAAAATTATAATAATGTAAAAAACCTTACTTTACATCCCCGTTGCTATGCGCCATACAATCAACAATACCTAGGCAACGGGGGTTGCCAGATCTAACGCCAACACACTGAATATATTTTTGTGGAGTTCATCACTGAAAGAATAAATACAAAGAAATATGAAGATTTATAAATAATCACCTGTTTAGAATATATCTAACAGTCGATTCGTCGAGCCAACTGTCTTAGTGAAAACTGCACTCGTAAAATAAATTAATGACACATTGGTGCATGTCCGTTACTGGAGATCAAACCGGCGCTCCCTGGTGTAAAATCATCATCATTTTTCACGGGGTCGACTTACCTAACCTGAAGATTTGGCAGGTCCGGTCATATGGCTAACACACACACAATCGCCTTTCGTGTTAACATAAGATCGCCCGCACTTAATATTGGCCCCGTTTCCTGTAGACACCGCCTAATTTTATTTTAAGTTATATCCGTCATTTTCATATCCGTCGAAAAGGAAAGGGACGGGTGATTCACAGCTCTTAATTTTAGGAAGAATGAGTAAATGAATGAATAACCCGGGCGAATCAAAAAGTCATGTCGCTGATATGCAATCCGTTTGACGTGCTGTCTACTTAGCTGTGTCGGGTTATTGACTGATGTAAAATTTTTAGACGGTTGTTTTAGATTTGTGCTTAAAATTGACGTGTGTTCCATAAATTTTATGCTTGTAGATTACCCGTCCCTTTCCTTTTCGGCGGATAAGAAAATTACAGATATAACTTAAAATAAAATTAGATGGTATTTACAGGAATTAGCACCATTGTTAATTATGTCGTATGTATGTCGACTAAGGATCGATGATGGGTGTTTTAAGAGGTACAAATTGATAGTCAAATGTCTAAACAGATTTGAAATTCGTCAATACATGTAATAATTAAATTTGTCTCAGGTGCAGTTTTCACTAGCACGGTTGGCTCGGCTATTGTAGACAGCGATGCGGCTCACCACCTGTCACGTTGGTGTGACAGAGGGCTCGGTGAGGTGTGGGTACTTTGTTCAGCTTGTTGGATGTACCTCTGACTACCCCAATTGGGATATAGTCGTGACTTCGTGAGCTTGCGTTATGTTGTATATGTCGTGTCCATAACTCAGGCCTATGGAGTCCCGGACTTTTGGAAAGCGTGCGTGATAAAAACGTTGAATACATTTTTTTTAATAGATATTTAGAAGAGGGAGGCCGCCTTACACAGTTATCTTGTATAACTACTAGGTAGGTCGTAGCCCTAGCCTATAGATTACTATGTATCATTTCCGATTAGGGCCGTTAGTGTAAGTTACTGAAATAAACATTTTTATTTTTTTTATTTAAAAAAGACCCTTGCTGGGATTCGTACCTGCGACCTCAAATTGAGAGTCAAGCGTTCTACCAACTAGGCTACCACGACCATCATGTTCTCCCTAATCTGAAATAAAATGTGTAAAAATTCGCCAATGGTGATACTCGTAACCTGACTGGGAATTTACAATAAAGGCGGGAACGGTCTTGCCCACGTTTTCCAAATGAAGGGATTATGCTGGGGTTAGGTCACCTTTATTTATCTAGCCTTATAGTCAGCAAGGAAGATCCTTTCGTCCTGAAACTTTAATGGTGAATAAAAAAGTAAAAACAGGGTTTGCTTACTTCCCTGTTTACTTAGGTGTAGCATTTATTAACATTATGTATACGGTACAAATTCTGGTAGTCCCAGAGGTTTGAACCCCGATATCGACCCCGCCAGTGTGGTCGACGTTGTCCCTCATTCAACCCATCCACCCCCACCGACCCACTAGGGTCGATTAATTCTGTCAAATATCCTCTCGGACGAAGCCGAGGTTCGCGCTCAACTAGGCACCCTCTAGCCTGTTGTCTTAAGTTTTATAACGGGTGAGAACAATCAGCGCTCCCCATTTGTCCGGCCAAATAGTGAATGCCATTTGCGGCAAATCTACAATAAGTCACGTCAAAAAAGAGACTACAGGTTTAAGAAAATTTTGTTTTTTACATACATACATAAACTCACGCCCGTAATCCCTAATGAGGTGGGCAGAGCCACAAGTAATCAAAGACAACTTGCAGCCACTAGTAGTAGTAGTCCAGTTTTTTAATATGACTTATAGTAAGATCTGTTGTCGGTGGCATCATTTTCGACTGAAGGGTATATTGTGTCCTTTTCTCCAATCCCTGTGATGTAAGTTAAGTTAAAGTGTCACATTCGATATTATCAATTCATCATCTCTGGTGACAGGGTTACTATCGCATAACTCATGTGGTGACTACATATTTAAGTACTAAATAACACCCGGGATCGATTACTTAACATGGCCTCCGAAGCATAACACAGTTTAGCGCACAAGCACAGCAGTTTAGCGTAACAAACGAACTCAAATTCGGTTTTATAATAGTTGCGATTTGTCTCAAACGGAATTAATTTCTTGGGCGGATAAGGATAAAGTCAGCGTCTTAGCAATGACTTTCAGCTATCGGCATGTAAACGAGTCTTGAGTGGGTGTAGTCAAGTATCCATTGTTTTATCTCAAGGCGACAATCACAAAGGTTATTCCAGATATAGAATGAGAATGGTGTTTACAAAGACTTTTTCGTTTAAACCGTTGCCTCCTACAAGCGTTTTAGATTCTAATTTATTGTCAAAGTCTGTATGCTACGTATTTGGTACAAGCTTAGGCCAACTAATAAAAGTATTGCGGATACATAGCATGGAGACAGGACGAGCGTAGAGTGCTGGTAGAATGAGCGTCGCGTATGCATAGCGTGAGCGTAGAGGGTGCGTAAAATGCTGATAGCAGGAGCATAGCGTGAGCGTAGCCTGCTCATAGCGTGAGCGTAGCGGGTGCGTAGCATGAGCGCAGCGTGTGCCTAGCGTGAGTGTTGATGGGGTATAGAGTGCTGGTAGAATGATCTCAGCGTGTGCATAACGCGAGTGTAGAGTGATAGTAGCATGTGCGTAGCGTAAGCATAGTGTGAACGTTGCGGGTGCGTAGATTACTGGTAGCACGAGCGTAGCGAGTACGCAGCATGAGCGTAATAGATGCGTAGAGTGCTGACAGCATGAGCGTAGCGTGTGCATAGCGCGAGCGTAGTGGATGCCTAGGGTTGCGGTTGGCATAAGCATAATGAATGAATGACTTAAGTATTTCGTCTGCATAGTTTGAATGCCTTATGGTGAAAACAGAACAATAACATCAATGATACAAGACACACTACCAAAACGTTTTAGACAGAAACAAGAGTAATATCGCGTCCCATTGAGAACTTTGTCAATCAAACAATGCAATATCGTTTGGGCTTGCGGAGCACTCAGCCATGCGATTGGAACAAAGATAGGTCTATGTCTACTAGATTACACACATATATATACTTAACGTTATCTGTTTGAGTATCTCGACATTTCTATTTTATGTAGTCTTAGTAAAGTCTTGTAGTATTGTGTATAATAATGTATAATTCGTGGTAGAATCGTGTCTCTCTTGAATGAAAATCATTCAAGATGTTTTTGTTTGTATGTACGTAGTTATTAAAATAAGTATTAAAACATATTAAGGAAACCAAACAAAGCTTGTCTGTTTTCTCAGCCAGATATGAAACAAAAACATAACACAAAACATGAATCACCTTTTAGACGCGTCAGAACAAAATGAATTCACTTTATCAACGTTTTTGCAAAATATATTATTTTGTGGAACTCTTTTTTCGGATGAGATGTCGTCGAGTTAGTTTAATGACGTCATTTGTCGACTCCGGCGTTAATGGCGGAAATAAATAAAAAAGCGAAATATAAGTACTCAACTAGTTCTTGCCCGTGACTATGACCGCGTGACTTTTGATTATCGCGACAAGTTTGTCCCTAGAATGAAAAGTTTTATATGTACCTTTTCTGTAGCCCTGACAACGTGTTTGCTAAACTAATGGGCTTATTTATCACACTACCCAGTCCATCAGGTCCAATGTATAACACTTTCAAGGAAAGCACATCAACAGGCGATGTCCCTAATCCAATTATCATTTACTATTATGAATGAAAGGCCACATGTTATATACTTCTGTGTCCGTGAAAATGCTAAGCCGAAAAGAGTAATAATACCATTAAAGTAACATTTATACATAAATAAAACAAACTTGCTTACTTGCGCATTTATTTTGTTAAAATGTTAGTATCGGATTGGATCTACGTAACCTGATTTTGTCCGTCGAGAGATTTTCTCACTTATTTATACAGAATGTTGCAACGGGTGCTGTTGAAGAGCCTATTAGGTACAAAGTTTATAAAAAGTTGAACTTTATGAAAGTTCTTTAACAAAATTAGTACCTACTTCAGCTTTGACGTCGTATTTTCCGGCTTGTGCTGAGTGTAAACAGCTTTAACATTTTGCGGCCGAGATTTCCAGACACAATATAAACAAATAGGGTTTGGATTTTAAAATGACGTTCGGTCGACTACTTTAAGATATGCTTCATACGAGTATTATACTTACTTTATTTGTGATCACTCCCTCTGAGTCTTACTTTCGTTATAGACGACCGTAAGCTGCTAAAGAGTAAAAGTATAATGGTGCTAATTCCTGTAAATACCATCTAATTTTATTTTAAGTTATATCTGTCATTTTCTTATCCGCCGAAAAGGAAAGGGACGGGTAATCGACAAGCATAAAATTTATGGAACACACGTCAATTTTAAGCACAAATCTAAAACAACCGTCTAAAAATTCGCCCGGGTTATTCATTTATTTACTCATTCTTCCTAAAATTAAGAGCTGTCAATCATCCGTCCCTTTCCTTTTCGGCGGATAAGAAAATGACAGGTATAACTTAAAGTAAAATTAAGAGATGTCTGCAGGAATCGGGGCCAATATCTTACTAGTGCGCACTGTGTCTTGGTCACTTACTCTTGTGGAACTTCTATTTTGTTGTGCCCGAAAGGGTCTGTGAAACTCATACCTATGTAACTTACCAACTTATACACCTTGAAGTGTGCAAATAAAGAATTTGAACATTAAGAACGAAATTCTTATATGGTGTGTAAGGGGTGCGAATGTGATGATGAACAGCGAAATTCGTTTTTAAACAACTAACTACACCTTTTTTTTTTTTTTTTTTGGTAACGAAGGGGAAATCCTCATGGATACCTCGCCACCCGGGGGAGCGACGAGGTTATGTCGGACTCCTACCGACTAAAACCCCTCCGATGGCCCTCTGCGGTGCATGTCGGGGAGCTCCGGGATCTCTGTCGAACGCACCGGTGCTCCCCTCGCACTTGCTTTCACTAAAGCGCGTCCCGGGGTAGATCCCCACCCCTACGCCATCCCAGTTTTACGGCGATGCGAGGCCATATCGCATTGCCGTCCATCCCGGAGATCGTGTGTTGAGTGGTTCGGGCCCCCGCCCTTATCACTCACGATCCCCAAACTAACTACACCTATACAGGGTGTAAGTGACATCGTAGCGAAAATTTTGAGGGGTGATTCTGACCATGATTCTGAGTTGATATCAAGTGGAAATTCCCGTCCCAAAAGTATAAAATTGAAAATAATAAAAATAATCATGAATGTTGCTACGGAAAATTCCAATTTATATCAACTCAGAATCTGGTCTGAATCATCCGCCTCAGTATTTGTCACCATGTAACACCCTGTTTTTGACATCGTAACAAAGTTAGAAGAGTTCTCTAAGCTGACGGCCAACGTGCAGTAATGGACAGACACTGGAAGAATAAAAAGTAGTTTTTTTTTTGACGTGACTTATTGTAGATTTGCCGCAGATGGCATTAACTACTTGGCCGGACAAATGGGGAGGCGCTGAAGGCCCGATAAAAGTAGAAGACCAGCCTGTATATTTGAACGGAAAAGCAGTTTATTTTATGCAGGTGCCGCGTCACCTAATCGGATGGAGGAAATCGATTCACGGCGAATCGGATTGTATTGGCTGAAGTCCGAGATGTCAATCGACTTGGTAAATCCGACAAAAGACGTCCATTTCGAGTTACTTGCAGCTACTAAGCGAAACTGAAGTTGTACAGGGCCTGACTTGGTCATGGGATTATTTATGCTTACACATGCATACATAACTCCGCTAACATAACAGCCGCTGCTGGTGGTACCGCGCGGGAGAACCAACTTGCTGAACGAAGCACCGTTAACTCGGGCTCTCAGAACTATTAATGTAATTAATAATGAAGTGGACGTGTTTCTCTGTCCTCTGAGTGAATTCATAGAGGTATCATTGTTTATTATTAGTTATAGGATGTAGATGTTGTACTTTGTGTGTATGTTCTTCACTATCGCATTGGGGATCACCTGTAATGATAGTGTATATGTGTGTTATAAATAAATAAATAATAAAATAAATAACATCACGCTTATTTCCCGTTGGGGTAGGCAGAGACCACAGAATTCCATTTACTAAGATCCTGACACACCACTTTGGCTGCTTCCACTCTCATCAAACTTCATGCATACTCGCCGGTTTAGAGTCTTGAAATGAAAAAAATTAAATGAAAAATTGTTTTAAGTTTACGCGGTTATTATCATAATTAAAGCACATAATAACGGGTTAGACGGGGTAGACAGATATGTCTGCCCGTAGAAAATTATGGATTTACCTACTCCACTCCAATCTCATCAGTCATCCCGTGATCATGGCACTTGCAACAGTGTCGAAATATCGGGAGTCTCATATCCCTATTTAAACGCGGTAAGAACCCGTTATTATGTGCTTTAATTATAAATGAAAAATGTTATTATTACCTACCAGAAAACAATACAATGAGGCACATAAAGTAGGACGGGTACTTATATTATTAAAAATATATCCAAATTAACTGAGGTTCCCAAACTAGACGGAGCATAATATATTTTTTATATTTTGCATGTTACAATGTTTGGCTAAACATGTCATGGACCTGTTTAATTTATTCCATCTCTGTATACCGTGTTCAAAGCAAATAAAGATTCTATTCTATTCTATATCTTGGGAAACCGTAAAAAAATGGGTGCATGTGATGTTGGCGCATAGTTTGCCAAAGGAAATTTAAAATTAAACTCACATCTAAGTATTAGACCGAAGGGTGTGTGTGTTAAGTAGGAATATAAATGTGTGAGTTTGCGAGTTTAGTGTATGCCAGTATAATAGTAGAAGTAATCATAACAATAATAAGTCAGTAACAAAATAAGTGCATAATATGTATCTATGTATGTGAGTGTGTACGTTTTTCCAATTTATGTATGTGAATATCCTGACCTTTCTTTAAAACATCTCGGCTCTGATCGCGGTATGTACAAGGGTTTTAAGATAACTATTGAATATAAGCTTATTTCCGTTGTGTTTTAAAAGATTCAGTATGGCACCTGCAGCGCTTACGCAGTTGCCGAATGACAAAAACAAAAATATGTTTTTATAGGGTGTTAGTGACATCGTATTGAAAACTTTGAGGGATGATTCAGCTTATTATTCTGAGTTAATTTCAAGTGAAATTTTCAACGGAATCATGTATTCGTTACGACGTCATTAGCAGCACCTTGACCGTATCTACATATAGGTACTAAGTTATGTTATGTTTGAAGATTGCATTTGAATTCGGATAAATAAACCCAAGTCCGAAATCGTCATTGAATGTTAACAGCATTGTTCGACATACATACATAAACTCACTATTCCATTTGCTTAAATCTTCACATACTTCTCTTGCTTCCTTCACACTCATCAATCGTTTCATACACGCACGTCGATTCAGAGTAGATCGTGCTGAACCTTTTCTAAGGACATCTCCAATTTGGTCAATAGAGATCCTTGGGGGAGGCCTATGCCCAGCAGTGGGCGTCGTACGGCTGATGATGATGATGTCCTTCTAGATCTTCCTCTGCCAGCCCTACCACTAACCATCACTTTATATACTGCTTTCGTGACTTGTCCAAACCAACTTAACATTCCCTTCTCAATCTTGGTCACTAAACAGGGTGTTAGTGACATCGTAACGAATACTCAATACTCTCTCGAATACGAAACTCGAATACTCAAATGTCACTTACACCCCACACAAGTACATACGGTAGCCATACAAGTAGGTATGGGTGTTAGTGACACCGTAACGATTACTGAGGGGGCTGATTTAGCTCAGTATTCTGAGTTAATATCAAGTGGAATTTTCGATCGCAAAAGTATAGAATTAAAAATAATAAAAAAAAACTAAAAAAAAAAACATGAATTTTGCGACGGAAAATTCCACTTGATATTAACTCAGAATACTGAGCTAAATCAGCCCCCTCAGTAATCGTTACGATGTCACTTACACCCCACACAAGTACATACGGTAGCCATACAAGTAGGTATGGGTGTTAGTGACACCGTAACGAATACTGAGGGGGATGATTCAGACCATGATTCTGAGTTGATAATAAGTGGAATTTCCTGTCGGAAAATTTATGATTTTTTTATAATATCCGTTCCATACTTTTGCGACGGAAAAATCCACTTGATATCAACTCAGAATCATGGCCTGAATCATCCCTCAAAGTTTTCGTTACGATGTTACTAACATCCTGTATAGTCTTTTACACCACATCTCTCTTTTACACTGTTTCTCACTCTATCATTCAATTTAACACTGCAGATGCTACGCAACGACCTCATTTCGTCATTGTTAAATCTCTTTTAAAACGGAACTAGTCCTTAATCCGGACCTGGCTGTAGTTATCTGAAACGGCATCTCAAATTGACCGATTTACGCCGAATGCACTCGAGAGATTCGTAAGGTGCACACGGCACTTCTGTCCCGGCTGAGAGCACTACGGGCCAACGGACTTACTTGAATTGTATTTAAATACGATTGTACGATTGTGCAACCTTCGCAAAGGCCGGTCATAGGATGGGTGACCACAAAAAAAAAAGTTTTCATCTCGAGCTCCTCCGTGCTTCGGAAGGCACTTGTTGGTCTCGGCTGCATTAGTAGTCGTTAATAACCATCAATCCGCACTGGGCCCGCGTGATGGTTTAAAGCCCGATCTCCCTATCCATCCATAGGGAAGCCCCGTGCCCTAGCAGTGGGGACGTTAATGGGCTGATGATGATGACGATTGTATTGGGTATTTCGTAAGTCGTCTTCTTTGTTGCAGTCAGAATGAATACATGATGTAAACGGTAATACGGCTCCTCCTATCATGTTGGTATAACAGAAAGCGATCTTGCGATGGATGTAAGTTCGACTACCCCAATGGGGTTTCCTACTATGTAGTTAAGTAAATCAGTTTTTGTATCGGAATTGGGTCTCAGGCTCAGGGTGAAAACAGGTGACTCCCGCTCCGGCTCGTTCCTGGTCCAAAGGCTGGCCATTGCCATCTAACGCGGTAGTGTGGCTAGTTTTGCGGGTTATTCGTCTACGGACGTTCCGGTTCCAAGGTGTGCCTATTATGAACCACCAACGACCCATGGTCTCTGTCCGTGAAAGGGTAGTTTTTATGTTTGTATTTGTGACGTATTGTTATTTTTCAAGAATTAATAAACCAATCATTATAACTTACGCGTTAAATCAGTTACATTTTACTAAACGTCAAAACACGAAACTACTTATGGAATTTGTCTTATGTAAGTAAGCGTAGGTATATAATCTAGGTATATAATAATATGTCTATAAAAAATACTTAGCTGCTAAGCTATCATGATGTCGTAAAAGAAAGTCTCCTATCGTTTTAAAAGCTACAGCAATGCCAATATTATATTTTATTAATTAAAACGAAAATAGAAATGTCAAACATTGACATTTCTATTTTCGTTAGTTCCGAACAAATTATAAGCTTAGCAAAAAAATCGCTCAAATAAAAAAGTTCAGACAGAATAAAGCTTTTAATTTGTAGACTTACCGAATTTGTTTGCGAAAAATGAATGTTTGAATTATATGAATGCTTATAATATCTACTACGTATAGAATAGTAACTCTCCGTCCCGCACCATTTTGTATCGGGCACCGACCGCTAACGGCCTCCGTGGTCCAGTGGTTGAGCGTTGTGCTCGATCGGAGGTCCCGGGTTCGAATCCCGGTGGGGACAAATCACAAAAATCACTTTGTGATCCCTAGTTTGGTTAGGACATTACAGGCTGATCACCTGATTGTCCAAAATTCTTGATTGATCGGTGCTTCGGAAAGCACGTTAAGCCGTTGGTCCCGGTTATTACTTACTGATGTAAGTTAGTAGTCGTCACATGAGTCATGTCAGGGGCCTATGGCGGCTGAGTAATAACCCTGACACCAGGGTTGGTAATCCACCTCACAATCCACACGATAGATGAAGAAGACCGACCGCTTCCTGGGTCTCTCTTTAGTTTTAAATGGCCTTAAGTCGCTAAAGAGTAAGGGGCAGCGCGTTTTTGCTCTCACTTACGCATTAAGCGGTACATGGTAAGAATAAGATTTTTGTACGGATGGTCCGGGGTGTGCTTTAGTCTAAATGGCCGTAAACCGCTAATGAGTAAAGGAGATAGCGCGAGGACTGCGTCTCGCTCGCACTTGTGCATTAAGCGCCTCACGGTATAAATGAATTCAAATTCAAAAATATCTTTATTCAGTAGGTAACATAGTTACACTTTGAATCGTCAATTTTTACATAACGAACGTCTCATCCGCCTAAAACTACTGCAGCTTCTCACAACCTGTATAGCCGGGGAAAAGAAGCTGCAAGAAAAACCTCGGCACAGGGCCCTATACATTCTTTAAAAAAAATAAAATAAACATAAAATATTGATACATACAATTGAGTAATTTAGCTGCTTAATATCAGTTCTCAGACAGTTAATCACATGCATTCATATCTTCTAAATAATCACTAACTTTATAATAACCTTTTTTGTAAATTTTTAGTTTAACTACTGTCCTAAAACAGTTGAAAGGCAAATTCTGAATGTCAATGGGAATCTTATTGTAAAAACGTATACATTGCCCCTTAAAAGATTTAGTAATCTTATGTAATCGACTGACTTGTAAAGCAAGCCCAAGTAGCAATCAAGAATTGTGATTAAGTCATATATGTCTAAACTTTAGCTAAAGTGAGATTTATCCAAATCAAATAGGACTTATTAGGACTTCATAAATTCATTTCCTTCTTTAATTCTATATAGTTTTCAACAAATCCTACTTTAGATAATTTAGAATACACAAAACCAAGTTAAGTATTCACAAAACTATTTTGTCTTATCTCAGCCTACTGTTAAGTCTACAAGTATTCTTTTACTTTACTCAGATTATTTGAAGGCTCACTTAACACTAAATTGATTTAATGAAGTATCAGTTTAGTCTTGTAAAGTAAAAATTGATTGCCTAGATATACTTAAGGCAATTTTTATTATTTGTTGCTCCTATACAAGACTGTTTTATTCGTTTTTGACTACAATAAGTAAAACATAAGAAAAGTCTATTCAATGGACGATAAAATCGAAATAGAAGCAAGCAGAAAGATGGATGAAGTCCAAATAATAAAAGGATCTGGTGGTTTTCGAAGGCAGAATATTAAATACAGAAAATTAACCTGTGATAATGCACATCCCACTGTTTTTGTTAGCGATGCGATATCTTCTTCATTGCCATCATTTTTTTATATCGATTGGTATAACACAATCATTTAATTTTGGCAAAAAAATCGTAAGTTCCTGTTTTTCAAATCCGATCCAGCGTGTGGCGGCCCAGGTACCTACGTCTCGCACAAATCTTCTCAAAAATGACTAAGCTAGTCTAACCTAATCTAAGCGCACGGCAACACTACACCATGAAAAATCGAGTTTTATAGTAAAACCTGCTAAGTTCAAATATAAAATTAGGTACCTATTAGTCTAATAATAAATAAATCCAATCAAAAACATAAATGTGAAATGAGAGCCAAGTTCAATATTATGCAATGCTTTGGTTGTTGACTTCAACGACAAAAGAAGTGAGATCTAAATGGGTGCCAAGTTCAATGGTCAGTCCTGAAATTTATTTATAAGTAACAGTATAACATATCATATCTTCTTATAACATAAATATATTGTAGCCTAAGGTCTGTCTTATTGTAGGTAAGTACATATCCTCGTAACGCGTGGGTCCTTTTAAAAGGACAAATTCAAAACTAAAAGTCGACTTTATAGATATAATACATTTGAATACCTATTAAACTCGTTTAAGATTCACGTTAAGTTAAAAAAAATAATATGCCAGTAAAATGGATGTGAGTTGTGTTGTATCGTGGGCGAAAAGCTGACAACCTATCACCGCTAAACACATGTTCCAACTTGCTTACCTACCCTTAAAGTACTTGTCGAATATGGCATCAAGTGGTTTTATGATCACTTAGTGCTCTGCCTACCCCGATATAGGCGTGATTGTATGTTATGTTAAGTTAATCCACATACCTACCACAAAAAGACCGGCTGTCATGAGTTTTGATTACTTACTGATTCTTGCATCTATAGTTAGGTACAGGCACTAATTAGGTATTTATGTTAAGCGTTCATAATAGAATCTAATAATTAAAAATTTGCCAGTTTATTATTTTTTCCTTTATATTCATCTAATTACCTATCTTACCAAATACCAAATTTTAACTCTCTAGGATCATCTGGAACTGGGTTAGACTTTTGATTTATAGGTCAGTCAGTCAGTCAATGATAAAAATGAGGATTTTTGTACATTAATATCTAAATAACCGTTTGAGATAAGCTTATGAAATTTAGAACACTTATATGTATCTCACAAGTCTCAATATATGAGCCAAATTTACGATACGATACGATACGATTTGATACGTTTATGTAAAATAGTTTTTGATTTATGAGGGGGTCAAAAGTGGCTGCAAATGGTTCGTGTAATATTACACACGGTGCGGCTCGCCAGTTCTATTTCTTGAACTTGGCTTGATACGCTACCGCGTGTCTAGATACTTTTCTTTCTTCTTTCATTCTTTCTTTTAATAATTTTAAAAATGTACCTATTTTTAACTAAGCTTTATTCACAATCATAAACAAAACATATCTATTTTAAGTTTTGTGTATGGTTAAATGCATTTAAAGTGGGCATTAGATTCGATTCCTTTATTTTTTTAGCTTGATAAAGTCATCGGGAATTGGGCCGCCTTTTTTAACAATAATGTTTTTTGGTGGGCTTAGAAACTACCGCGCACACACACGACGTTAATCAAATTGCAAGGGTTCTTCGTATATACAATATTCAACGAATACTCGTAAATTTTTACAATAATCACATTGTTTCCGTTGGCAATTAGAACCGCGGTGATCGTACCTACTTTGCGTCAGCGAACCATGTAAGTACCTATGAGAATGTATGCGCGGAGACTCATTAGCAAATTGAGTTTATGTTTGTTAGTTCCAATTGCGATAAATATTAAATAATTAAGTAAATCACATTCCTATCCAAGTAAGAACTCAGCATAACAATATTTTTTATCTTCCACGAGTCGAAAAACTTACCTCTCAAACAAACATACTTTCCATAGGTTTTAAAAGCTTGTTCGATTTTAATTGTTACTTGTTACATAGATGATTCTGGCACAAAATAAACAAACATGATTTTACGACATTACTTTACTAAATCAAAATAGAGGATCACTTTAGACATAAGAGTTTTAAGTAGGAATTCACTAAATACTTTTTGTCTTAAGTTGGTATACTCCTAGACAATTGAAGTAAAATTTATCTTAACTAGTACTTGATGAAGTGCAACTTGACTTTACTTTTCTAAACTGATTCTTACGAAATCAATTGTTTCTAAAGTCTTACTTCATTTAGAAAAATATTACTTAACGCCATTTTGCACTTACAGGAAGAAAACATGTAATATTTTTTTGACAATATTATCGTCAAAAACTGAAGTAAATTAATATATATCTCTGTTGTAGTAACAATTACTGCGTTCAGCTGTCACATATTAATACAAAATGAATTTCTCTATACTATATGTCACCATTTTTTTTATTTGCTGAATAATCAATCCAAATTTTATTATTATTTTTCTGGTATATTAAAGGCCCTTCTGTTTTTTAACACTTTCTATCGATTTTACACGAGAAACAATCATGCGTTTATAATTTCCTGTATGTGAAACGGCAGAATAACCTTTTGTTAAAACAACTTAACAAATATTTTAGACGCCATTTTCTTACAGACTTCATTTCTTGTGTTAATGTAAATGTTCGCCATTATATTCTAAAATAAAGACGCGTGAAGTAAAAATCGTTTTAGTATGACCTGAAGTTTTACTTCGTTAAGTTACAATTGACTCAGTGCAATTCAATCCTATAGTCTTAACTAAGTATTGTAGATATCTTCAAGTATACATTTTTGGTATTAAGTGATACTACAAGAATTCTAAGTTTAGAATACGCAAGAACATTGTCTAAAGTAGGGTTTAAGTCTGACTTAACGTTGTCTTAAGTCTGTCTTGTATAAGAGTTAAAGTATGTGCCCACTTTTACTAAACTGTATCTTCAAGACATCTTGAGGGATATCTTGGAGACATATAAGACTTATCCAAGACAAGGGCTTGATTTAGTCTACTTGCCTTCAAGATATCTACAATTCTCTTTTAAGACAATCGGTTGCTACTTGGGAGTTTATTTTTATTCCGGGTATTAACAATGTGCCGATCGGATGAGATTTTTGTACGGAGTGCCCGGGGTGTGCTTTAGTCTAAATGGCCCTAAATAGCTGAAGAGTAAAAGAGATATCAAGAAGACCGTGTCTCGCTCGTACTTATGCATTAAGCGCCTCACGGTAAGAACGATATTTTTGTAAGGAGCGTCCTGTGTGTTAAGTTACTAACTCTTACTCTTTTAAAAACAACAGTAACATCAATCGTTTCATACACGCACGCCGCGCCGGTTCAGAGGGGATTGTACTGAACCTTTTCTAAGGACATCTCCAATTTACTTAATGTACGAGTACGTTCTTCTAGGTCTTCCTCTGTCAGCCCTACCACCAACCTTCGCTTTATAGTATACCTACTCATCCATGCATTCGTAATCCTATTATAAAAAAAATAAAAAATAAAATAAAATATACTTTATTTCGGACAAATTTACATCCATATGTACTAACCTAAAATACAAGAAAAAAAAAATACTTAAAAGCTATAAAACACCATAATGGCACACGCTTAAATGCTGATGGGTCCAGTGCTTTATAAAGCTGCTGTCCCACCTATCAGCTATTACAGCCAGGATTATCCTTCATCCGCTCTGTATCCAAACCAACTTAACATTCCCTTCTTAATCTTAGTCACTATATCGTCTTTCATACCACATCTCTCTTATGTTTCTCACTCTCTCACTCAATTTAACACCGCAAATGCTACGCAACGACCTGAACAGTTTCTACGGGATTTATTCTATTTCTACTTAACTGTATATTTGGGCATTATGATAAATAACATGAGCTTTTATTATATAAGCTCATTACCTATTAAGGTGTTTTGAAACATGTTCGAATGAAAGATATTCGAATATCTCTGTAAACCACCGAACACCCACTTATCGACGCCTCGTAATGAAAACCAAGCGCCATTTTGGATTTGATTTCTGTTAATAAAACCTTGCCATAGACATGCTAGTTTCAAAACAATAAACAGCCTATATACGTCCCACTATAACAGCCTCCGTGGTCTAGTGGTTAGAGCGTTTGGCTCACGATCTGCAGGTCCGGGTTTGATTCCCGACGGGGACATTGTCGAAATCACTTTGTGAGACTGTTTTTGTTTGGTAAGGACTTTTCAGACTTGAATCACGTCCGAAAAAGTAAGATGATTCCGTGCTTCGGAGGGCAGCCGTAAAAACACCTCCACCAACCCGCAGTGGAGCAGCGTGGTGGAGTATGCTCCATACCCCCTCCGGTTGATTGAGGAGAGGCCTGTGCCCAGCAGTGGGACGTATATAGGCTGTTTATACGTCCCACTACAGGGCACAGGCCTCCCCTCAATCAAGCAGAGGGGATATGCATACTCCATCACGCTTAAAAAATTGTGGTCTCCATTTTGTTCGCTGACAGAAATTAATTGAAATAAATCGTGGGTTTTACTCATTTCAATTCAGTCACATAGGAATGTGATTTTTTAAAAAGCACCTACGTGGTTTTCGGTATAAAGCGACGATAAATAGGTAGGTACGTTGACTGCAATTTTCTGCATTGATATCACATTAATCTGATCCCAACAAAAACATTTTCATGTAAAATATTGCCAAGACGATATCATATCGATCACAACGTCAAAATGTTATCAGATCTCATGTAGGTCCAAGCTTCTAACTCTACACGTTAGGCAAAATATGCGACTTGCTACATGAAATATATAACAGAATGGCAATGAACAGTCAATAAATTTGTTATCATAAGCTAATAGTGACGGTAGCGATATGGTTTTAGCACCTTACGCTCATGTGATGGCAGCAAAACGGCCAAGCCACATATTTTGCCTAAAATGTAGAGTTTGTGAGCTTAGTTTTTCTTTAGTTCGGGCGTGTAGAGTTAAAAGCTTGTTCTTGTTGTTTGGCGGCGAGGGTGTGCTGCCGCCAAAGGATGCTTTCGGGGTACCGAACAGAGCATAGTACCCCGCTAGCCACAAGTTGGTAGTGTGACTAGGGATCGACGATCCAACAGTGTTGTGTTGGAAGTTGTATATATGCGTCTTGCCGTGTAAACTTCGATACCGCGTTTCACGACCGCTTGAAGACTGCATTATTGACTGTGGCGCCATCTGTTGCATGTGAGCGGAACTAGGTGGCCAACTAGTTGGGTCCGCTACAATAAGATCTAATAACTTTATCTTATGAATAATTCCACTGCTGACTACATACGCTGAGAATTTGGTTTATCTGGTGTAATCGAAACCTGAGTAGTATGAGGGTTCAAAAAATCAACCAGAACAGATCCTAAGTGCCCTTCCCTTGTGCTTCACTTTGCTCGTCTTGGCGGAGGCACCCCCGTACCCCCAGGTTTTGTTAAACAAGCTGGAACAGAATTCAAAGAAAATGTTTTTTTTTTTTGACGAAAATAAACATTGTGAATAGAATGTAGATTGATATAAGATATTTTTTGTTTCATATTGAATACACTTTCATGTTTTATTTCTATGTAAAATAAGTACTGAATAATGAAAGTCAAAGAATACCTATGTATTTTTTTAACGAAGCTGTAGGATTGCCTCAGATGGTATTAAGGCGATGTATGGGGGACGGGAAGGTCGATAGGCTTTTGAGTTATTCAAAACCATCTTAGATATAGAATATAATGTTTTAGATTCCGAAAGCAAGATATGCAATAGTTAAACATCAGCTCTAGTCAAAGTCGCATTTAGTTACATTATACCATGAATTTCACTCGAAAAAATAATCCCAATGTATAATATATTGCCTATTTCCGTACTTGCCTTTTGGACGTGACTTATTGTAGGTTTTCCGCAAATGGTATAAACTGCTTAGGCGGAATCTGGATATTTTTCTATTATATAAATCATCATCTCTCCAGCACTATCCCGTTTTTCACAGGGTCCGCTTACCTAATCTAAAGATTTGACAGGTCCGGTTTTTTACAGAAGCGACTGCCTGTCTGATCTTTTCAGCCCGCAAAGGGAAAACCAGCCCAATACAGGTTAAGTCACATACCTCCGAAAATGCATTTCTCGGGAATGTGAGTTTCCTCACGATGTTTTCCTTCACCGCTGAACACGTGACAATCATTTAATGCAAACATGAATTCGGAAACAAATTTGTCAATCATTGGTTTAGGCCTGTGCTGGATTCAAGTGAGAGGCGAGCGTTCTACGAGGTATAATCGAAAACAAAGATCTACCTTTTTCTCTCGTCTGGATTGTGAGATCATTCACTGACCTCGTCAAACCTGGTAATTAATGAGCCGCCATACGCATAGCGTCCTGACATAGCTCCTGTAACCGCCACATACTTAGGTACCTACTTAAGTAAATAGAAGCCTGGACAGACTGCTTAACGTGCCTTCCGAAGTACGGAATCAACTTCGTCGTCTTTGTCCGGGCCAAACCACGGAGAGTCTCGCAAAATGTTTTTTTATGACACGTGCTCCCACCCAGAATGAAACCTAGAACCTCCAGATTGTAAGCCCATTACTCAACAACTAGAGCACGGATGCCGTTAAATGGCATAGTGTAGGTAATTCTACTTTCAAATAAAGTAAATAATAAAATAAAGCAAATAAAGCAAGTGTACTTGATCTGGATGACAAATAACTTAACTTTAATTATACGTGGGTACTTTAATAAAACAATCATAAAATAAATAAAATCACTTTAATAATATATCCATCATCATCATCATATATTATCATCTCATTCACCAACATCACAACATCATTCAACATCATTCTCATTCATTTCATTCTCATATTCATGTTTGGGCCCGTGCCCAGCAGTGGGACGTTTTAATTTGCACTCCTGTTCTCTTTTGGCTGTGACAGTTACGATAACTGGTCCGTTTCTACGCCGCCTCAAAGCCTCTGTTCGATCTTAATTGATTCCATAATCAATGTGCTGAAAATAGATTGTTTCAAACGTCTGCTGAATCTTAATTTTACGCTCAATTTTCGTGGTGGCACGTGAGCCACTATGTCTCAATAGCGTATTGACCTTGAAGTAAAATATGCGCCACGTAAAAAGTCCCGCGGATTTTAATGGGACCAATGTAGCGGACCCAACTAGTTGGCCACCTAGTTCCGCCCGCATGCAACAGATGACGCCACATTCAATAATTCAGTCTTCAAGCAGTCGTGAAACGCGATATCGAAGTTTACACAGCAAGACGCATTATACAACTTCCAACATAACACCGTTACGATCCAACGAAACCCGAAATAATTATTTCTTTTTACTCAAATAGTACCTATGGGGAACTGTTAAAATTTAAGGATATTTAACAGTAGCAACATCTAATGGAAGAAATAGGTAATTTTTATCCTCATTGTGATTTTTTTATTATTTATTTGTACACAATAGAACACAGAAAGAAACACACAAAAAATCAGACAGAATTAAATAATTAACAATTTATTAATAATTAATATATTAATAATAATTATTTTCATTAATAATTTGAAACAGAATGATTTTGAGCCAAATTCTGAACTGAGTTTTGTACAGATTTATCAATTATGTTATTATCTAGCGTTGTATAATAACTGTTTTATTTAGTTTACATTTTGCTATTCCTGTATTGTAAATAAGAATTTTAATATGCTAGTATTTTAACTTTTTCATTCCAAATAAAATTAAATATGATTTTGCATTGGCTTGCCTCTCCAGAACCGTTTTTAAAACTATCATTATGTGTTATAGAAAATCAAATCTGTCAAGTCAACATAATTTTAAGCAGATACTCCGATATATGTCTGCGTAGCCGCGTCTTAGTCTTAGTGTCGCACGAGTCCGTGTCCGTATCGACCGCGTTTATCGATTATAATCTCGCTCACATAATTTATTGAATTAGAAATTAACATTAACACAAAAGAAAAACAATAGATTTAAAAGAAATCTAATCTAAATATTTATGGTCAATCAAAATTATAAATATAGCAAGTATATGTAAATATACTTGCTATATTGAAAACTAAGAATAATATTTTAGAAATAAAATTAACGTTAGATGATTCAGATGAATAAATATTAACTTAAATGAAAACGTGGTATTATTTTATTCACATTTTGTTACATACATAATAAAAATATATCGATATTGAAAACGTCACGTCACTAGAGAATTGCCATGTCGACCTGTCGTCTACTATACGTAGATAGCATTCGCTGCGTCTATTGGTGTAGCTCGATATAAATCGCGCCGCGCGCGGCGTGGACGCCGTGCACACCTTGCTGTTGTACTTATAAATTTATAACGTTATAATATAATACTAATTGTTAAATATGAGAGCACATTTACACAGCAACTCATCATTAAGCTCGTTTCAGTGAATTTCGGGATTGGTGAGATTAGGGAATACTGTAATTTGGGTTTTACGACCTGCCTCACCCGAAATTTGAACATCAAATGCTAAACCTAGGCTGTTAAATCTTTAGTACCTACTGCGGATATTAACATTTCACCATGGAATAAGATTTTAAACTATAATAATAATGAGACAAAATTGCATAAAGTCAAATAAAAAAAAGCAAAAATCTTATATCATAGTGTCGATTCCTGGCTTAGGTTCTAAATACTTCTCATCATCATCATCAATTTAAGAGCCACACAAAATGCTTTTAAACCACTGAATTGACTTTATGAAAATACATTTACGTTTAGGTCGTAGATAATTGATACCTCGTTTCCAAGATTTGTGCCTGGTTAATGGCAATAGACAAATCAAATCAATTTTTTTTTATTGTTATTTTTTTTTTATTTGTTTTTTCGTTTTACGAGTCTATTCACCCTTTTACATGGGACTTAAAACTCGACTGCTGGCGAGTGTGTGTATATTCTTGGTGTATACACCTCTGTCTACCCTTTCGGGGATATAGGAGTGATGCTGAGTTATGTTATGTCAAAAACATGTGTAACTAAAACAAATAATAACGGGTTCTTACCGCGTTTAAAATAGCGATATAAGACTCCCGATATTTCGACACTGTTGCAAGTGCCATGATCACGGGATGACTGATGATATTGGAGTGGAATAGGTAGATCCATAATTTTCTACGGGCAGACATATCTGTCTACCCTTGTCTTTGCCGCTTGTTTATGTATTTGATATCGGAATGTTCGGAACTATCTGAACTCGCATCAAACTCCGTTATTACTCGCACGAAACCCGTTATTACGTGTTTTAATTATGATAATAACATGTTTAACTCCTTATGGCTCTATATTCTAGATTTAGAATAAGAGTACAATATCAGCGTTGATTGTCCCCAATTTATCCCAACATAAGCTTATCAACAATACACCCGCGGCGGCTCTTTCCGGGTTTCCAATATCATGGTTGTATATTGTTATCTGGTACAGCAACGATCCTTCGCACCTAATTATGCTGCTAGATATCACAATACCACTCGAGTAATGGCTACAGATTACAAAGACCCAGATTGCAAATAATATAATTACTGTCATTTCGAGTTCGCAATAACATTCCATTGGGAACCTTGGATACGTTTACATTTCGCATAATAAATCCGAAGAAAGCCTATGCTCCTGGTTCATATGTCAGAGTAATTTTTTATCTCTTTCAATAGTTATAGATTTGTTAATAAGTAAATTCTTATTTTTTAGCATTGCCTGAGCAAAGATTTCCTTATCTATAAAAATAATATTTATTCAGAAAAAACATTAAGTACTTATAACTATTTTCAAACAATAATCTTCAGACAAAGTATTGGTACATATTTTAACAAACATTCTTACAATATTAGCTGTAACTCCTGCACTAGGCTAAAGCCCGTATCGCAGAAGTCACGTTCAAACGTTACCATTATAGTTAGAACATACTATCTTAGACTCTGCTAAAACATTTCAAAGAAAAAAATAAAATAATAATACACTAATAAGTTTTTAATCGTTACATTTAAATTATAAGCAATACAAATAATAATATTTGACTTTATAAGCCAATGACTATAGAGCCCTATAGCAGCGCGGCATTTCTTGCCACATCGATCGCACACAAAACGCGACTCCTCAGGAGGTGGTAAAGTACGACGAAGACTTTTTGCGTCAAGTTTTCCAGCCAGTCACCCTCGTGTCTTGAAGCGCACATGAACAGTTTCGATATTCAGACGGTTGGGAGACCGGAATGGCGCCTCTAATTTACCCTTAATCATTAGTAGATAGATAGATAAAATACTTTATTGAACACAATGGACACAA
Organism: Pectinophora gossypiella; assembly: GCF_024362695.1. Taxonomy (NCBI): domain Eukaryota; kingdom Metazoa; phylum Arthropoda; class Insecta; order Lepidoptera; family Gelechiidae; genus Pectinophora; species Pectinophora gossypiella. The sequence continues at coordinate 2,660,076 of NC_065412.1, read as the reverse complement.
AATAAGAGATAAGGACAACATATTGAAGCAAGGGATAACAAATAAAGACGGTGAAAAGGGCAATTATTGTACTAATCAGGGAATAGTTATTTCGACACACAATCGGGCAGAGCTTCGCCTTATCGAATGGTTGGTATCAAATGGCGTAAGAAAATGAGCTTGCAGGCGTTTATAAAGGCTCGGCACCAAACCTCCACCCGTTAGCAATATGGCAGATTCGGAGTGGGGTGGTATGACCTGATGACGTAGTGGCTCGGCATTGGCTGGCTTTGGCTGAGATGACAGGCGCATGGCGGTGGGCTCTGGCATAGCGTTACAATATACAGAAAAGCACAATAGGCGGCCTTATTGCTCATGCAGCAATTTCTTCCAGTAGTAAAACAATATCAAACTACACGAGGCATTCTTATTATACGAAGGTTTACGTGCTGATTTTATCAATGTTTTCCGTGATCCACTAAACATTAACATTTGCCTTTGATTCATGACCCAATAACCTTTGTTGAACCTTTCACGCAATAATTAGGAAATATCACGAAATGGAAGAAAGAGATAGGATGGGCCAAGTGAGCGCAAAACGCGCGCAATACAAGTATGATCAAATAATAATAAATAATAATAAAAAAGTTTATTTAAGTAAAATCTACGACACACATATACATTTACAACATTAAAATATACACATCAATGGCCTCAGGCAAACTGGTTGTTCCGAGAGTGTACAATTATTATGGGGATAGGACCCTAAGTAAGCGCATACCTTATCTCATCAACAGTTTGCCTGAGAACATTAAAAATGAGCCAAAAATGTTTGAAAATAAGTTAAAAAAATATTTATTAGATTTAATTTAGCACGTATACCTATTTTTAACCAGGTGAGCGAGACTGTGATCCTGCAGACAAATTGCTTATGCAATTTTGCAGGACATTGCATTTAAACTAATGTTATACTTAAGGCTTAATAATAAATAAATAATAATAAACACACATTAACATTAATATTTATTTGGAAAACATAAAGGTATATGGGTGCCGCAGTTCACCAAAAAAGGCCAGGGTTCAGTGAAAATTTACCCAGAGGGCAACACTGATTTTCAACCCACGCCGATCGGTGAAACGCGAATACCCGCACAATAAATTAAATAGTTCATACATCAACTTTGCACTACTGACACTCTTCCACAAACTTTCGAAATTATGTGTATTGAATTGAATATTGTTTAACCTTTTAAATGTTTTAGTGTGTAAACTTGTAACGATTTGGTCGTGTACTGTTATGTTTCAATGGATAATAATAATAATAAATAAATAAATAATAATTTAGTTAACAAAGCAGTCTCTATTTACCACTTACTGACAAATATTAATAAAATATGAAATTAAAATAGAATAAAATAAAATAAAAAATTAAATAAGTAAATAAAATAAAAAATTAATTTAAATTTTAAATTATTATTTTAATTAATTATTAGTTCTATGACTTTACTTATTACTAGGTACATAATTTTTTTTTTCGCCTCTTCTGGCATTCTCTTCTTGCCCAGAGACATAATATCTGCATAAAGTATGAAATGTAAGCGGAACTTACCGTAGGCTGTGCCTTTCTTATTGTGTCGCGTCGTCCTCAAACAAAGGTGGCATGAATTAGAAATGTCGGCGCCTAGACAATACGTCGCTTTTTCCGGCTTTAGGCCGAGGCCACAGTGAAAAAGAAAAAAAAATACTTCCAGCAAGATTTCTTTTACTTTTTCTTTATAATTATAAACAACTACAAAGTACATTATCATATTATTTAGTACAGGGGGGTTAAAATGGCCACATCGAAGCAATTCATCTAAGAAAGCAATATTGCTATTCGACATTTGTTTTGCATTTTTTTTTATTATTTATTCAAAGTAACAATAAACATTTTACAATCAAAACGGTGTCTCATAAACCTATCGACAGGTTTTTCTGTACACCGCAACTCATCGTCTATCCTTACATTTTGTAGGTAGATACAATAAAGATATACTAAATGGATAGATGAGTACACACGGTAGTGAAGAAGTAGGTAGTTCGCTCGTTACCGCTTGCTAAACAAGTTGAAGCATTGCGCACTTACTTTTATATGCGCAAATGTCAGGCTTTTCGGCGGGAAACGGGAACGGAACAGTTGCTTTCTTTATTGAGTAATCTAAATAATTAATACGAAGTGGTGTTTTGTGGTTAATGATCGCATTAAGTTAGTCGGAAGACATTCGCGAGTGTTATTATATTGGAGTATTCAATAAACAAAGTGTATCTGCCTATTTTCGCTTTGTGCCGGGAAGCCGCTTCATAACTCAAAAGTTTATGCGGACTTTTGAGTTAATTTGTTTGGGGTTCGGAGTAGGAGTCTACTCCGAGGGTGGGGGCTTAGGTTTCATCATCATCATTCATCACCTTTCATCATTTCATTAATCATCAAGAAAAAAAAATACGTAAGACATGGCTGTATGGGCATAGTTCCCTTTGCCTTACCCTTCGGGGAAAACCAAAACAAAAAAAAACTCGCGCAAATGTCAAATTGCAATATCGCTTACTTACATGACATCACAAACTTAAAAAGTTTTACCGTGCACTGCAGATTCGTCGATTATCATAGGTAACAGATTAACAATTATGACAATAACAAGATATAGTACACATAGATATAGTAGAACACGTATAAAATCAAAATCAAATCAAATCAAATGCATTTATTGTATAAACTATAGGCAAACAAATAGCAGGCCAAAAAATCATAAATAAATCATAATCGCACCGATCATTCTTGCAGATGTGCAGTGTGCAGTTGTATCCTCTATTGGACTGGGATTAAATAATATTATTATCAACATCCGTCTTGCTTTTTTGTAATTGTTTTAGTGGAAATTTGATATGATGTTGTTGACTTTTTTTGTGTGTGGCGTCCTTTTATAATAAACTTTTTCTATTCTATTCTATTCTATTATTACCAGCCCACGGCCTCCGTAGTCCAGTGGTTTGAGCGTTCGGCTCACGATCCGAAGGTACCGGGCTCAAATCCCGGTGGGGACATATTGTGATCTCTTGTTTGGTTAGGACATTAAAGGCTGATCACCAGATTGTCCGAAAGTAAGATGATCCATGCTTGGGAAGGCACGTTAACCAGTTGGTCCCGGTTGCTACTTACTAATGTAAAGTAGTCGTTACATCATGGCAGGGGCCTTTCACGACTCAGTAACAACCCTGACACCAGGGTTGATGGGGTTGGTACTCCACCTCACAACCCACACGATAGAAGAAGATATCGTTGCCTGTGTGATAACTGCCTTACTGTGCGATAGTCTTAGGAGCTCATTTCACTTCAAGGTATCGTGAACCTAAAAATGTCTCAGAAGCTTAAGATGCCGCGTTCAAGGCATTGTGCTACGACGAAATAAGCTCTGCTCTTTGCTTGTTCCCACTGAATATGGAACGAGAAAATCTGCCATTTGTTCGTAGATCTGTAGTGCTATACAGGGTGTTAGTGACGTCGCAACGAAAACTTTGAAGGATGATCCAGACCTTGATTCTGAGGTTATATCAAGGAGAATTTTCCGCCGCATAAGTATGGAACAGAAAATAGTTTTAAAAAATACAAAAAATCATGAATATTCCGACAGTAAACTCCACTTGATATCAACTCAGAATTATGGTCTGAATCATTCCCCTCAGTATTTGTTATGATGTCACTTACACCCTATCTATTTGTGGCTAATTCATAAAAAATAAATCGTCGCGAATCGTGGCACAGCACGCTTTTCTTACAGGGTGTAAGTGACATCGTAGCAAACACTGGGGGGATAATTCAGCTCATTATTCTGAATTAATATCAAGTGGAATTTTCCATCGCAAAAGTATAAAATTAAAAATAATTTGAAAAAAGACAAAAAAATCGTGAATTTTGCGACGAAAAATTCCACTTGATATTAACTCAGAATAATGAGCTGAATCATCCCCCTCAGTGTTCATTACGATGTCACTAACACACTGTTTCACTACAAAATATCTATGCTGGATAGAGAAAAAAATATTAAACAGTCGCGCGATGCTGCCGTGTGACGGTCGTGCTGCAGTATAAATTCGTAAAAAAAATAAGACTGTCGCGAATCGTCGCACAGCACGCTGTTCTTGGATTTATACACCGCGCAACTGTCACGCCTTTTCCGCATATAAAAACAGCTGAACAAATCATCTTCCTTTCCAAAACAATAAACTCGAAACAAAACGGGTGAAAATAACAATGTGTACACAGTGTGAACACTTAAAATGTATTTTACGACTTATTGCGAAGTGTTTCGCTAAAATCGGGGCAAAATACAACTGGAGAGGGTAATGGGGGAATTTTGTGGATAACAATAGGCTACTTGACAGCCTTGTCAATTTTTTGTTTTGTTTTGGTTTTCCCCGAAAGGCAAGGCAAAGGGACTATGCGTATACAGCCTTGTCTTATGTATTTTACGATACGTAAACGAATTAACTCAAAAGTCCGCATAAACTTTCGAGTTATGAAGCGGCTTGTTGGCTCGGAGCGAAAATAGAAATAAATATTAACTTGGTAATGTCATCATCATCCTTAACGTCCCCACTGCTGGGGCACGGGCCTTCCATATGGATGGATAGGGAGATCGGGCCTTAAACCATCACGCGGGCCCAGTGCGGATCGATGGTTATTAACGACTGCTTAACGTGCCATCCAAAGCACGGAGGAGCTCGAATGAAAACTTTTTTTTGTGGTCACCCATCCTGTGACCGGCCTTTGCGAATGTTGCTTAACTTCAACAATCGAAGACCGAGCGCGTTTACCTCTGCGCCACCGAGCTCCTCAACGAGAACTTGGTAATGTAATAGGATAATAATTATTATTAATTGGCCTTGCTTAATTATGTACTTGGTTTCCAAACAACCAGGGATAGACCCAATATCGGGTCCAGAAGCATATTGATAGGACAGAGCGCTTAGTATAATTAATTCTAAGTATTTCGTGTTTCAGAACGCTTGTCCATCCATTTAGAACTTTGCATAATTATTGCGAGCGAATTACTGAATTGTAATGTACTTGAAATTCAATCTAGCTAATGTGGCTTTACCGTGCCTGAGGTAAGTACCTTGCATTACATATTACTGAGAAGTGATCGTAAATTAAGATACCGTAGCATCACGCCTATATACGTGAAGGGGTAGGCATAATCGTATAGTACCTAGATACCCACTCCTCACCAACTACGTTTAAATTTCGTGTATAAAAGGGGGCTAATCTATTCAAATTCTAACTATTTAATTCGTACTTCATCCAGATATGTTAGTAATAACTTTTACAATTTGAAGCTAATACATTCGCGCGACACTAGACTGGAGGTTGATAGAAAGGCTGGCAGAGGAAGACCTAGAAGGACGTACAATAGCCAAATTGGACATGTCCTTAGAAAAGGTTTAGTGCGATCTACTCTAAACCGGCGTGCGTGTATGAAAAGTCGACAAAACGACATAATTATATCGTCAGAATAGATAAAATGACCTGCAAGGCTATCATGCGCAACCTGATACAATTTTGTCACGGTCATTTTATCGATTCTGACGATATAATTATATCGTTTTGTCGATTGGTGCTAATACGTGAACCCAAAATAAAATAAGTCATGTCTTTCTCTCAAAATACGAACTAAATCACGTGCCACGCATGTTAGGGAAAAAAACAAACATCTTTTTTTTTTGACGTGACTTATTGTAGATTTGCCGCAGATGGCATTAACTACTTGGCCGGACAAATGGGGAGCGCTGAAGGCTCTCACCCGATTTCGACAAAATGTATTGAATCGATCGATAATTTTATCACTTTTTTTTTATTTATAGTCCTACTGGTTTCGAACCTGTGACACTATGACGTATATCCCGCGTTCTACGTACAGTAAACGAGTACTAATATGGTATACACTTTGAAACCATGTCACATTAACTTTTTTGACAAATTAAACCGTAAGTCTCATTAAATGTCAAATATGATAGTGCGACAGGGTTCTAAAGTGGGTACATGATATTGCTTATGACTGTACAAGGACTATCACGGTTTTACTAATAATAATAAAAAAGTTTATTTAGGTAAAATCACACACATATCGACGGTAAAAAGCAATCCTGCTGTAAACCACACCCTGGCCAATTTTTTTTATTTTTGATTCGGAATCAGAAAATAATTCTGCGTCGAATGGTCCTATTCCCATGGCTCTAAAGTTGTAAATGTATATTATACATTTACAACAGTTAAATATACACACATTAAATTAATATTTAGATGGAAAACATAAAGGTATATGGGCGCTGCAGTTCACCAAAAAAGGCCAGGGTTCAGTGAAAATTTACCCAGAGGGCAACACTGGTTTTCAACCCACGCCGATCGGTGACACGCGAGTACCCGCACAATAAATTTTAAAAAATAAATAAAGAGTACAAAAAAAACGACTTAGTGTTACACATGGAAAGCAGAAATAAAACAATAAAAGAAAGAAATATACTACTACTATATTAATAATAATAAAAACACTTTAATGCACACAAATTCACAACACATTTACAGGATAAACTTATTCTAAGGTGGGCAAAGGCGGCCTTATCGCTAAGAGTGATCTCTTCCAGACAACCTTCGGCAGAGGATATAGTACACTTGTACAGCTGCAGTGTAGCGCGCAAAAAAGTAAAATAAAATAAGAGAAAAAAAAAATAAAAAAATAAAATAAAAATATAAATACTATATATTACTATAAATATATACATACAATGATATATATAAGTAAAAATAGAATATTAGTTGCAAGACGATGATTAAGCCAAGAAATAATAGTGCAATTTAGATTTGAAAATAGCCAATGAATATATTATTCCCGTCGTGAACAAAACACCCGTGACATACGAGCATACGCAGCTATAGCCTGCGTCATCAACAAGGTTATGCGCGTATTGTAATATACATCAATCTTACATGAGACAAAGGGCTGTGTATCACAACAAATATTAATAGGCTATGATGTCACGCGAAAATGAGACGACGGTAATGAGACATTTTCCCGAATGGATGGGATATTTTTTTCAAGAACATAAGAGGAAACACACAATTCACACGATTCATTTATAACAAACAACATAGAAGGAAAACTTGAAGGGAAGAGAGGAAGGGACCTAGGAGAACACTTATGAAACAAAGAGAAGGTGCAGGTCGTGTCGTATCAGGAGGTGAAGGATTTGGCGGTAAGAAGAGAGGGATGGTGATTATTCCACCGACAAGAGCGCAGCTCTAAAATAAAGAGAGAGAGAAAGAGAGAGAAGAGGAAACAAAAGATAATAAACTTTTTAGAGTGTTAGTGATGCTGTAACGACACACACACCCACATTCCCAAGTATGTGAATTAACCTGTATTGAGCTGGTTTTCCCTTCGGTTTTGGTTGGAAGGTCAGACAGGCAGTCGTTTCTGTAAATAACCTCAAGATTTCTTCGCTATACAGCGGATTAGGTCGCGGAGACACTGACCAACTTAGGCTGTCTGTCCACCAGAGCGGAGTGAGGCAACAGAGTTGACAAACGCGGAAATATTAACACATGAAAACATCGTGAGGAAACCCGTATTCCCGAGAAATGCATTTTCGGAGGTAAGTCCGAGGTATAACGACCTCTGTGGTCCAGTGGTTGAGCGTTGGACTCACGATCTGGAGGCCCAGGGTTCGAATCCCGGTGGGAGCATATCACAAAAATCACTTTGTGATCCTAGGGATCTTTGGTTAGAACATTACAGGCTGATTGTCCAAAAGTATGATGTCCCGGTTACTATTTACTGATGTAAGTGAGTAATCGTTACATGAGCCTTTGGCGGCTCAATTATAACCCTGACACCAGGGTTGATGAGGTTTTTACCTCACAACCCACACGATAAGAAGAAGAAGGAGGTATGTCACCTAACCTGTATTGGGCTGGTTTTGCCTTCGCGGGTTGGAAGGTAAGACAGGCAGTTGCTTCTGTAAAAACCGGACCTTTCAAAATCTTCAGGTTAGGTAAGCGGACCCTGTGAAAAAACGGGATAATGCTAGGGAGATGAAGAGTGGCGCCGTAACGAAAACTTTGAGGGATGATTCGGACCACGATTTTGAGTTGATATCAAGTGGAATTTTCCGTCGTTCAAGGGCCTGTTTCTCCATTTTCGGATAAACTTTAAGATAGCAGTGGCATTATTATAACGAAGTCAATGCAAAATTTTGAGGTTGTTAATTTTTTAAATTTCTGGAAACGGAATGGAAAAAAGGAACGGATGATTGACAAGCATATTTATGAAACACTTGTCAATCTTAGGCAGAAATTTAAACAAAATTTTTCATCGGTCAGTAACCCGACAGAATTAAGTTAACATCACACGTCAAAGGGATTGCATATCATAGAAATGCCTATTTGATTCGCCTAGGTTTTTCATTCCATCACTCATTCATTTTAAAAGTAACGTTTTTCAATCATCCGCCCCTTTTTCGCGGTTAATGATCGCATTAAGTTAGTCGGAAAACATTCGCGATAGTGTTATTATATCGAAATATTCAATAAACAAAGTACCTACTTACCTATCTATTTTCGCTTCGTGCCAACAAGCCGCTTCATAACTCGAAAGTTTATGCGGACTTTTGATTTAATTCGTTTGGGGTTCGGAGTAGGAGTCTTCTCCGAGGGTGGGGGCTTAGGTTTCATCATTCATAGTCATCACCTTTCATTAATCATCATCAAGAAAAAAAATACATAAGACCTGACTGTATCGGCGTAGTTCCCTTTGCTCTTCGGGGAAACACAAAAAAAATTGACACTGGTCAATACCAAGTATCACGCTTGAATTTCGACAATATGCTTACTTTAATAGGACTTAAGACATGAGTTGCGTCTGAAATTAATAAAACAATTAACGTTTATGGGGTTCTAGTCGCGTCTGCGCATTTTATGCAACCAATTATCTATATTATTTTTATCAAGACAAATGTTGGCATTTTAAATAAATTGAGCTCTTAAAATAATATTTTTCTAAATCTGTTTTATTGCGGAGATAAATCAGAGCAGATACGAACCCGTTGTCAGCCTTCAAACAAAAATTTTGTACCCTCAATTTGTAAAAAAGTCTAAACGCCCTCTGAGAGGTCAGGAGGACTATAAATCCAGGCTGATTGCTCAGTCTATTGTAAAAAATATTGCGCCTTTATTGTACATTAATCAAAGAAATTATTCTAGAATTGTCTAGAAGTGAAACAAAAGAGGTCTTTGTACGTGAGTAGAATTTAATATAGGTATACCTACTCAATTTTTGATCGTCTTTTATTTAGATTAGTTGTTTCCCATTACATTTACTTTGGTACTCGCAATTTGGTTTAAAATATTCAACCACCCACTTCGTAAGGGTAAAAAAACCAAAGGGGCGGCTGCTAAGTAATTTGACAGTCTGTCTTGTATATAGTCGGGTAGAGTACATTTATCTATAAACGACTTAATATCTTATACTGCAAAGGACACCACAAATCACAGTTTCATAGCTAAAAGAACGACAATAAGCATTTTTTTTTTAACATAACTTATTATAAATTTGCCGCAGATGACGGGGAATATAATATCAAAATTGCAAAATCCTCAGGCTGTGCCATAAACACCTCTTTTCTCCCGACGTTTTTTTAGTATTTTTTTGATTTGACTCCACGCTCCCCATTTGTCCGGCCAAGTAGTTAATGCCATCTGCGGCAAATCTACAATAAGTCACGTCAAAAAAATAAATAAAAATAAAGCAGACTGGTAGAATATAATTACCCAGTAAATGCCTACTCACTTCAGGCAGCCTATAAATAATAATGTAGGATTGTGTGGCGGAAGCAAGAGAAGTGTGTCTGGATCGAAGCAAATGAAATTCCATAGCCTCTGCTTACCCCGGTGAGAAATAGGTATATTTATGTATGTATGTAAGTGACTTATTAATGAGAATATACTCTAGGCATTAATAGCCATTGTGGAATAAATTATGACAATACGCATGTGGTTTGCGTATGGATAATTACATTAATTTTGGCTGAAATTGGTCGGTGTAATTTGAGTGTTAAGGTGGGTATACAATGGGCTCGCCCTATCACATAGGACAAACATAGCTGGCGAGGAGTGGTTGTACCTATATTTATACTAATAGGTACACTGCCTACCCCTTCGGAGTAACAGATGTTGGTAAAACTCTTTGTTGTAATCTACAATTAAGTAAACTCATTACTCACTCTAGAGTGTACAGATAGTCTGAATAAGTTGGGGGCCTCAAACTCGGTAACACTAGGCTGGGTCCCAGGGCACTCTAACATTAAGGGCAACGAAATTGCTGACGAACTTGCGAGAGAGGGATCAGGAACAAATCTAATCGGACCCGAACCCTTCTGCGGGATCTCGAAAAGCACCTCTAGATATCATCTAGGGGTGCGACTAGGAAATTAATCCGAAGAATTTTGGTCCAACTCGGCCTGAAACATTCGAAGCAACTGATTAGACCTTTCTCTAAGAAATTCTTATCAGAAATCCTTACTCTTACTAGGGGGCAGGTTAGGATTTTAATAAGAGCCCTCTCGGGGCATTGCAGACTCAATAAGCACCTACACAGAATGGAGCTGACCGAGTCCCCTTTATGCAGATTCTGCTTAGGGGAAGATGAGACGCCATTACATCTGCTGTGCAGCTGTGAGGCTCTCATACACAGTAGAAGCCGTACACTTGGGGGCCACCATACATACACGTCATCATCATCATCAATTTAAGAGCCACGCTCTTGTCGGTGCAGCATTCTCTATGCTACTTTTTAGGGTAAAATAGGGCAGTGGTTTCCCTCTTGCCTTACGCCCCGCAGTACTCTGTCTGACGCGAGTGGGATGGCGCCCAGAGTAGTACACATACACGTAGAAAAAAGAAAATGTTTTTATTAGTTTTAGATCTGTCTTTATTTAGTAATCAGAATTTCATTATTTTTCTTGAACCTAGTAAACGACTCAATGATGTATGGTTGGCTAACGATCCATTATTGAATCTATTTCCTTGTTTTTATCAGGTCGGGTCGGCGCATTGTCATTTATCAATATTGAGGGAGTGGGCCAATGATTTGCTGTTCCTGTTAATATTCCCGTCAATAAAAAGGCGCAATACTTAATACTGCACAATAAAAACAGCTTTATTACCTAACCTTTAGGCACATTATTATTATTATTGCGTATGGCAGACAAATATCCTGCTTGGATCAAATATCCAGCTTAAGCTCCCTTAACCAAGTCTCTGCTGCATCCGTCACACAATGCAGCTCGGCTATACCACCTGGGAACCGGTGCAGAGGGCACTCGTTCACTATGTGAGATATGGTTTGGTCCGGGTGACCACATTCACAGTATGGTGACTCCTTTAAGCCCCATTTACATAGGTGATGGTTTGACTTTCCATAGTCGGTCCTACACAGGTTCAGTCGTGTCCAGATTTTCGGCACATAAGACCAGAGTACAAAAAAGAACAATTTTGAAATAAGAAAAGCTTACTATTAAATAGTTTTTACAACGGGAACACACCCACTTCGGGAAAATTCCCGGGAACGGCACATCACTAGAGATGCTTCCAGGATATTAATGATATATATCATTCTGTCTCGTTAAAAGACTTTTCGATACCTATACTAATGTTAGGTTTTCTGTAATTTTGTGCGAATTTGTGTCGCCTTCATATGGCAACACTAGGAGAAAGGGTATAAAAAGGCGTGTTTGTCTTTCATTGGTCTTTTTGATTCGAGCACGCATCGAAGGCAGACGTACCATTTTGAACACGTGTACACTTGTGTTTGAGCACGTGTGCGTTTTGGAAATTTAGAGTAAGTAACCAATATACTTATTATTTATTATTTCAATGGTTGTTTTATTTATAGAACATGTACCTGAGGCAGCTTTATGTATATCCAGGTATCCGTATGTTAGTTAATGATCATGTTACCGTGGTCTTACTACACTAAAATAACTTGAACAAACGTACTGTTACAGCTCAATTGGAGTACTGGCATAGAATAAATAAACATAAAAAATTCAACTGCAAAAAAAACCGCTTAAACTGCTTTAAAAAAGCTAATGTGTAATTTTTACGGTAAGTTGAAATCTACAGTTACGGCTACACTTTGGTACCATGTCACATTAACTTAACAAATTGAACTGTAAGTGCCACTAAATGTCAAATATGTTAGTGCGACAGAGTCCTAAAGTGGGTACATTATGTTGCTCATGACTGTAACTGTAGACTTATCGCTCTCAGTAATATTAGTACTCAATATTCTAGATAGACGGCGCCGGCATCGGATTATAGGAGGAGGACCCGGTGTAATGGTTAACACGCTCGGGCTTGACAAGAACTGCGGATTCAAGTCCTGTCCGAGTCAGATTTTTTTCTTTTTTCGTTTTAATTTTCTCTTTGTGAATTTCCCTAAGCACGGGTGAGTGACACCTCCGTAACAAATATAAAACAAAACACGGAATAACACATACCTTACAGTCAAAACACGTAAAAACAACTTACATAGGAGAGCACAAGTAAATAGACAGTAAACATTAAGGCAAATTGTAATTGAGTGTATGGACTGGTCAACAATGGTGGTGGTGTCCTTGATAAAAGGGCCTCAGGGGTTATTTATATCCCGATTGTTTTCCCGGACCACTGTTCCAGTCCTCTATCAATTCTGTGGATCATGAGTGGATCCACTCCGTCCGACTGACAGATAATTTAGTAGTCTAGCTGCAAAGCGCGACGCGATTCGTTAGAAAAAGAAACAATTGACGATATGAATTTAGTGGTCCATCACCATAAAGCCTTGTATCCACTGGGCAACAATCAACGCGCAACACGTAACGCTCAATATGCACGGCAACATTGCACAACAGCGCGCGACGTTGCCAGCTGAAGCGGAACATGTTCCGCGGCATGTTGTTTGTTTAGAGAGCATCGTTAGTTGATCAATTGTTGTCGAGTGGACACCTGACGCGCAACAACACTAAAGGCGGATTTATATTTGTCTGATGTGTTATGACGTGACGCGTCAGAACGGTATCGGTTTCATACATTTAGGATAGTAACGTGGTTCTCTTTACTCATAAAATTTTATGTAATAATTTACCATGGCACACTGTTACTTGTCCTATTATTATTATTAGTTATTAGTTACGCATAGTATTAATTAATAATAACTTTTTAAGCATAATTTTGAAACTCATAACTACTATAAGCATAATAATTAATGACAATAATAATATATAAGCATAATTATTATAAGCATAAAAACTATACTCCGAATAAGAAAAGTTTTGGCACAACTTTGAACATTTTCGAAACTTACTTTTGCCTTGGCTGCATTTGGTTCATGATTGCGACTTTTTATATTTTTTGACACTATTTCATGCTGTTGGTCATCATTCAGTATATACTTTTCGTCTGTAAGATAAACATGCTAGCGGCGTAGGGGTGGCCCTAGGGCCACCCTAACTTAGTGTTATGCCTTGTAAAAATTATGACAAAACACTATTACTTATTCTAAAAAAGAATTGTGGATACCTATTTATATGCGAATCTTTATACCAACAAATATTAGTCCAAAAACAAGTTATACCTAACAAACCAGTATTCCTAGATGTTATTATGGGAAAGTACTATTATGCTAAAAAACGTTATGCAAAAAGGATTATGATAATTAAAATTATGAGAAAATCATTTATGCATTTTAAGAGAAACCCTAGTAACTTTCATACTAGTAATGCGTATTGTGTTGTGATGGCTTATGTTGTGTCTTACTAAATGTATGAAACCGATACCGTTCTGACGCGTCACGTCACACACAACACATCAGACAAATATAAATCCGCTTAATTCATCTGGCGATATTTTTTCGACAGACAACGTTGAAACAAAATTTCCGCGCTAACTTTCTATATGTTGGACAACATGTAGCACGCCAAATGTCCTAAATTGTTTTATAATTGGTTGGTAATTTGTAATGAAGGACTTTCCAAGCATCGTTCCCCAAAAGTAATATAGATGACGCTGTTGAGATTTAACTTGATAATTACTTACCTATTTTCTAATTACTCGGGTAAATAATTATTCAAAAATACAATACAATGTTATGGCAGAAGCATAAATAAAAGTTATTCGAGCCCTACCAACAGGGGATAACAGGATTAGAAGAAGAATATCAAGGGGAATTTTCCGTCGCGTAAGTAAAGAATTGAAAACAATTTTCAAAAAAACAATATTTGAATTTTGCGACGGAAAATTCCATTTGATATTCAACTGAGAATCAATGGTCTGAATCATCCCTCAAAGTTTTCGTTACGATATTATGCAACTAACATTCTGTATATAAAAGCAGATACTTACAGTATTTTAAATATTGTGGGATGGGGCATAAAGTAAACAATTATATTTCTTTAATCCTTGTTTATTTAAAAAGTTGTATTATTTTAATTCATTTTCCATTTTAAAGACAACCGACCGCCATTTCCCTGTCATTCCGCAATCTTTTTAACACCTACCCACAAAGCGACATAATTTTAAAACAAATGACTCTCTACGCGGCAATAACAATTTAACGGATAGCATAAAGGCAAGGAAGCCAGATCACACAGGAAATGCAGAACAGTAAAACATGATGAAAGATGTTCCAGTCACAAACCCATTCGGTGGAGCCAGCAAGCATAATTACTTTAATTAAATTGTAAGACAAAGGGAATTGTGATGTGCGGCGCGTAGTTAATACTAGACTTAATGTTAGTATCACATGTGTTATAGCACTATGTTGGTATAATACATTATTACTCTGAAATGGATACAGTGGCACCAATATTGTAGTGTGTACCTACTACCTACATTATTTTACAAGCAGTGCTTCAATATTGCAATCATTATCATTTTCATGTTTCATTTTTTTTTCGGCCTGACAAATGGGGAGCGCTGAGGGTTCTCACCCGGTACAAAATTTAAGACAACAGGCCAGAGAGTGCTCAGTTTGGCGCGTACCTCGGCTCAGAGCGTCTGAGAAGAAAATATTTGAAAGAATTAATCGACCCGCTTATAGCGACAAAGAATGAGGGAAAATTTTCATATATAAGATTAGGTTTGTCGTGTCTCATAATTGGAATTCAGAACCAAATAGGTACTTTATGGTTGTTTCGTTCACATGGAAATCAAAACTCATTCAATTATGAGACACGGCACGCTTCGCATGATCACAATTTTCAAATAAAAAGAGTCTCTCCGCTTCACCTTCGTCGTCTGTACCTGGAGGGCTGGAGGCTGGAGGGAAGGCGAACACAAAATATAGTGTCTTCCCCTTACCAAGAAAAATGTCTAAGTTATATTCTACTTAGCAATTCAAGTTACTCATTAGTCAAAAGGCTAGATTGTAATTTTAAATGTTAAAGTAATAAATATGTGTAGGTACTTCGTAGTATAAAAAAAACTCAACTTCTTGGGAAAATTTATACTTTACTAAGTTATTAGAGTCGCATATTACGTCTTTAGATTAAGGGTTGGTAGCCTTATCTCTAAAGGTTAAGACACCACGCATAAGGCCAACTGAAATTACAATTATCATATTTATCAATTTGTCGTAGACTACGCGGCGTAGCACCATATTGCTACGTCCTACGAATTTCGTAGCAAGTTTACTTTGAAACTGGAATGGTAGCTCATATAACGGTTACGTACCTTTACGTAACCTAAAAAATATTATGTTATTTATTATAAAAAAAGGCAATTGCGTTTCGTGCGTACCAATTTCCAAATATAAAAAATGTACACCTTTGAAAAACCTACACGTTGCAAATTTAGTAGGTACTTCTATGGGGTGGCCTTCGCAAAGTTGCTTTAGAAACATGGTCTTACGTCTAAAGTTGCTTGGGAGAAATTCCTGCATGAGCAATAACGCCGCCTGTTATATATTTTTGTTACTGTTTACTTATGTGCTCAATAAAGTATTTTTTCCCCTAAAAAGTAGCATGAAGAGATAATTACACACATCCATCAGGCCTAGCACGCTATGTAAGCGCGACGCGACGCGACGAAAGACAAAATAAGGGGATTGGTACACGCGACCACCGGGACATCCGAATTTTTTCAAGATTCGGATTGGAAAATGGAGGCCGATAAAATGGACTGGTAAGCATCATACAGTTCGTCTTATCCGTATTAGGACTCCAATACCAGCAGTAGCATAGGTGCTAATATTGACTTCAGACAACATTTCAAACTCATGCAAATACGCTATTTAAACATAAGTACTAGGAACTTTTATTTTTATAACAACTATATCAATGGTACGTTTACTCTTCTTCTATCGTGTGGATTGTGAGGTAGATTAACAACCCCATCAACCCTGATGTCAGGGTTATTACTGACCCGCCATAGGCCCCTGACATGACTCATGTAACGACTACGTAGTTATACCAGTAAGTAATAACCGGGACCAACGGCTTAACGTGCCTTCCGAAGCACAGATCATCCTACTTTTTGGACGATCAGGTGATCAGCCTGTAACGTCCTAACCAAACTAGGGATCACAAAGTGATTTTTGTGGTTTGTCCTCACCGGGATTCGAACCCGGGACCTCGTGAGCACAACGCTCAAACACTGAACCACGGAGGCCGTTTTTAAGATGTCGAACTCCAAAGGAAATATCTTTTATTGTATATTTCTTATAGGAGAGCCAAGAAAAAGAACAAACAGATAGCTATTTCATAAGAAATAAAAAAAATGATAGTTTTTAACATCGTTTGTGTGAGATTATGTCACACACTTTTCATATTCAAGTCGCGAGCAAGTCGATGCGTGAAAAGAAACCTTAACTCGTCTGTCAAATTTGACAAGTCGCGCTTTGACATTACTCGCGCAGTTAGCGTGCTAAGTCTGCTGTTCAACGGGCTTAGCACCGTAAGCCTCTTAGTAAGACTCTTTCTCGCCTCGACATACGTCACCCGTCACTCTCACACAGTACTGCACAGAAAGAGACAGGCGATCTCTGTCGCGGCGAGAAAGAGTCGCGTGCTTACGGTGCTAGGCCCGCAAAGCTACTGATAATTAATTTGCCATCATAATCCGTACAAGACATGTCAAAATAGGGATAACTTCTTCAAATATTTACGATCAGTATCGATGTTAAGATGGCGTGGCGTGGCTGTAGTGTCATTAATATTGCGTCTTATCCATTATTTCCTGACCTCTCCAAGCTCTTAATGAAGTTTTATTATGATATTTATCTTCCACTCTATTTATTTTATCAATTGAGACAAGCATCAGTCTTCGAGGCAAGCTACGCCGCGGTGGTCTAGTGGTTCCGGCGTTGGGCTCACGAACTGCAGGTCCGGGTTCGATTCCCGATGGGAACATTGTCGAAGTCACTTTGTCTTCTTCTATTGTGTGGGTAATGAGGATGATTACCAACCTCGGCGACCTTGGAGTCAGCATTATTATTGAGCCGCCAAAGGCCCCTGACATGACTCATATAACGACTACTTATATCGGTAAGTAGTAACCGGGACCAACGGCTTAAAGTGCCTTTCGAAGCACGGATCATCTTACTTTCGGACACTCAGGTGATCAGCCTGTAATGTCCTATAACCAAACTAGGGATCACAAAGTGATTTTCGTGGATGTGTCCCCATCGGGATTCGAACCCGTGACCTCCGGATCGTGAGCGCAACGCTCAAACCACTGGACCACTGAGGCCGTTTGACATTGTGACATTGTAATAAAAATGTCGCACGAATTATTACATTTTTCTTGATTAAAATTCATAAGTAAGTTAAATAGAAAAAAAAGCGTTTTTTTTTTTCATCTTTATTGTCACGGGTCAACTTACAATGGACGCTTTAAAGTATACATCAATCATCTGCAAGACAAAATCTTGGCAAGATAATTATAAAGAATTGCTCGGCTTCTTTACCAAAATGGTGTCATATTTCTAAGACTTTATACTAACTAAATGAATAAACACTGGACAATAATGGAGAAAAGGAAAACAAAAAAAACTTCTTAACTTTTTGCTAACAGCCTCCATGGTTTAGGTAGAGTGTTAGGCTCACGATCTGGCGGTCCGGGTTCGATTCCCGATGGGGACATTGTCGAAACCACTTTGTAAGACTGTCTTTTGTTTAATAAGGACATTGCAGGCTTGATTCATCTGATTCTCCGAAAAAGTCAAATGATTCCGTGCTTCGGATGGCACGTTAACCCGTTGGTCCCGGCTATTAACTGTAAAAAATACCCCTCCGGTTGATTCAGGGGTGGCCTGTGCCCAGCAGTGGGACTCATATAGTTATGTTAACTTTATGCTATTAAAATAATTAAATATACCTTTCGTAAACAATAAAATGCAGGTACAAACAAAAGTGTATGGAAATATTGTAAAAAAAAACCATAGATGCGTCATGGAAGAGGTATTTTTTATGTAAACATTTCTATAAGTATTTTCGGCATTAGTATAAGTATACTTATAGGGTTATTTAGACAATTACAAGTCTAGTGGTTTCGTATGTTAGAGCACTAACTATACCTAATCTAACGACTCTCTATAAAACACATAATGCCGGGTTCTTACCACATTCAAATCAGGGATATGAGACTCCCGATATTTCAACACTGTTGCAACATGCATATTCGCGGCGCAATCGCCGTGTCTAGACGGAGCCATTGCACAAATTAAGGCCGGATTTCCACTGAGAAGAAGGCGGAGAAGAACGGAGATGTGCGGATTTGACCAATAACAGCGTTCGAGAGAGCGAAAAACGAAGACGCTCACTGTCACTCTCTCCCTCACGGTGATTGGTCGATTCCTGCACATCTCCGCTCCTCTCCGCCCAGCTCCGCGTCAATCGAAACGCAGATACCTACACAAAATAGCCTCAGCAAGTTCAGAAAACCAGTTCTCGAACGATTTAATCAAACTAAAAAGCTAATAATAGTAAAATATAATAGACTGAACATTGCAACTGTGTGATAAAAGAACAAAACCAAAGCGCGGCAAATAGAATGCATATGAAACGTCGATTCAAGTACATAAAACTTTCCGTTTTGTAGTTTACAATCGAAGAGTTTCATTTTGCCTGGGAATTCGAATTTTGTTTCGAATCCCGAACAATATTCTGGCGCGATTGAATATAAAACATTCTAGAATATAAACAAATTTTTAAAATGAAATATTCATCATTATTTACAATATAATATTGCAGATATTATGTTTTCTTTTCAAATTATATTTAATTATTATTTTATGTTTATTGTAGAGGCTTGTGTAAATAAATAAAATATAATATTATTACGCTTATAACTTAAATCATCATCATTAGCCCCAATGCTGGGGCACGGGCCTTCCCTATGGATGGATAGGGAGATCGGGCCTTAAACCATCACGCGGGCCCAGTGCGGATTGATGGTTATTAACGACTGCTAATGCAGCCGGGACCAACGACTAAACGTACATAAATAATACCAATATATTCTATTCGCACACTGTCGCTGTTTGCAACTCGGCTAAGCTCCCTGTTGAGAAGAGAAGGAATTTCTATTTAGCCAATGAGCTGGCGTTTTTCTATTGTGTGAAGTGTGAGTTACCAACCTCATAACTACAAGTCTACAGCCGCCAAAGGCTTCTGACATGGCTCATGTAATGACTACAGCTAGGTACTCACGTTACTAAGTAACCGGGACTAACGGCTTAACAGATGACAATCAGGTGATCAGCCTGTAATGTCCTTACCAAAGGGATCACAAAGTGATTTTTGAGATATGCTCACGGATTCGAACCCGGGACCTCCGGATCGTGGGCACAAGTCGCAACTCTTGGACCATGGAGACCGTTAAAATGGACTGGTAAGCTGTCATCATACAGTTCGTATTATGCGTATTAGGACCCCAATACCAGCAGTAGCATAGGTACTAATACTGACTTCTGACAACGTTCCAAAGTCGTGCAAATATATACGCTATTTAAGGAACTAAGTACTGGGAACATTTTACTTTATAACATCTATATCAATGGTTCGTTTGAAAAGTAATATTTTTCAAACTAACTTCACTAATTGAGTGTACTGTTCAGACAACAATTAAAACATTCCAAAACTGCGAACTTGTTATTCAATCGTTTGTGAAATGCACATTTTTTCACGTGTTAAAAAGTTTTCCGACAGATACAAATTGTAGTTTTCTGTATTCGTGAAAACTGATGTCTTCTTGGGAATTACTTGTTGCTGTTGCAGATTTGTCTTTGATGGCATTCACTAATTGGCTACTTGACAGTTTTCGGATACTTTAAGTAATTTAAAAAATACAGACGCTTATTATACCTCGTAAAATATTATATTTTCTCGGAAAAGCTTTATATAATTGAAGAAAAAAAAACATATTTTTCTTGATTAATTTCTTTCACGCAAAAAAGACGTTTTGCCCAGTGACGTCACGTTTCAATAAACAAAGAAACTGTCAAACAGTATAACTTGAAATTATCTAGTTACCTACTTTACTCCAATCTCATCAGTCATCCCATGATCATGGCACTTGCAACAGTGTCGAAATATCGGGAGTCTCATATCCCTGATTTAAACGCGGTAAGAACCCGTTATTATGTGTTTTAATTAGTATAACTTGAATCTTGACAGATATTATTTTCACTTACACAGTTTGCTCGCCCGTTGTAGTCGACGATGTGGCTCACCACTAATCTCGTTGGCCTAACAGAAAGCTCGGTGAAGTGTGAGTGCTTAATTAGTTCATCTTGCGATGGATATCTCTGACTACCCCGATTGGGAATAAAGTTTGTCAAATTATCCATAGGTCTTGTTTACCTAGTGCTAAATGCAGGCTTTTTATTGCGTTATTCTTTCAATGTATTTCATAACATAGGGTCTAAACTAAGCCTTTACCCTATTCTCTAGAATAGCGTAGTAAAGCTATTATTTACTGTCCAGTACGAACAAGGGAAGTATCTAATTGTCTTCTTGATTTAGAATTGTGGGTTTAATTTGCAATTATTCTTAATTTTTTACAATGTGAGACGGATGTACGTTGAGTGCAGTGAGTTGAATGTGTGGAGAGTGAATCGTGTGTGACTGCGATTGGTTCGCGTGTATGACGTGGTAAGTGACGTGTATGATGCAAGTGTATGACTCGATACATAGTAAGTAGGCATCTATTGCTTGCTAAATAGGGACATTTACTTATGCAAAATAAACTCTTAATCTGCTGATACTCATTCAAGGAATTGGAGCAAATTTTAACCCCACTAAGACCTTCAAACTAGAGCCAAATACAAAATCCCCGACTTCTCCGTTCTACCAGTTTATGCCAGATACCAGACTCGAGTTCGTTGATCCCGCCTTCATCAGGCCTCATTCACATTGTACAGCGGACGCGGAAGCAGGACGAGATTTGTCTTCTAGTACATAATTACAAACTCAGACTATTTCCATTTGCTCCGATGCTGACATACTTCTATTGCTTCCTCCACATTCATCAATCATTTCATACGTGCTCTATCAGAGAAGATCTTCGAGACTGTTGCTATATGTAAGTATATAGTCATCATCACCAGCCCATTAACGTCCCCACTGCTGGGGCACGGGCCTTCCCTATGGATGGATAGGGAGATCGGGCCTTAAACCACCACGCGGGCCCAATGCGGATTGGTGGTTATTAACGACTGCTAATGCAGCCGGGACCAACGGCTTAACGTGCCTTCCGAAGCACGGAGGAGCTCGAGATGAAAACATTTTTTTTTTTTTTTGTGGTCACCCATCCTATGACCGGCCTTTGCGAAAGTTGCTTAACTTCAACAATCGCAGACCGAGCGCGTTTACCGCTGCGCCACCGAGCTCCTCAAGTATATAGTATATAGTATTATCGTTTATTCTATGATTCTAGTCAGTCAGCATTATTCAGTTTTTCACAGGGTCCGCTTACCTAACCAGAAGATTTGACAGGTCCGGTTTTTACCGAAGTGACTGCCTGTCGGACCTTTCAACCCGCGAAGAGAAAACCAGCCCAATAGAGGTTAGATCACCTCCGAAAATGCATGTCTCGGGAATACGGGTTTCCTCAACATGTTTTCATGTGTTAATATTTCTCCGTTTCTCCGCTCCGTTGTCTCACTCCGCTTTGGAGGACAGACAGCCTAAGTCAGTGTCTCCGCGACCTAATCCACTGTATGGCGAAGAAATCTTGAGCTTTATGCTGCTGCTATAAAACCACTCATGTCAGGATTTGTTGAAAATCTCCACAGTATATGAGAATTGCTAGAAAACTTCACGAGTGTACATTTTGCGCGTTGGAACCAGCAGTATTACATACTATGTTCCCGAAACTAACTTAGGGGCCTTAGCAAAGTTGCAAATTACAGTTGACAGTGATAGAAATATGCGATTGACATATTTAATCGTTTGCAAAGTTGCAAACTACTTATTTATGTCAATCGCACACATATTTTTATCTTGGTTATCTAGGCTAAAGCTCCAGGACAGAATGTACAGACTTATTACATAACAAAGACACCTACCACGTGACGCGACGCCAGTGCCGCGTACGCTCGGCGTTCAGCAGCTGGCGTCGCGACGCCGCCGCATCGACGTCGCGTGGACGTTGCGCGGACGCTGGCACGACCACGACGCCAGAAAGACTAGGTACTAATAGTGTGGAGGGTCTCTAATAGGGGGCGAGCCTATAGCCATTTACCGGGCGTCGATCTTGGAAACCACGTGACAGGAATAATATTAAGATACAAATTTAAGATAATTGAGATAGAAATCATGATGAAAAATTGATTTTGTTTTATTGCTTTTTAAATGGCCAAAAAAACTTTACGACATTATATCTTAAAGTTATAAATAACAAAAACGTTGTTGCTAGACAGATGTTACCTTTTTAATTTAATGTTGTTGGTTATTTCTTACCAAAAAAACCATTATGGGCTTGATTATTCATTTATCCATTTGCATACAACAAAGGAATATTATTACAAAGAAAACAGACAGGACAAGGGACGTAACCACGTAGCAAACGTTCTGATTTTGCCAGTCGTTAACATTGTCAAGGACTATTTAAACACGTAATACCGGGTTCTTAACGCGTTAATCAGGAATATGAGACTTAATTCCGACATCAAATGTAGAAACAAGCGGAAAAGAAAGAGGGTAGACTGATGCCCTTAGAAAATTATGGATATACCTACTCCACTTCAATTTCATCAGTCGTCCCGTGATCATGACACTTGCAACAGTGTTGAAATAGACCTGATTAATGCGGTAAGAACCCGGTATTGGTGGTAATTCCTGTAAATACCATCTAATTTTATTTTAAGTTATATCTGTCATTTTCTTATCCGCCGAAAAGGAAAGGGACGGGTAATCGACAAGCATAAAATTTATGGAACACACATCAATTTTAAGCACAAATCTAAACCAACCGTCTAAAAATTTTACATCCGTCAATAACCCGACACAGTTAAGTAGACAGCACGTCAAACGGATTGCATACCAGCGACGTACCTTTTGATTCGCCCGGATTATTTATTCATTTACTCATTCTTCCTAAAATTAAGAGCTATGAATCATCCGTCCCTTTCCTTTTCGACGGATATGAAAATGACTGATATAACTTAAAATAAAATTAGGCGATGTTTGCAGGAATCGAGGCCATATGTGTTTTAATTATGGTAATAACCGCGTAAACGTTGAACAATCGTCAAGGACATTGTAAATTGTTTAGTTACTTACTTTTGTTATTTTTATCCAAAGAATCAGAAAAAATAATAGAGTAATAATTCAGTCATCTCTTTTCCTAAAAATTCTATGATGATATATTCATAATATTATTAAGATCAGCCCCCGCGGCATAACAACCGCGCTGCGCGTGTCGCGAATTTTATCGAGGGCTTCGATCAATAGCCGTACGACGTTTATCAGCGTAGATAGCATTCGCTGCCTCAATTGGTCTGGATATAATTCGCGCCGCACGCGATGCGGTTGCTGTGTTGCAGGAGCTGGATATATAGCTTGACTTTATCTTGTGCGGATATTCCCTATACACCAACCAGACCAAAAAGTTAGAACTAGCAAAAAGGAGCAAAGGGAAACTTTCGAGATACAAATGCGTGTTAAAACGTAAAAAACTTTCTTATTCCTTTTGCAAACCATTTGATTATCAAAACTTTTTCAGCGAAGTAACCCACAGCTCGACCTTCTAACTTGTGAAAAATTTACGTAATTTACATTAACAGTGTTACTACAAAACAAAGACTAAAAGATAAACTATGTTTAAAATATAATCCGTATACGAAAGAAGTCCCGAAGGCCGCGGCGCATCTGTCGCAGATTCTGCATAGAATTATTATGACGTGTCAAGTTAGTTTCATTAAAATCCGCCGACTTCTTTCGTGACGCGAAATACTATTTAAAACCTAGTTTATTTTTAGTTTGTGTTTTGTAGTAACACTGTTAGTACTTATAACAGTTAGTGCCGATGCCCACGGTTTCGTACGCAGTTTTAAACCTTAAATATAATTTATGTGTATTCTATATAGATGTAAATGTCGATAAATTGGGGTAATCAGCTATCACAAGATAAACCAAGTACCCACATCTCACTGAGCTTTTTGTTTCATCCCTAATTTAATTAAAAGCCACGTTCTTGTCAGTGTAGCTTTTTTTTTTTTGACGTGACTTATTGTAGATTTGCCGCAGATGGCATTAACTACTTGGCCGGACAAATGGGGAGCTCTGAAGGCTCTCACCCGGTACAACGTTTAAGACAACAGGCCTGAGGGTGCCCAGTTGGGCGCGAACCTCGGCTCAGGGCGAGTCAGTGTAGCATTCTCCATTCTTGTCTATATTTTTTTTTTCTTTTTCCTTCACCTCCTTATAAGACACGATGCTTAAGTGAGCGTTCTGTTTTTTTTTTTGAGCAGATTAAAAAAAGTTATTCAGAATAAAAAGGCTATTTCAAAGAATTCTTATTGCTTCTATGCTGTTCTGGGAGCAAATAAAAAACATAGAACACGTTCAGCTGCTTGTCTTCCCAGGCATGTCGTAAAAACCGACAGAGGGATTGTGTCCTCTAACATGATGGACTAATGTTTGGGCGATAGGCTGATCCCTTATCACCATAAGGTTCATCATATCCAGCTTACGACATCGTATCAACAGTGGCTGCAAGTTGTCTTTGATTACTTGCGGCTCTGCCCACCCCAATAGGGATTACGGGCGTGAGTTTATGTATGTATGTATGTTCAAAGAATTCTATTTATTATAAACGAACACACAGACAATTCATAAAGTTACGAAGTGAATTTCACGGGATATTTCCCCCTCATAGACTGTATGGGACTTTGAGGAACTTGGGAGGAAATTGCGAGAGTTTAGGGTATTTGGGAGTGCCATATTGTAAAGTTGTAAAGATTTAAATTAAGGAGAAATTATGTAACAACCGTTGATGCATACCCCTTATCTTCGATCCTTAAATTTTACGACGGAAAACTTTGCTTGATATTAAATCAGAATCATGGTCTGAATCATCCCCCTCATTGTTCGTTACGATGTCACTAATCACCTGTATACGAGTCAAAATAACTGAATCTTTACTGACTTTAAAAAATATTGAATGAAAAAAAAATGAATTTTTAACACAAGTACTTATGTTAAAGAATTACAAAGAGTCACCTAAACTACTCTAAAACTACTGGTGGTGTGAATCCAGTCTTCAGAGCGCAGGTGGCTTATATAGTGGTCAGACCATTACTTCTCTACGAAAGAAGACAAAACAGATAATTCCATTGGAGACTTACTGACCATTAAGGAGGTTTGGTTTTCAAAAATACACCTCTCATCCTTGGTGGTCCAAGGTGTCAACAAGATTGTTTGGGTTTTGGGTTGAACTGTCTGCTGAAAAGCTGTCTGGTGCGAAGTCATTATATTTTTAGATTCTTCTCCATATTGGGTCGGTTGACTTACGTCTCACTGCTAAGCACAAGCATCCGGTCGATCAACCGGGTGGAGCACGGAGCATACTCCACCACGCTACTCCACTGCAAGTTATTATACAAGTAGGTACTTACAATTACGTATAGTCAATATGGTCGTCCGTACGGTCATGAGCAATATCATGTAAAGTCATGAGCAATATAATGTACCCACTTTAGGACTCGGTCGCACTAACATATTTGACATTTAGTGAGACTTACAGTTCAATTTGTCAAAAAAGTTAGTGTGACATGCTACCAAAGTGTATACATATTATTGCTCGTGACCGTACCCACTTTAGAACCCTGTCGCACTATCATATTTGACATTCAATGAGAGTACCCACTTTAGAACCCTGTCGTACTATCATATTTGACATTCAATGAGACTTACGGTTTAATTTGTCAAAAAAGTTAATGTGATATGGTTTCAAAGTGTATACATATTAGTAGTCGTGAATGTACATCCACGGTTTTGACTGTGAGGGTGAATGGGTGCGGGACGAAGGCTTCCCGTTCTATAATATGTATTAATATTATCCTTGATTATATGCTCCAGGTGTCAACTGTGAAGCCATGGTATAGAAGGAATAATAATACTACGTATAGAACGACAAGTATCCGCTGCCCACCAGCGTCTGAGCTAGGTTTACCTAACCTCCCCTCGAACGTAGTTTAGACTTGAATCGTATGCTATCAGACGACACACAACAGATGCGCATGTGCAAAACGAGGTTGTTTATATGAAGTGTCCGGGGTGTGACCATAGTGTTTCCCACTAAGGTCGATTAATTCAGTGATACAATTTATATTTATTATACACAACAATAAAATACATTATTTTTGCACTTATTTTAAAATAGTGTGTAAAATAAAATATATTTAAGCGGGTTTCCTCACTGATTGCGGTGTTTTCCTAAACTGTTTCACGCGTGTATTCGAAAACAAATTCAAATACCGTGGTTTAAGTGCCGGGAAATGCGGCCTCACGACGTTAAGTCGCACGTTCTCTTAATTGTTATCGATTTTGTTTTTCGTGGTATCACGGCTTTCAGAAATTCAGCTTTTTAAACTATGTCAATAGGGTATTTGACTGGATCAAAGTTCTAGATACCTATACCTAGAAATTATAAAACACGAAAATATTTCTCCAAAATTCTTATCGATAAATAAAATATTACCTAATGCTGCATTCAAAACTAGACTTAAGTACGCCCCGGGCAATTCATACAAAACACTTGGGTTTGCACAGATACCACCCCGCCGGCGTGGTTGACGACTTCCCTCATTCAGCGCTTATCGCTATCGACTCACTAGGGACGATTAATCCTTTCAAATATTCTTCCTCTCAGACGACGCCCTGAGCCGAGGTTCGCGCCCAACTGGGCACCCTCAGGCCTGTTGTCTTAAACGTTGTACCGAGTGAGAGCCTTCAGCGCTCCCCATTTGTCCGGCCAAGTAGTTCATGCCATCTGCGGCAACGGTGTCCTAGTGAGATGAGATGTCCCAAAGGCAATTGAATTCGTCAACTTCGCTAACACAGATATTTCCCTAACAGTATGGAGCATTGACTGAGCAACAATAGTGAAAATACTGAGGTTTTATCACATTCATTATGTACAATAAATAATAACCTTATCTCGCGTTAAAAGTTACAGAATTTCCTTGTAAAGAATAGTAGAAATTACGTAGTTCTTACTTCTTCAACAAAGAAACAAGTCAGTAGTCAGTCAACTGTTTATTTTTAATTAACGCGAAGAAACGTACGACGTCCATAAATTACACAACATGGAATATTACTGCAAGGTTCATATTGCCGACAAATTTTATAAAAATGATTTAAAAAATACCATTAGCACTAGCGTCGCTTATTAGGGGTGGAAAAGGGGATTATTAAATAACTTGTAATGTATATCCTCATTGGTTTTTAAAAGATGTGTTGCTGTTGCAGTTTCTTGTGATTTCTTCTCCTCAGCCATAACACCTTGCGAAATGACGTAAATTCAAAAATGTTACATTGACCTTCAACAAGTTTATCCATGATAATTACGTTGAATAAATGATTCCGATTTCTGATTTCTGATATCAAATCATAATAAAAAAAGAAACACAGTTTAAAAGCAGAATTGAAAACCGCCTTCAACAAACATAGACAAATTGTAAGTGGTCGTATTAAGTAGCGCAGTAGACGACGTACATACATACATAAACTCACGCCTAAGTCCCATCGAGGTAAGAAATATGGTAATCTTGCGTAAGCGAGTTGCTTCACTGTTGGAACGAGTGCGCAGCAGCTCCAACAGAATCCTGAATGTGATTGCCGATAAATACGATTCGCCCTTAATGTGCCACCTTATTGGAATGGCGGGCAGATTTAAATCCGAATATCGTCCACCTTATTTTGTAAACTAACTTAGTATGTAAGTTTTGTTACTAACCCTATGGATCTTATATGTTCTCCGAATAAATACTTTTTGATTTGATTTTGAATTGGAATTCCATTTGCTTCGATCCTGACATACTTCTCTTGCTTCCTCCACATTCATCAATCGTTTCATACACGCACGCCAGTTCAAAGAAGATCTTACTGAACCTTTTCTAAGGACATCTCCACTTTGTAAACAACGTATTTCGCATTATTCTTCTACTATCGTGTGGGTTGTGAGATTTTGTTACAAATCAGAAATGAGTTATCATAGATAAACTTGTTGAAGGTCAATGTAATATTTTTGTAACTACGTCATTTCCTAAGGTGTTATGGCTGAAAAAAATTACAAGAAACTGTAACATCAACACATCTTTTAAAACAATATAGATATACATTACAAGTTATTTAATAACTAGAGGAACACATTTAATACCACGCATTTTCATCATTTAGGTAGTCATTAATGTTATAGCTTTTAACACGAAGCAAACTTGACATGAGCTTTAAATTTATTATCTGATTTTAAAATATTGTCTGGTATTTTATTGTGAAAACTTATACCCAAAAAATGTTTTTAATTTACTTAATGTAGAATTTTGGAAACAAATTTAATTTTGTTCCTTGTAAAGTATGGAGAGACATAGAGTTAAGGAAGAATAATACTACGTATAGAACGGTAATACTCCTCCCCGCACCAATCGGTATCGGGCGCCGAATTAGATTTACCTCACCCCCTCTGAATCTGACTTTAGTCTAAATGACCGTAAGCCACTAAGGAGGAAGGGAGAGCGCGCGCTTACAGTTTCTTGCTCGCACTTACGCGGTAAGCCAGCACATATTAAGAATGAGATTTTTGTATGGACTGTCCGGGGTGTATTAGTGGGTCAATGTCGTCGACCTTACAATTCACACCAGGTATGTTATGGATATGAAATTACGGATACGGATTGGATATGGATATAAGAAAGATTATTATACCGGATAAGGTAACCGATACGGATAATAAATTATTTTGGATTATCCGTTAGTTCCGGATAATTTCGGTTACGGATATATTTTTTTAAGGAATTTCAAAAGTAAAACACTTACAAATAAGTAATAAAGTGATTTGTTTATAACGACAAGTTATATATGTTATATAATTATGACAAAAGAAGAAAAAAACAAATAATACGCGCGGCTTGTGTGTTGCCATTGGCAGCGGCCGCTATCCGATATTATCTGAAACTTTTATTTCGGATTCGGTTAGTCATCCCGTGATCACTTGCAATTGCAACAGTGTCGAATTATCGGGAGTCTCATATCCCTGATTTAAACGCGGTAAGAACCCGTTATTTTGTGTTTTAATTATTCCTGATCCACACGAAAGAAGAATAATAAATATATAGACAAAAATAAAATAAATCAATTTCGAATCTGAATGTCCGGCATTACCTTTATGCGTAATGGTTCCCGTTCCGAGTATAAGAGAGGCAAAATCTTACAAAACAAATATATCAATTATTTACTCACTTTTCCTCATTAATTTAAACCTCCGTCCTAAGAATAAGTATCAGCAATTTATGTTATTTATATTCAGATTATGTTATTATTTTTCAAAAGGCACAATTTATTAACTCATTAAGCATTTAAAGTCTATAATAATTAGTGTTCATTTCAAAAGGAATTAAATTAAATCAAAATTATTTTCAAATTTTAGACATTTTTGGCTTTTTGATCTTCCTATTCTATTTTTCAGCTTATCGAATAATTCAGGAAGAAATTCATGAAATTTTGCCCCCGCGGCACAGCAACCATGCCGCGCGTGGCGCCATTTGTATCGACGACTTCGACCAATAGATGCAGCCAACGCTATCTACTCAGACAAACCTTGTACAATTATTGGTCGAAGCCGACGATAAAATTCGCGCGAGGAAATTCGTATGCTGAGCTGCAGGGGAGGCGCTTTTGATCTTAATTTTGTCTAAATTCCAAGGGAATTCTGACCAAAGCCTACCAGAGGGGTTAAAATAAAGAATTAAAAGTTCAGCATTTAGAACGTTCAGTTAACACTTTTAATTCTTTATGCGAGTCAGTCAGAGCTGACGCCTTGTCAGCTCACAAAATATTTTTACAACAACTTTCATTGTTGTAAATATTAACTTTTGTTATTGTTTCCATAATCTCGGGCCTATGGAGTCCCAGACTTTTGGAAAGCGTAGGTGAGGCCGATTGTTATTATTACAATTTTGTGAGTAAGTATACCTACTTATGTAATTACCTATAGTCTTTTCTGGGCATGCGGACTCACTCTTCTTTTTTACCGACTTCAAAAAAAGAGGAGGTTCTCAATTCGACCGTATATTTTTTTTATGTTTGTTCCGGGATAACTAATTGTTCTATTTGTGAGAACCTAAAAAAATGGCCACATCAGAGCAATTCATCTACAAAAGCAATATTGCTATTTGATATTTTCTTGATTGCACACTCAGATTTTTGTGTGCGCTCGAGAAATGTGAAAGTGCAATATTGCTTTTTAGATGAAATATTTATTTTGAATATTTATTTTGGGGCAACGCTGCAAGCATAATGGGTACGTTCGGGCGGGGTTCGCTTTCTGGAGGGCTTTTTGACGCCTGATATGGTTTTTATATATATATATATGTCGGAGTTAGTTATGAATTAAGAAGAGAAATTGATCAAATCGGAAAATACAATGAAGTTGCAACACTTCCATCATGAAGTTGCAACGCTCTGACGTCAGGTGGCGTACGAGCAGAGCGGGGTGAAGTCGGGGGAGTCACTACAGAGTCGTCGTGTCGAGCGGACGTGCACTGCCGTTCTAGTCGGGCAGTCTACCGCGAACCATCGTCATGAGCGGACGTGTCGAATAATTACGAGGAGTGCTATAGTCGCTCACCTATAACTTGTAGGGACGTCAAGAAAGTGTGATCGGAAAAGAGTACCTAGCAAGTACGTTCACATGTCCCGATGATTCGGTCCGAATATAGGAACCATGGGTGGTGGAGGGCAAGTAGAGGGCGAGTAGCCCCTTCGCGCTAACTCCTTATGCGCACTAGATAACGAGAGACTGTGTAACCGTTACGAATACCGTGACGTTGCCGTGAGTGTGTACCTTATGCTGTGACTTTATTTAATCGTGATACAAAAACTATGTGGAAGTAAATAAAATGATTGTGATACTGATGACGGCCATTATTGTCTTCTAACGCCCACCCTCCATTATGATGATGATGTTACGACCGACACCGACCCACTGCTACGACATCAGAAGCGGGATTAGTGAACTTGGATGAAGACAATGTGATGCGACGTTCACAACAAGACAATGCAAGTTTTGATTATCACAATCAGAAGAAGATTATGATGATTATCACATTCGTGTGACCACGTGATGAAGATGTAGTCTACAGCCATGCCTGAATTTGGAGATGGACCTGAATTTGAAGTGACCTTGACCTTGTTAATGATCGACATCACTACATGCCGTAAGATATGATGGAGTGAACATCACAATATTTCCATACTGTGTGCAGTCGTGTTTGGAAATTATGGTACCTCAACTTGGAAACTGTTATTACGGTGAGTCGTTTTCATACTGGAACCTTATTGTTATTGACTTCATTGCTGGGTGAATTTCCGTTTCTAATAATGAGGAAATTGATTTAAAATTAACTTGGAAATTATTATTTCCCTTTGTTTAAAAAGAAAATTTACGAGACATATTGTGTCAATCCGTGTCAATAATATCGCGTTTTCCAATCTGTTTTCATCATCGTCAAATCTTTGTATTTTGGTCTAAAAATATTTCGAATTGGTGTAGACACGCTTAACCTGGGTGGTTAAAGTTGTATTTTCTCAATCCATGCGAAAAGAAATTAATCATGACATGATAATTGAGTCTCGATAAATAACGTGTTTTGTAATCTACCGTCATTCATCAAATGTTTCAAAATTCAACATTCTTTATTGAAATCTTTTTAAACCGGTTGAAAGAAAGTCACTTGAATACGATAATACAGTGAATTCTTTTGTTTCATGTCATAACTTGCCACGTGGTACGGCAATTGGTGGATTGCAAGCGGGGATGAAAATGGCGCGGGCTGAGCCGTAGCCGTGTAAAGTGACGACATCATGGCAGCGCGTTGTATACCAGCCGGACTTGCTGCGCTGGTGCTGTTGAAGACCTAAACCATGTCACAAGACCAGTGGTTGATCTTTTATTGGAAATTCTTATACGTCCCGGTGAGTCGTATCTGTTTCACCTGATTTGAAATATGGAAAGTTTTAATAGGATACAAACGAATATAGTGCAGAAAGTTCTCTTTTGTTAACTTTAATT
The DNA here is from genome assembly GCF_024362695.1 of Pectinophora gossypiella. Classification (NCBI taxonomy): domain Eukaryota; kingdom Metazoa; phylum Arthropoda; class Insecta; order Lepidoptera; family Gelechiidae; genus Pectinophora; species Pectinophora gossypiella. The sequence goes on along the minus strand of NC_065412.1, from coordinate 2,627,237 downwards.
AAATTGGAAATCGTAATGAAGTGAAGTAAACATTGCGAAGTAAAATGATTTGGATTACGATTAAATGAAATAGGCTTAGAAAATGCCCGAAACAGAGTAAATCATTAGTGAGAAAATTGGAGCAAAACATTCTAAATAATGATAATACCGAATTGGTAATTGTTTAAATGCGGTAATATTTCCTCGAGGTGTTGGTCGCTACACTGTGACTTTATGACTTGTGTGTGTGAGAGCAGGGTGCTCTGTCGTTTTGTGGTCGTGGACCATGGTGGCCATCCCGGGAGGGGATGATGTGACTCATGACTGTTTTGTAGCGTAACGGCAGTTTGGGGAGGAATATTACAGCCTGTTGTGCTTTGCAGTAGATGTTGATTTAATTGAGCAATGAAAGCTATGATTGACCTGTTTCGGAGCAACTCTGATAGGAAGCTGCGCACTTGTAGTGTTCGGGGCTGCAGCCACTTTTGTGCTGCTCGTCTTAGAAACTACAGGTATGCGGTCGAAGCCCGGATTTCATGTTGACTTTGTATTTGGTCATGACGTTGTACCTGAATCTAAGTCATGTTGAACTCCGGTAGAATTAGTCAAACGAATTAGAAATTAGTGATGTAGAAGAAATTGTGTAACCCATTGACCTGTTTCGGAGCAACTCTGATAGGGAGCTGCGCACTTGTAGTGTTCGGGGCTGCAGCCACTTTTGTGCTGCTCGTCTTAGAAACTACAGGTATGCGGTCGAGGCCCGGATGTCGTGTTGACTTTGTATTTGGTCATGACATTGTACCTGAATCTAAGTCAAGTTGACCTCCGGTAGAATTAGTCGAACTACACAAATTAGAAATTAGTGATATAAAAGAAATTGTGTAACGCATTGACCACTATTCTACCAACTACAATGTAAAGTTTGTGTGCTAGCTGTGTTGAGATATCGTCACTTGGTGTAAGTGGCATGAGTTGCTGTCGCTCGATTTAGGTGGCAGTGACGACTGTGTTGAGATATCGTCACTTAGTGTAAGTGGCATGAGTTGCTACCGCTCGATTTAGGTGGTAGTGACGCCTGGTTGTGAGATATCGTTACTCAGCTGATTTTAGTGTAAAGAATAATTGGATTTTCAAGATTGGTTGTTTATAGTGTGTGAATACTGGTCAATGGTCCGTTTACCGTGTCGGAGTAGTTGATTTATCATGATGTAATGTGAACTCGTGTAGAGTCACGAGTAGAGCTCATGTAGAGTCACGAGTAGAGCTCATGTAGAGTCACGAGTAGAGCTCGTGTAGAGTCACGAGTAGAGCTCATGTAGAGTCACAAGTAGAGCTCATGTAGAGTCACAAGTAGAGCTCATGTAGAGTCACAAGTAGAGCTCATGTAGAGTCACAAGTAGAGCTCATGTAGAGTCACAAGTAGAGCTCATGTAGAGTCTCATGTTAGGTCAGGAATGACCGAGCGAACTTGGATACTGTGCTGTGGTATATTGTTTCAGATTAACACACGAGGACGTGTGTCACGCAGGATGGCCGTGTCGGAGTTAGTTATGAATTAAGAAGAGAAATTGATCAAATCGGAAAATACAATGAAGTTGCAACACTTCCATCATGAAGTTGCAACGCTCTGACGTCAGGTGGCGTACGAGCAGAGCGGGGTGAAGTCGGGGGAGTCACTACAGAGTCGTCGTGTCGAGCGGACGTGCACTGCCGTTCTAGTCGGGCAGTCTACCGCGAACCATCGTCATGAGCGGACGTGTCGAATAATTACGAGGAGTGCTATAGTCGCTCACCTATAACTTGTAGGGACGTCAAGAAAGTGTGATCGGAAAAGAGTACCTAGCAAGTACGTTCACATGTCCCGATGATTCGGTCCGAATATAGGAACCATGGGTGGTGGAGGGCAAGTAGAGGGCGAGTAGCCCCTTCGCGCTAACTCCTTATGCGCACTAGATAACGAGAGACTGTGTAACCGTTACGAATACCGTGACGTTGCCGTGAGTGTGTACCTTATGCTGTGACTTTATTTAATCGTGATACAAAAACTATGTGGAAGTAAATAAAATGATTGTGATACTGATGACGGCCATTATTGTCTTCTAACGCCCACCCTCCATTATGATGATGATGTTACGACCGACACCGACCCACTGCTACGACATATATAAAAGGTTGATATGGTTTTTATGTGTGTGTGTGTGTGTGTATTTTGACGTATTGTAGTGTAGGTTTTTTAATTTGACTATGTTATACATTTTATTAACATTGTATCTAATTAAATTTAAAAAAAAAAATTTGAATGTATATGTACAGTTTTAATTATTTTCTCGGCGGGTGAACATTAAAAAAAAACACTTATTCACTATTGCAATAAATAAACCACAAAAACGATCTCATTTAGTCGAATGATTTGCACTTTCGGTTAATTACAATCCTACTAATAACATTTCTTATTAACTGCTTTTGTTTCTTCAAAGTCACCCTTGTTTTAAACAATCCTGTGACCTAACCTCTCACTCATGCAAATACCCATTTCTAATCTTCTATCGTGTGGGTTGTGGGGTCAGGGTTATTATTGAGCCGCTAAAAGCGCCTGACATGGCTCACGTAACGACTACGTACTTACATCAGTAAGCTCAATATGCCATCCCAAGCACAGAGAACTTATAAAAA